>NC_138501.1:53753479-54333479 GCF_964252035.2 Podarcis erhardii
TTTTGTTTTTGTTTTTATGTCTGTGTGGAACCCAGTTCAGCTACTGATTGATTGATTGTGTGACTGCAGTACAGTGGTACCTCGGGTTAAGTACTTAATTTGTTCTGGAGGTCCGTTCTTAACCTGAAACTGTTCTTAACCTGAAGCACCACTTTAGCTAATGGGGCCTCTCGTTGCCACTGCGCCACCGGAGCACAATTTCTGTTCTCATCCTGAAGCAAAGTTCTTAACCCGAGGTACTATTTCTGGGTTAGTGGAGTCTGTAACCTGAAGAGTATGTAACCCAAGGTACCACTGTACATTGTTTATTGCTATCATTTTATGGATCAGTGGTCTTGTTAGATGGTAAAATTCACGTTAAATTGCTGTTTTAGGGGTTGTTTTTAAAAGTCTGGCACGGATTGATCCATTTTGCATTACTTCCTATGGGAAAGCACGCCTTGGTTTTGGAACGCTTTGGTTTTAGAACGGACTTCCGGAATGGATTAAGTTTGAGAACCAAGGTACCACTGTATATGTGTGTGTGTGTGTGTGTGTGTGTGTGTGTCTATATAGTCATACCTTGGGTTACAGACGCTTCAGGTTGTTTTTCTTCGGGTTACGGACCCACCGAAACCCGGAAGTACCGGAACGGGTTACTTCCAGGTTTCGGCCGTCGTGCATGCGCAGAAGTGCTAAGTCGTGCTTTGCGCATGTGCAGAAGCGCAAATCGCAACCCGCGCATGCGCAGACGTGCCGCTGCGGGTTGCAAATGTGCACCCCGCACAGATCCTGTTCACAACCCGAGCTTCCACTGCATATATCGAGAGAGAGAGAGAGAGAGAGAGAGAGAGAGAGAGTAGGAATGCTAAAACCCCCAACTGCATTAACGGATCAAAGTACATAAACATACATAAGAAGCAGAACTAATGCACCTAACTTCAGGAGGTGACGGACCTGTCCCTCAGATAGCCACTTTCCCAAGCCTTGCTGGGCTTTAAAGAGAAGCACTGGTTCTTTGAATGGTGCTTGGAAATGAGTGGCGGCTGGCGGAGCAGCGTTAGAATGAGCAAAAAGGTTGCTTCCATCGGCTGGTTCCAGTTAGCAGCCTTGCAGGCGTTTAATGAATGAAATGGCCGTTTCTGGGAAGTCTCCAAGGGCTGCCCCACATGCAGTACGTTGTAGTAGTCTAGTCTTAACCATACAAGGGCTTTGCGAGGCTGGCTAGGGTACTTCTGCCCAGGAGGGGCAACAACTGGCATGCCAGGAAGTCGCCCCGGCCATTTTTGATGTCCTAGTTCTGCTGCACTGGGGTTGGCCAGGTTCTGTCGCCCAGCTCAACTCGGGTAGCGGGAGTTTGGAAGCCCAGCGCTTGCAGCCTGCACCTCCAAGCAGTTCACGATAGCTCATATGCTGCAAATATAAAGATCGTATGAGCTATTGTGAACTGCTTGGAGGCTGCCAACGCTGGGCTAGACTACAAGGTGCTGTTTACAGACTGCCCTTGAAGACTACAGTGGTGCCCCGCAAGACGAATGCCTCGCAAGACGGAAAATCCGCTAGACGAAAGGGTTTTCTGTTTTGGAGGTGCTTCGCAAAACGAATTTCCTATGGGCTTGCTTCGCAAGACGAAAATGTCTTGCGAGTTCCTGCGGGCTTTCCCCCCTTCCCCCCTTTTTCTAAGCCGCTAAGCCGCTTATCAGCTGATCCGCTAAGCCGCTTATCAGCTGATCCGCTACGCCGCTTATCAGCTGATCCGCTAAGCCGCTTATCAGCTGATCCGCTAAGCCGCTAATAGTGCTAAGCCGCTAAGCTGTCAAAGGGCTTGCTTCGCAAGACGAAAAAACCGCAAAATGAAGAGACTCGCGGAACGGATTCTTTTCGTCTTGCGAGGCACCACTGTACTGTGCTGGTCCCGTGGGTTACCCAAGAGGCGAGGTCCAAGTCCGGTCCGTGGTCAAAGGCGCAACGTGGAGGCAGTCCGTAGTAGCTGAAGCTGGGTGCAGAGTTGGGTGAAGTCAGGAACAGGCTTGCAAGCTGGGAGCCAGGGCGGGTCAGGAGCTCAGGCAGGAAGGCAGGGCAGGGTTCAGGCAGGAACTGGCAACCAACAATGTTGCTCCCGCAACCTGGGACTGGGGGCTGACTGGCTTTTATCTGCCCCGAGGCATAGGGCAGCCCCGATCCTCTGGTGACTCACCTCTCCTGGCCTGGAAGTGAGCATACCTCCTGCGGGAACTTAGTTCCCCCCGCCTCTCTGCCCTGAGCCTCTGCAGCTCAGGAGAGGCTGGAGGGTTACTGGACCCAGAGGCAACCTCAGCTTCCTCTGACGGGGCTGAGAGTGGAGCACCTGCGGGCAATGGGTCCTCCATCACCTCAGGAGCCAGAGCAGACTCAGCTGGTGCCTGCACCTGAGGACCCAGCACAGGTGAGGACCCTTCAGGCTCAAGCCCCAGCCCCGGCTCAGCTGCTTCTGGAGGTGGGGAATCCTGTGCAGGCTGGGATCCCTCAGCATCCGAGTCCAAATCCCAGGCCATCACAACTACCACCTGCCTTATTTGCCATAGGAATGAAGCAAAAATAGAATTAAAAACGTTGCACTTAAGCTGAAAGTAACCCCCCTCCTCACACACCTATTAAACTCTCGTCTACTTTTGAGGGTCCCTCTTTCTTCCTAAGCCTGGGGTCCAGTCCTGCGGAGAGAATGGGTATTTGTGGGCTCCTCTCTCATTTGTTCCCTTGAGTATATGGCTAGGAAGGGTGATGATCTGGAGTTGACCTCGCTGGGCCTGGGGGTTGCTCAGACCACTGGCCAGGATAGGAGACCTCCTGCGTTCCAGCCTTGGCTCCTTTAGGAGCGGTGAGAGCCCAGAGTCAAGACTCCTCAGAAGGCTCTGCAACTGCAAGGTGGCTCACTCCTGACAGCACCCATCGCTTCGGCGCTGCAGGGGATTGCTTGGCCAAGTGACACAAAGAACCTTGTGTGCGTCTGTGGCTCGAGAGCAGCGGTTCTCAACCTGTGGGTCCCCAGATGTTGTTGGACTACAACTCCCATCATCCTTGAGCTCTGGCCTTGCTAGCTAGGGGTGATGGGAGTTGTAGTTCAACAACATCTGGGGACCCACAGGTTGAGAAAGGCTGCTCTAGAGTAGCAGGTCTCCTGAGGGCTGGAGCTGTTTCCTTGGCCATTGTTGCAGACACAAAACTTGCTTAATTACTCCGACTGCCTATTAAAAACCAGAGAACCTTCCAGAGGAGTTTTGCCTAAATCACTCCGAGTCCGCCTGTCTCGGCTACTGTATATCACCAACACCCCCTCCGGTTGCGTCTTCCTCGCACGCCGGCCTTAACTGCCTCTCGGAGCGCAATTGTTTCTTTAAATGATTCTGTTTTGTCCTCGGCTCTGTTGTGGAGGCTGGATTCCTTTGTGTGCCTTTTGGAAATCCATTCTGGATTGCTGAGTTTTGTTTCTTTTCAGCCGGCTTTAAATTCTCGCCCCGGTTTCCTGGGAGGAATTGGTGTCTATAGTGCTTTCGATTAGCACTAATTTTTCCTTCATGTGCCCTGACTTTTATGGCGGGAGCATTGATCTCCTAGCCTGCAGTTTGTCACAGTCAACGGAGCATTGGTTAGTGGAAAAGGCGGCCTCTTCGGAGCTGCAAACTGGGAGCGCTGCACTGCCTTTGGGGCGCAGCCAGGGAAACTTTGGACACCCCAGATGTTGCAAAACTACAACTCCCAACATCCTTGGCTACTGGCCATGCTGGTTGGGGCTGACAAGAGCCTCCCACCATCTTGGAGGGCCAAGGGCTCCCCCTTCCTCCATTAGGGGGTGACGCTAGCTTGCATATGGGCACCCAGGAGCATGGTGGCCAGTCTGATGCAAGCAGGGCAAGAAGGCAGGACAGACATTGCAGGTCCAGCTTGAGCAACAAGCTTCAGCCCATGGTGAGAGCAGACTGAGCCTCCAGGCTGTCTCTCCCAGGCTCTGCCCCTTGCCACTAACTCAAGAGCCCGGTCCCATTGCCTACCTTACAAACCCCTATGTTGCAAAGAGAACGTCAGCAATGTCTAGGCAACACGATGACCATGTACATGCACAATAGACAATCTTTTATAGAAGTCCTTCAAACCATAACAAGTCCAAAATGTAATACAGTGCTACCTCTGGATGTGAACGGGATCTGTTCTGGAGCCCCGTTCACATCTAGAAGTGAATGCAGCCCGCGTCTGTGCGTCTGCGCATGCACAGGTCGTGATTTGCTGCTTCTCTGCATGCGCGTGACGTCATTTTGACTGTCTGCGCATGAATGAGTGGCGAAACCCAGAAGTAACATGCTCCGTTACTTCTGGGTCGCCACAGTGCGCAACCCGAAAATACTTATCCCAAAGCTACTTCAACCCGAGGTATGACTGTATTTAGTCTCAAAGTCTCTGAAAATCTTTAAATGAAGTGAGGTACCAGACTTTGTAGGGATGCAGGTGGCACTGTGGGTTAAACCACAGAGCCTAGGACTTGCCGATCAGAAGGTTGGCGGTTCAGATCCCCACGTCAGTGAGCTCCCGTTGCTTGGTTCCTGCTACTGCTAACCTAGCAGTTTGAAAGCACGTCAAAGTGCAAGTAGATAAATAGGTACCACTCCGGTGGGAAGGTAAATGGCGTTTCCGGCTTAGTCATGCTGGCCACATGACCCGGAAGCTGTACGCCAGCTCCCTCGGCCAGTAAAGCGAGATGAGCACCGCAACCCCAGAGTCGGCCACGACTGGACCCAATGGTCAGGTGTCCCTTTACCTTTTTACCAGATTTTGTACGATGAAAGACAAGCTGTGAAGCTTTGTGTATTCAGCAAATATGATGTCCAACACTGAACAGTGATTCCAGATATACATTACTGTTCTGTAGAATTCTTCGTTAGCGTGGTGGGAGGATATAGAATTGCTTTATAAATCCATCTTATTTTGAATGGATGTATGTAAATGAAAATATGAAGTGCTGTGGGATAGTGCTCACTGTTCCGTGTTGGCCATCATATTTGCTGAATTCTATAAAAGATTGACTATTGCGTATGTACATGGTCATCGTGTTGCCTAGACATTGCTGACCATTGCCTACCTTGTCTGGGATGCGCCTTTGGACCCGTGAGGTGCTATGGAGGCATTCAGTTCCCCGGGCTCGGGGGTACGGTGGAGAAGGGCCGTAGCTCAGTGACAGAGCATTTCCCTTGCAAGCTGAAGGTCCAGCTTCAATCATGGTTGGCATCCGTCTGTTACAGCGCCTGCTGTGGCTGTAGAGACCAAATGCAGGAGAGACTTTATTATTATTTACATGTTTTGTTGCAGCTGGGCAGATGAAGGCGTCCGGTTGCGCTGCTACAGATGCACCAGGGTGTTTCTTCTCTCATTCCTCCTCTGGTCCCTGTTGTGAATACACAACCCGGCCGTCTGTCTCCAGGCACTGTCGGTCATCTGTGAGGGATTCCCTACGGCTGGGTTGGCGTTGCCAGCCTTCATGCCATATTTGCAATGCAGAGTTGGTCTGCCAGCTGGCCTGGTGCCTGAAACCAGCTCCTCCTTGGGGATCCTGCCATCTTCCATTCTGTGGGCATGACCAAGCCAGCATAGACATCGCTGGCACAGCAGTGTGGACATACTGGGCTTGGGGGAGAACGCCTTTGTTGGACACTCTGCCCTGCCATGCAGTACCTAAAGTTTTCCTGACAGTTTACATAGAAGGTGTTTGCTAGTTGCCCACTTCCATGAAGCAGCATGCTTAACACACAAGTCTTGCAGATCTGGGTCTGGCTGCTTTCCTGGAGGCTCCACAGCCTCTGACTTGCAAGTCTGAATTGCTTCTGGACTCTGAAGGAGCGTCTCCACCCCCATCATTCAGCCCAGACACTGAGGTCCAGCGCCGAGGGCCTTCTGGCGGTTCCCTCACTGCGAGAAGCGAAGTCACAGGGTACCAGGCAGAGGGCCTTCTCGGTAGTGGCGCCCGCCCTGTGGAATGCCCTCCCATCAGATGTCAAAGAGAACAGCAACTACCAGACTTTTAGAAGACATCTGAAGGCAGCCCTCTTTAGGGAAGCTTTTAATGTTTTATGCATTGCTGTATTTTGATATTTTGTTGGAAGCTGCCCAGAGTGGCTGGGGAAGGCGCTGGACCTCAGTGTCCAGGCTGAATGATGGAGGTGGAGACGCTCCTTCAGGTATACTGGACCAAGTCCGTTTAGGGCTTTAGTGCTCGGAAACGTACTGGGACCATCAGACCATCTGTTACTTTCTCTTTTCTCTAAACTGAAAAGTCCCCAATTTTGCAACCATCCTCCATGGGGGAGCTCCCCTGCTCCCCTGCTCATTTCTCCCACTTCCTTTTGGGCACGCCTGTACAAACCCTTTATTTGCATTTCAGCGCTCCATCTTTCTTGTCGTCACAACAGCCTTGTAAGGTTGGCCGCTGCTGTCCTGATTAGACTGGTTTGAGTCCACTTCTTCCCAGAACACCTTCCGCTCAGCCAGCCTGCAAAGCTGACCCTCTGGGCCACCAGTCTGAATATACCGCCGGGTCTTTTTCGGCGGCTGCCTTGGTGCTGCCTCCGACCTCTCTGCCGGATTGCTTCGAGCCTCTTTGTCTCTGCTGCATCCGTCTCCTTTGACGGCGCAGGCAGGCCACGCTTATCGTGTCATCAATAGGTCCTCTCTTGGGTCAAGGCCCCCACTCCGCCCCCAACCAGCTTCCGGCTTGTGCTGCCTTAAAGATGCAAGACCGGCTACAAGGGACAAGCCCTGCCCTCTGACCTCCAGGGCACAGAGTGAACCTTCCCAGGGGATGGAGCCAATTCAGGCTTCAGGGACCTTGGCGAGATGATAAGGAGCCATTTCCCGTTCCCTGAAGTCTCCTTTGCTCCCTTCCCTGCACTGGCAGCAGCTAGGATGACCTTGTAGCCTTCACTGTTTGGTTTTTTAAAAAATTATTTAATCATTTTTTCAATACAAACAACAACCACAAAAAACACACACAGCAAAAACCGCAATAACACTAATAACACAATTTAACATTTCAGATTTGAGTACTGATATACCTATGACTACACCTTTTTAACAATATTTCCCCACCTCCCCTCCCCCTACTTCCCACCACCGCCCGCCTTATCGCTTAAATATTCGTTCCAGATTTCTTCATATCTATCCATTCTTAATTTGCGTCGACTTGCAATTCGTTCATATGTCACTAGTCTGTCCATATTATCAATCCATGTGCTCAATGGAATCTTTTTGTGGCTCTTCCAATTCATCAGAACAAGTTTTTTTGCTTGTAATATGGCACGGTACATCCATATTTCTTTTGACCCCTTGTAATCTCCCACGTTTCCAGTATATAATTTAGAATTAAATTCAATTCCCCTAAATAACAATTTCTTTTTATTACTCTTGCTATATATATCTTCACCTCGCACCAAAATGACCTTATCATCGGGCAGTTGATCATCATATGTACTAAGTTCGCATTTTTACTTCCACATCTCCAGCAGTTGTCTGCACTTGTTATTTTCTTCTGGTAAAGTTTTGCTGGAGTCCAGTGGACTGTAGCCTTCACTGGTTTTTTTTTAATATATACATTTTTATTGGTTTTTTATCATATCATTTCCAACAGTCATATAACATAACTTCTTATTTTGGACTTCCATCACCTCTGATGATTTTTCGTTCTTTACCACTTATTCTGCATTTCTTAATTTCTCTATTACTCTTTGTTGTCATTAACTAATAATTCTCCTCATAGTCTTTCTAGCAATATTTCCAATAATCCTCCTTACAAAACTTCTTGCAGTCCTACTAGCGTAATCTGTGCATTGTCTAATTCTGCATAGTCCATCAACTTCACCCTCCATTCTTCTTTCGTCGGAAATTCTTCCCGCTTCCATATTTGTGCCAGTAATATTCTTGCTGCTGTCATTGCATATGAAAACAATTCATTTGTTAGCGGCTGTTGCTGTTGTTACCATGGTAGCCCTGCAGCGCCCTCGGGGATGGGGAACATGCAGCCCCCCAGATGCTGCCCTGGCAGGGGCTGATGGGAACTGTAGTCCAAAACCTCTGGAGGGCACTGGTTTGGCCAGGTCTGCTCATTGCTTAGACAACAGTCGCCCTGTTGGCCCTGAAAGACAAGCAGTACGCGTAGGTGAAACGACAGCTGCAGAGATGGCTCCAGCAAGTGAGCCCAGTCTCGTGTTACAGACGCAGGAGGGGATTTGTAGGTGTTTAATAATACGAGGAACCCCCAAATGAATTGAATGCATTTGGCCCCAAATCAGAGGGAGGTGGGAAATTCTGGCAGTTTCAAACATGCATCGTAGCCGCGATCTCCCTAAGAATCCGATGAAAATCTATCTGGTTGCTAGGACAGAACTTACTGCATCCCTCCCCCCCCCAAAAAACCCTCAAGAAGAATCTTGTCGGAGGCCTTTAAGATGAGTTGACCAATCCAGAACAGTAGAAGGAAGAGGAATGGCCTCATCTAGAATTAACTCGTTCAGCTCCCTCTTACTCTCTTCCTATTGGAGAAAATAATGTGTGATTTTGCTCTGTCTCCTTCGGGCTTCTGGGGAGCTGATTAACAAATCTGGCATGAGTCCCAGATCTTTGCAGTTCTTCATAGTAAGTACCATAATAATTATGATTATTTGTCGGCAGTTTGCAGAAATCTATTATCTCCAAATGTGGCGGCCTTGAATTTATGAGTCCGGAGTCTGTGCCATCCAGCAGAAGGGAGCGTTTGGGAGACTCTCTGCAGCTGCCACTTGGGCTCGCTCGTCAACAGTTCTGATAATTAAGATGTTTCTCTTCCTTAATTTACAACTAGTATCTTGTAAACTTTGGCTCGCCCTTGCGTTTGGCACTGCCTAGCAAAGTGCTCAACCCAGTTTTCTGGAGCCTCGCAGTTTAGGGGAGTTAGAACAATAAAACAATGAGATAAAACAATAAATTAAAACAACAAAACGAAGTACTAAGAAGAGTTAAAATGGAAGAGAAGGTAAAAACAAGTGCTAAGGGTTGGTTATAGAGCAGAAAATTGCCTTAAAGTTGGCCTTAGAGCTCAAAACCCTGCTTCAAGCATTCGGCTGCCATCTTGGGACTATCCTTGGCTCTTTCGCTTTCAAGAGGCGAAGTGCCCATCCTCGGGGTTGTGGAGAATGCTCTGCCTTTCCTATCACACTTCCCAACAAACAGAAGCAAAAATCCTGCCTGTACCCCACTTTCTTTAACTCTCTCTTTTTGTTATTTACTGAAGTTCTCACCCTGGGCCAGCAGAGGGATACTGTAGATAGTTTTCGCTCAGGTCCACATATGCAAATAAGGGATTGAAAGTGACGTTCAGTGATTGGATAGTTACAGAAAATGGTTACTGTTGCTTGTAGTTGAGCTCTATATAAGCAGGCTGGCTGAACCCTTCAGCCTAGTTCAGTTCTGTTCTGGCCTGTGAATAAACAAGAGTTGTTTGAAGAATCACTGTGTTGTCTGATATGATCAACCACAGCTTGACACTTTTAGTGACCTAGTATGGCATAACATCTGAGCTAAGAATCAAAACTCCCCTCTGTCATGAACCCACAAAGCCATACACTTTCAGACTTGGCAGCCGGGGATTATTATATTATCGGGGATATAATATTTACTATTAAATTAATTGCCCGCCTTTCTCTAGCAGCTCGCAGGGTGGGTGACAACAATTTAAATGGGAGTTCTCAAGGAATTATATACAGGCCCATTGATGTTGGTTTCTAGGAGACCTCTCGGGGGTTTTTTCTTTCAACCTGCTGTGCATTAATTCCTCTATCCTGGTGCCGTTTTCCTGCTCATTTTAAGGCATGGATGGCAACCCCCACTGTTGAGACATTCCACGTTCCAATTTCAGTTGCAGTCATTCTTCCTCAATGTGCACCTGCACTTTTAAATCAATGCAGGCAAATCTCTTGCAAACCTGCGTCTTCTTTTTGGGTGCTGCGTCTTCACATCTTTGCCCTGCTTTCTGGGGCATTTCCTCTGCCCCCTCCCAGCTGATAAAACTGCATGCAAAGCAGCATTAACCAAATAATGCCAAACGGGGAAGTTAATCTGTATCCAGGGTCGTTTAATGAAGTTTGTGCTGAGGAGCAGGATTCCACTTGCTCACCCTCCCTCTTTCTGGAATCCAGACTGATCCAGTTGCCTCTGCCTCGCTCTGCCTTGGAGGTCCAGGTGAACAGCCCTCACAGGTGCTTCGGCTCGGATCCTGCCTTTCACGGAGCCTGGCAGGGCTGCCACATCCAGACCCCAATGGGACACCTGTGCATTTAGAAATATGCAGCCTGGCGCCACTTTCCCACATCTGGTTGCCCCGTGTGAGAACAGGATGCTGGACAATGCAGGCCCTTGGCCTCATCCAGCACCCCCTTACTCATTGCTCATTGCAATGCTGCAGAGAGTATGCGGCTCCTTCAAGCTGCAAGATCTCTCCCAGGATCCTGATATGAAGGCACCATGAATGTGTCTCTGAGACTTTGTCCTCCAGGCTTTTACCTAGGTCCCTTTGAGGGGTCTTAGTAGACCACAAAGAGACGACTGTACACAGATGATGCTGTTAAGGTTCTACACCCAATATGCCAGCAAATTTGGAAAACTCAGCAGTGGCCAGAGGATTGGAGAAGATCAGTCTACATCCCAATCCCAAAGAAGGGCAGTGCCAAAGAATGCTCCAACTACTGCACAATTGCACTCATTTCACACGCTAGCAAGGTTATGCTTAAAATTCTACAAAGCAGTATGTGGACCGAGAACTCCCAGAAGTGCAAGCTGGATTTTGAAGGGGCAGAGGAACCAGAGACTAAATTGCAAACATGCGCTGGATTATGGAGAAAGCTAGAGAGTTCCAGAAAGACATCTACTTCTACTTCGTTGACTATGCAAAAGCCTTTGACTGTGTCGACCACAGCAAACTATGGCAAGTTCTTAAAGAAATGGGAGTGCCTGATCACCTCATCTGTCTTCTGAGAAATCTCTAAGTGGGACATGAAGCTACAGTTAGAACTGGATATGGAACAACTGATTGCTTCAAAATTGGGAAAGGAAATTGGGATAAGGCTGTATATTGTCTCCCTGCTTATTTAACTTACATGCAGAATTCATCATGCGAAAGACTGGGCCGGATGAATCCCAAGCCGGAATTAAGATTGCCGGAAGAAATATCAACAACCTCAGATATGCAGATGACACAACCTTGATGGCAGAAAGTGAGGAGGAATTAAAGAACCTTTTATTGAGGGTGAAAGAGGAGAGCGCAAAATATGGTCTGAAGCTCAACATCAAAAAAACAAAGATCATGGCCACTGGGCCCATCGACTCCTGGCAAATAGAAGGGGAAGAAATGGAGGCAGTGAGAGATTTTACTTTCTTGGGCTCCATGATCACTGCAGATGGTGACAGCAGTCACGAAATTAAGAGACGCCTGATTCTTGGGAGGAAAGCAATGACAAACCTAGATAGCATCCTAAAAAGCAGAG
Organism: Podarcis erhardii; assembly: GCF_964252035.2. Taxonomy (NCBI): domain Eukaryota; kingdom Metazoa; phylum Chordata; class Lepidosauria; order Squamata; family Lacertidae; genus Podarcis; species Podarcis erhardii. The sequence goes on from NC_138501.1 coordinate 53,764,993, forward strand.
ACATCACCTTGCCAACAAAGGTCCGTATAGTTAAAGCGATGGTTTTCCCAGTAGTGATGTATGGAAGTGAGAGCTGGACCATAAAGAAGGCTGATTGCTGGAGAATGGATGCTTTTGAATTCTGGTGCTGGAGGAGACTCTTGAGAGTCCCATGGACTGCAAGAAGATCAAACCTATCCATTCTGAAGGAAATCAGCCCTGAGTGCTCACTGGAAGGACAGATTATGAAGCTGAGGCTCCAGTACTTTGGCCACCTCATGAGAAGAGAAGACTCCCTGGAAATGACCCTGATGTTGGGAAAGATGGAGGGCACAAGGAGAAGGGAACGACAGAGGATGAGATGGTTGGACAGTGTTCTTGAAGCTACCAGCATGAGTTTGACCAAAGTGTGGGAGGCAGTGGAAGACAGGAGTGCCTGGCGTGCTCTGGTCCAGGGGGTCACGTAGAGGCGGACACAACTAAACGACTCAACAACAGTAGACCACAAGCTGAGCATGAGTCAACTGTGATGCAGACGGGGGTTGGGCTGGATGACCTCTGGGTACCCTTCCAACTCTCCAGTTCTGTGATTCTATGAAATCGGACCAGAAGCTTTCACCAGTTGAATGGTCAGGTGAATAAACAAAAGCCCATTTTGATCAATTGCCGGGAGCCCATTTGGCTGGTCCAGAGCAAATTTTGACACTCCGTGGTGAATTTAGGAATGGACTGGTTTCCTTTATTAGTAGACCCTCTTTCAATTCTGGCGTGGTTTCCTGCTGCCAAATGGGACGCAGGAGAAAGCGCTTCAGACGTGTCTCCTTCTTTTACAAACCCTTGCAGCTTCCATTTGTGAAGTAACACCATCCTTCGAAGGCCCATAGTTTCCCCCCCCCCCCCGTCGATCAGCGCCTTTGATCGGGCGGATGATTCAGCGACTAAAAATCCTCTTTAATCAGCCTCTGAGGAAACACTGCAGGGGTTTCTGTGGCTGAGTGTGTGTGTGGTTTTGCGGTGGTGGGGGTCTCAAAACGGCCCGTCAGCATATCTAATATTGGGCAGGGTGCCGGGAATCAGCAAGGCCACGAGGGAAGTTGCAGCTTCTGCTTTTATCTGGGCAGTTCGGCGCCCCCTCCCTCCCCTCCCCTTTTCCTGGGTGCAGAGTCCGCAAAACCAGGGGTTTTTTGGGGGGGGTGTCATTGTGCAAGCGTCTGATGGGCTCGTGCTGCACAGTTGACCCCGGATTATGTAATCGCCTGGAATTGGCGAAGCGGCTTTCCCTGGCGGCTGGATCCCTTCCAGGCCCAAGAGGGAGGGAGCTGGCTGGCCTCCCGATACATCGGTTATCCTTCGTGGCGCAAAGTGGCTTTTACCAAATGCAACAGGTACAATAGGTGCAACCAGAGAAGCCTGGCTGCCATAGCTGGTTCCTCCTGCAATGTGCTTGATCCAGACACTGCAGTTGGCGCAGAATGCTGTAGCCTGATTGCTGACGTATGGCCTTGTCAACGCATCACCCCTGTGCTCAGAGGTCTGAACTGGTTGCCCGTTTGTGACCACACCAGGTGTTGCCATTAGTATATTACTATTTATTATTATTTCTTTGACTTGAATGCCGCCCTTTATCCAAAGATCCCAACCTTAAAAACACATCACAGAGCACTAATCATAAAAACATAATAAAAAGCGTAGTGACAGAGAACATAATTGTAAAATAATCATAATATTAACAGGGGCCTCCAACAAGCTTAACGGGCCGTGGATTCTTTAATGGCCAAAGGTGGAATATTTTTGCCTAAAGACAGGTAATAAGGCCTTTAACACCTCAGCGCCAGTTTACCTACAAGATGTGCCCACGCAACCACTTTGATCAGCAAAACTTGCATTACGATAGGAGTCATGTTATACCCGTTCTGTATTTATAAGAACTCAGTGGTTTAGTGTGTCAGTGGCTACCCTTTGGAACTCCCTGCCACTTGACACCAGGCAGGCCACTGCACTTCACCGCCTGCTAAAAGCACCCTTGTTTAGATGAGTCTGCCCAGATTCTTAGAAAACTACTGTGAATTTTAATCGGCTTTTAGTGTTTTAACTTTTTTTGCTTGTCTTAAAAGTGCTGTCCCCCCCCCTTGTTTTCTTGCTTCGTCTTAACGTAAACTGCTTTGAGGGTGTCTTTCCCAATTAAATGTATATAGTCTTTCTCAATAAATAAGTAAATAATAAAATAATCTAGGAGCACAAGTTGAGAGACCTGTGGATGGATCAAGCCAAAAGAGCCCCTTCTAGTTTAGCAGCCAAATGCCTGTGGGAAACCTGAAAGCAGAACCTCGACAGGCAGTGTGGTGTAGTGGTTAGTGTGTTGGACCAGGACCTGGGAGATGAGGGTTCGAATCCCCACCTGGCCATGAAGCTCACTGGGTGAGACCTTAGGAGCCAGTCCCTGCCTCTCACCCTAACCTACCTCACAGGGTTGTTGTGGAGATTAAGTGGGAGAACCACGTGTGCCACCTTGCATCTCCAGGTAGGGCTGGGATCCTAGAGGGCTGCTGCCAGTCAGAGTGGACAATACCAATTTAGATAGACTCTTAGTGCTGGGCCTTGCAAATCTTCCCTAGAACCTCATTTGGGGGCGGGCGGGTTGCTGAGTCTGCAACCCAGAAGCTCACTTCTTCTTTCCTTTTTCCTTCCTGGAACTGACTCTAGTATAGTATTGGAAGGGACCTCCAAAGGTCCTGTAGTCCACCCCCTGAAATTCAGGAATCACAGAATCCCTTTCTTTCTTTTGTGCCTGCTGCCTGTGAATGCACCCGTCGCGCAGGACATGCCAAGACCCTCCTTTGCCACTTCTGGATGCCTGGCCAAATGCTGCAAAATGCTAGTCCTATTTTCTCCGGCCACGCTACAAATTGCCCCGGGGAGCCCGCTGTGCCGGCGGAAGGATTGCAACGGAGCTGTGGCCAAGCGGGCTCTGAGCACGCCGGCTGGGGCAGCTGCCAGCTCAAAGCTTACGATACGATAATCTTTATTGTTATTGTCCCATGCAGAACAACGAAATTGAAAAAATCTACATCAGACATTCAAAAACCCACAAGCCTGCTATCCCAGCTTGGTTAGCCCCCTAAAAACTCTGATACCCCATAATTAAATGCAATATACTCCCATAGAGACTACATTAGTAAAGGTAAAGGGACCCCTGACCATTAGGTCCAGTCGTGGCCGACTCTGGGGTTGCGGCGCTCATCTCGCTTTATTGGCCAAGGGAGCCGGCGTACAGCTTCCGTGGCCTGTGGCCAGCATGACTAAGCCGCTTCTGGCGAACCAGAGCAGCACACGGAAACGCCGTTTACCTTCCCGCCGGAGCAGTACCTATTTATCTACTTGCACTTTGAGGTGCTTTTGAACTGCTAGGTTGGCAGGAGCAGGGACTGAGCAACGGGAGCTTACCCCGTCGCAGGGATTTGAAGCGCCGACCTACTGATTGGCAAGCCCTAGGCTCTGTGGTTTAACCCACAGTGCCACGTGCGTCCCTAGAGACTACCTTACACTGCGTTTAAAACCAAAATCACATTTGGATAGAATCTGTTTCTCAGGCAGCTAGTCCTAGTCTTTATAACCCTGGACCTTCTTCCAGAAGGCAGAAGCTGAAAGTGTGCTTATCTGAACAGGGGCCATGGATTGACGGTGTCGCAATCTGCATTGTCCGGGAGGATAGAGGGAGCTGGTCTTGGGAGGAAGCCAAGAATGGAAGGGCAGGAGGGTTTGCAGCTGCCTGCCAGTATGAGCAGCTGGACTGGCAGAAGAGGGTGGCTGGCTCCTGTATGCCCTCTAGCCCAGAGAGGTCTTGAAACCCAGAGCAGCAGGCTCAAGCCAGAGGCGGCCGCGGAATCGGAGAGTGGAGCTGATGCCATATGTAGCATTATGGAAAGCCATGGGAGCTGTTCTCGATTCTTGGGGGAGGTGCTTTGCAGTGCAATAATAATAATATTATTATAATTTATTATCTATACCACGCCCATCTGCTTGGGCTTCCCCAGCCACTCTGGGCAGCTTCCAACAAAATATTAAAATACAGAATTGCATCAAACATTAAAAGCTTCCTTCCCTAAACAGGGCTGCCTTCAGATGTCTTCTAAAAGTCTGGTAGTAGTTGTTCTCTTTGACATCTGGTGGGAGGGCGTTCCACAGGGTGGGTGCCACTACCGAGAAGGCCCTCTGCCTGGTTCCCTGTAACTTGGCTTCTCGCAGTGAGGGAACCGCCAGAAGGCCCTCAGAGCTGGACCTCAGTCTCCGGGTAGAACGATGGGGGTGGAGACGCTCCTTCAGATATACAGTGGTACCTTGGGTTAAGTACTTAATTTGTTCCGGAGGTCCGTTCTTAACCTGAAACTGTTATTAACCTGAAGCACCACTTTAGCTAATGGGGCCTCCTGCTGCTGCCGCGCCGCCGGAGCACAATCTCTGTTCTCATCCTGAAGCAAAGTTCTTAACCTGAAGCACTATTTCTGGGTTAGCGGAGTCTGTAACCTCAAGCGTATGTAACCCGAAGGTACCACTGTACTGGACCGTGCAAAGGTCTAAGCCTCCAGACAGCCGGGCAGCCCGAGGGTTAATCATGAAGCAGCAATCTGTGCAGATGGCCCTTCTCCAGCTGGCATGGTGCCCTTTCGCCACGAGGCGTGCCAAGCCACCGTGTGACAGCCTCCTCACCGCAGATTCTGATCTAGTGCAATGTGCTCAGTTACTGGAGCGGCTGCTCCTCTTGGCTGTTTTCCTTGGAGCTCGGGAATGTGGCAGTTTCAAAGGTCTGGGCCAGGAGAGGAGTCGTGCCAGCCTGGACGTGCGATGAGCGCCCATCGCCCAGCAGGACACTCCTGGCTAAGCAAAGAGGTTTCCCCTTCGCTTTGGGGAAGAGTCCTAAGGTCTTCCTCCACACTGCGTCTTGCTTTGCTGTTTAGGAACATCAGAATCTCCTCCTGGATTCAGGCCCATGTGCTAATGGCGTACGTAGGTCGCACTATAACCTCTGGCCAGAGGACATGTGGAGCAGAATTGATGGGAAAAGGGCTGGGGGTTATGACTGGGACTGGGCAAAGTGGCCTTGGAGAAGCAGTTGGGGGGTGCACAGGTGCACAAAGAGGTGCTGTGGCAACTAGTCAGTGTTGTTGTTTAGTCGTGTCTGACTCTTTGTGACCCCCTGGACCAGAGCACGCCAGGCACTCCTGTCTTCCACTGCCTCCCGCAGGTTGGTCAAACTCATACTGGTAGCTTCGAGAACACTGTCCCACCATCTCATCCTCCGTCATCCCCTTCTCCTTGTGCCCTCCATCTTTCCCAGCATCAGGGTCTTTTCCAGGGAGTCTTCTCTTCTCATGAGGTAGCCAAAGTCTTGGAACCTCAGCTTCAGGATCTGTCCTTCCAGGGAGCACTCAGGGCTGATTTCCGTCAGAATGGAGAGGTTGGATCTTCTTGCAGTCCATGGGACTCTCTAGAGTCTCCTGCAGCACAAGAATTCAAAAACTAGCCAGAGGTAATAATAATAATAATAATAATAATATATTATTTATACCCAGCCCATCTGGCTGGGTTTCCCCAGCCACTCTGGGTGGCTTCCATCAAACATTAAAAGCTTCTCTAAACAGGGCTGCCTTCAGATGTTTTCTAAAAGCCTGGTAGTTGCTGTTCTCTTTTACATCTGTTGGGAGGGCATTCCACAGGGCGGGTGCCACTACCGAGAAGGCCCTCTGCCTGGTTCCCTGTAACCTCACTTCTCGTAGTGAGGGAACTGCCAGAAGGCCCTCAGTGCTGGACCTCAGCGTCTGGGCAGAATGATGGGGGTGGAGACGCTCCTTCAGGTATACTAGACCGAGGCCGTTTAGGGCTTTAAAGGTCAGCACCAACACTTTGAATTGTGCTCAGAATTGTGCTCGGAAATGCACTGGTGTGAGGTGGATCCCTGGGAGAAGGTAATTGGTGCTTTTTGGGGGCTCCGCGGGAGATGCTCCCCCAAGACAAGCTCCCAGCAGTGTGGCCCCACCCTCCACATAAGGGTTGGGTGTAAATCCAAGTGGGAATGTTGGGCAAATGGATATGTTTGCTGAGCTGGGCATCTGTGCACTTTGCCTACCCAGTAATCACAAGGCAGATCTGTTTAGAGAGAAGGTATCTGAGGTGTAGAGAATCATATAACTAGAACCCTCTTTCTCATTTGAAAAGGGAAAAAAAAGAGAAAGCTCCTGTTCTGCGTCCGCTCAAATTCTGTGCCCCCAAAGCTTCAGTCTGGTTTTTAATGTGGACGTTATGTAGATCCAGAAAATCCTTATTTCCTTTTCGTAATTTGCTTTATCTCCCCGGATCCTCGGGCACAGCCCACACATTTCCTAGGCTCCATTTGCAGTCTTAAGGACTAGAAGCTTTGGTTCAAAAACGAAATGTGGGCTTCTCCAGCTGCTAAACATCTGGGCTCACCTGGTGCAGTTTTAGAGGGTGTGTGATCATTGCCACATCGCATCACAGCCGCTTCAGTTTGTGGCTACAAAACCACTAAACTGTACATGCAGAAAACAATTCTTTTTAAAGCCTTATCCTGGCTGCGGTCAGTTTTGATGCCTGTGTTTGCATGCGTGACCAAAAGAATGATTGTTTCTGGAATGTTTGCAAAAAAAAAGTCAACCTTTTTAAAAAGCTACCGAGTCTCTAGTCTGGAATCAGAACGTCGCCGGATTTCATTGCGGGAAGAAGGCACAGGTACTCAGCGCAGCGGCCTCCCCTCCCCTCCCCATCAATTTCACTCTGCTGGAGCCCGGATAATAGAGGTCAGAGGTCAGTAGGGGGCTGCCCCCATCCTGCTAATTGCCCTGATGTAAGGGAGGAGGTGGCCAGGGAGATGGAGGCAGTCCCTACAGGTGTCAAGGAAGGCTCAACAGTGATCGCCCGAGCACCATCAAATATTTATTTCTTCCACCCACGCAAAGGTCAAAGGTCGCCGCAGCGGAGGACCAGGAGGGGTGGCGATGGGTCCCTTGGGGGAGCTGCGGACGGATCTTGGCTCTCGCCTCTTCTCTGGTTGCAAAGAGGGAGAGGGGCCCTTTTGGCTCTCGCCACCTTCTGGTGTGGGTGGGAGAAATTAGGTACCCATTTGGTGGCAGAAGCACAAGCTGTCCCCCCCCCCAAATCAGCTTTTGTGGGGAGCAGATTCATTCACCGCCCCGCCCCCCGCTCTCGGAGGAGGGGGAGGACCTGCAAATGGGAAGCGTAGGACTTGCAGCATCTTCTCCTGGTTCATCCGCAAAGTGAGGCAGCGTTGTGTAGTGGTTAGAGTGTCGCACCTGGGAGACCAGGGTTCAAATTCTCACTCGGCCGTGAAGCTTGCTAGGTGTAACCTTGGGGAGCCAGTCCCTGTCTTTTGGTCTGGCCTCCCTTACAGGGTGGTGGTTGCAGCAATTGTAGGGCAGAACCATAATAATAATAATAATAATAATAATAATAATAATAATAATAATGTTACAGATAGGTAGCCGTGTTGGTCTGCCATAGTCAAAACAAAATAAAAAAATTCCTTCCAGTAGCACCTTAAAGACCAACTAAGTTAGTTCTAGGTATGAGCTTTCGTGTGCATGCACACTTCTTCAGATACACAGGATATTCCACATCTATTCCCTGAAGACCTGCTGTTGTCCTTGTTCAATGTTCAGCCCAGACATTGAGGTCCAGATCCAAGGTGTATCTGAAGAAGTGTGCATGCACACGAAAGCTCATACCTAGAACTAACTTAGTTGGTCTTTAAGGTGCTACTGGAAGGAATTTTTTTATTTTGTTTTAATGATGATGATGATGATGATAATAATAAATAATTTTATTTATACCCCGCCCTCCCCAGCCAAGACCGGGCTCAGGGCAGCTAACAACCAAATATAAAAACAATTGATTGAAATACAGCTTAAAAAACAAGATTAAAATACAACATTAAAACATTAAAATGCAACCTCATTTCAGTGGAAACTCAATCAAAAACTTTTTGGGGATGAAAACATCAAATCTTCACCAAGGCCAACTATCCAGACTGGTCCTACGTGGGCCAGAAAAAAGCCAGGGAAGTCCCCAAATAGGAGTTCCATCACAGAAGGAGAAAGGAAAAAGGAAAGAGGGGGAGGGAATCAAATTGAGGCAATAAACCAACAATTTGATTTTGCACGATGGGCAGAGGGGGCCAGAGCATCATCGTAAGAGAGCTTGCTGCGGCATAGTGGTTAGAGTGCCAGAGGAGGACCTGGAAGACGTGGGTTCGAATCCCCACTCGGCTGTGAAGCTCACTGCGTGTGACTTTTGGGGCAGTCACTGCGTCTCAACCTAACCTACCTCACAGGGTTGTTGTGGGGGTTCAAGGAAGAGGGACAGCAAAACTTTTGCAGCACCTCCTTAGAGGAAAAGGTGGGAAATAAAGAAATGATGTCCTGGAGTCCGCAGTGCATTTTGGGGGAGACCTAATGGGGTTCACGGTAGTGCAAAACTCTTCCTCTCCCCACATCTATTCCCTGAAGACCTGCTGTTGTCCTTGTTCAATGTTCAGCCCGGACATTGAGGTCCAGATCCAAGGGCCTTCTGGCGGTTCCCTCCCTGCGAGAAATGAGGTTACAGGGAACCAGGCAGAGGGCCTTTTTGGTGGTGGCGCCCACCCTGTAGAACACCCTCCCATCAGATGTCAAGGAAATAAACAACTATCTGACGTTGAGAAGACATCTGAAGGCAGCCCTGTCTAGGAAAGTTTTTTAATGTTTGAAGTTTTATTCTGTTTTTAGTGTTCTGTTGAGAGCCGCCCAGAGTGGCTGGGGAAACCCAGCCAGATGGGTGGGGTATAAATAATAAATAATAGTTGTTGTTGACCTTTGTGGGGGGTCTGGCCTCTAGGGAAGGGGGCCCAAACCCTTTCCTGCCCTGCCCTAATCTCTTGCCTTCCTTTCCCCCACATTTGCAGCTCTACGAACTGGACACCGACCCCAAACGCAAGGAGTTCTTGGATGATTTGTTTGGCTTCATGCAGAAGAGAGGTGAGTCGGATGTTCTCCGGGGTTCTGGAGAAGGGAGGAGCTGGAATTCATGCCCTACCCTAATGCACCGTCACTGCATCAACACAATAATATTGCTATCATTGTGGTTTTTAAATGAGAGGTTGGATAGCCAGCTTCAGCTGAGATTCCTGGGTTGGACTACATGGCCAACTCTGGCAATTCTATGATTCTATTATCACGCTTCCTCCCCAGCCGAAAGGGGAACTTTCAGCCCATCCCAGCTGACAGGAATCAAGTGCCTCCCCCTTGCTCTTTGCTTTCAGAGCAGGGAAGTGGGGAGAGGAAATTTTGTCTGTCTCCTTCATCTTCTTGCCCTGGCTAGCTCCAGCCTGGGCACCAGGCGGATGGTGCCCCCCATGAACCCCACTCCTCCCAAATCGCCGGAGGCGGTTGGAGGATGGATGGCGGCTAACAGATTGAGGTTGAATCCTGACAAGACAGAAGTGCTGTTTTTGGGGGACAGGAGGCGGGCGGGTGTGGGTGACTCCCTGGTCCTGAATGGGGTAACTGTGCCCCTGAAGGACCAGGTGTGCAGCCTGGGAGTCATTTTGGACTCACAGCTGTCCATGGAGGCGCAGGTCAATTCTGTGTCCAGGGCAGCTGTCTACCAGCTCCATCTGGTACTCAGGCTGAGACCCTCCCTGCCCACAGACTGTCTCGCCAGAGGGGTGCATGCTCTGGTTATCTCCCACTTGGACAACTGCAATGTGCTCTACATGGGGCTACCTTTGAAGGTGACCCAGAAACTACAACAATCCAGAATGCGGCAGCTAGACTGGTGACTGGGAGCAGCCGCTGAGACCACATAACACTGGTCCTGAGAGATCTGCATTGGCTCCCAGTACATTTCCGAGCACAATTCAGAGTGTTGGTGCTGACCTTTAAAGCCCCAAATGGCCTCGGTCCACCCCCATTGTTCTGCCTGGACACTGAGGTCCAGCGCCGAGGGCCTTCTGGTGGTTCCCTCTCTGCGAGAAGTCAGGTTACAGGGAACCAGGCAGAGGGTCTTCTCGGTAGTGGTGGGGTCTCCTTCCTTGGAGGTTTTTAAGCAGAGGTTGGCTGGCTATCTGTCATGGATGCTTTAGCTGAGATTCCTGCATTGCAGGGGGTTGGAATAGATGACCTTTGTTGGTCCCTTTCAACTCTACAATTCTATTATTAATTTCGGTGCATTTTTTATCCTGCCACCTTACAATGGGAATAACACATACACACACACAAACCTGAATAAATAAAGATCCATATAAACTGTTCTTTAGTATTTTTTAGTATTTAATCCTTTCCCCCCCCAAGTTTTTGGCCTGATATAATAAGTTTCAAATATGCTGGAGTATTCAGATCTTTCTTGGCAGGTAGTATTGCTTAAATCCCCTGATCTTCAGTAGGCACTGATATTAATTCCAAAGCTATTCCAGGCTCTCCTTCCTTTTTTTGGAATTTCTCCATCAGTGTGGTAGAGAGTTCTCTTGCTTAGCCCCAGTTTAGTACTTCTAAGTTCCAGGGCTGAGATTGAAGCTTATATTTCCACAGCCTTTCCCCCCAGTCTTTTTACTTCTTACTCTGCCAAAGGTGCAATGGTACCTTGGTTAATAATAATAATAATAATAATAATAATAATAATAATAATAATAATATATTATCTGTACCCCGCCCATCTGGATGGGTCTCCCCAGCCACTCTAGGCGGCTTCCAACAAAAATTAAAAATAAAAACTTCCCTGAACAGGGCTGCCTTCAGATGTCTTCTAAATGTCAGGTAGTTGTTTATCTCTTTGACATCTGACAGGAGGGCGTTCCTCAGGGCAGGCGCCACTACCGAGAAGGCCCTCTGCCTGGTTCCCTGTAACTGGGCTTCTCGCAGGGCCCTCGGAGCTGGACCTCAGTGTCCAGGCAGAATGATGGGGGTGGAGACACTCCTTCAGGTATACTGGACCGATGCCATTCAGGGCTTTCAAGGTCAGTACCAACACTTTGAATTGTGCTCGGAAACGTACTGGGAGCCAGTGCAGCTCTTTCAAGACCGGTGTTATGTGGTCCTGGTGGCCGTCCCCAGTCGCCAGTCCGGCTGCCACATTCTGGATTAGTTGTAGTTTCCCGGTCACCTTCAAAGGTAGCCCCACATAGAGCACATTGCAGTAGTCCTAGCAGGAGATAACTAGAGTATGCACCACTCTGGCGAGACAGTCTCAAACACCTTGGTACTCGAACAAATCGGCTCCCGAATGCTGCAACCCCAGAAGTGAGTGTTCAGGTTTGCGAACGTTTTTGAGAAGCCGAACGTCCGACGCAGCTTCCAATTAGAGTGCAGGAAGCTTCAGAAGCCGCACCTTGGTTTTTGAAAGGTTTCGGGAGTCGAGGGGAACGGATTAAGTTTGAGAACCAAGGTACCACGGTATCATATAAAGGTTCACTTTCAGGTACGAATGTGAGCTGCAGTGGCATTGAGTCGCCAGTGTAAATAAGATCAATGAAATATGACCTCATCAATGTTGTGAACTGCCCCGTGGTCTTCGGATGGGTGGTATACAAATTTAATAAATAACCATAATCCAACACCTGCGGCGGAGACTCTGGCAACTACATTTTGAACCGACGGAAGCTTCCGGCTTGTCTCCCGAGGGAGCCCCACAAAGAGCGCATAGAGAGGCAGAATGAAGTCCGGACAGCCACAGGGTCAAATCTCCATTCTGGCCTGGACTCATTTGGTAACTGGGAGATAAATCAATCTTTCGCTTCCACCCCGTGATTCTCTCTGGGATGCCAAGTCAAGCCTGCAAAGCATCTTTCTCCAAAAGCTTCTTTCTTTAAACAATTCCTGCCTTGTGTGCGTGTCCATTTTTTCCTCTCTCTCTCTCCCCCCCCCCCATTCCCAGCCTCCCCCTCCCAGTTAATTAGCGCAACATTAACCTCTGCCTGGGGTTTTATTTCCTATCGAGCGGCATGTTCATTAATCCAGATTCTGGCAAAGGGCTCTAATTGATGGCAGCCTCCGGACGGCGAGGGCTGCGGCCGGGGAGCCTTTTGAAAATGGCTCCGCGGCTCGATGGGGGATTGGGAGGACGGGGTCAGAGGTTAAAGCATTTATCAAATCGCCTCAATTGCTGGAGCTTCCTATTTATCCCGCCTGACCCCGATAACAAAACCCGGCACCGATTTCCAATGCGGGAGCCGCTGTCTGTCAAGCGCCGCCAGAACCCCGTGCTTGGCTCCACGGCTGGGGGGGAACGCCGTGGTCTGAAGGCAGCCCTGTGTCCCACCCTCTTCTGCTTCCAGGGTCCTGCCCTGAAAATCAGGAATCACCTTTAAAAGCAAGAGTGTTCCTGAGCATAAATAACTCTCTTGTCGTTGAGATCAAGGAACAAGATGGAAAGATGAAAAACTTGTGCAGACAGATAAGCTGGACATTGCGATGCTCAGAAAATTCTATCCCTGCCATAAATGGCTTAGTTGAAGATTCCAGCATCTTCAACTAAGATGACTCTTAGGTCTCTTCCAACTTTACAATTCCATAATTCTATGGGCATAGGGCTTGGAAAGCAAGCCTGATGAGGAACGGTTGAAGGAGCTGGTTCTGTTTAGCCTGGAGAAGAGGAGACTGAGACAAGATTTGAAAGCTGTTTTCAAATATCTGAAAGGCTATCCCATGGAAGAGGGAATAAACTTGTTTTCTCCTGCTCTGTGTGCCGGGCCCGGGGGTAACCTGAGAAACGCGGTCCAGGTCCAATCCAGAATGCGAAGGTCCCGCTAGGAGTCAGTCCAACAGGGCCAAGGCAGGACACGAGGCAGGAAACCAGGCAAGGACGGGTACAGGATCTCAGGCAGGATCTGACAAACAGCAACGTTGCTCCCGCAACCTGGGGCGGGGTCCAACAGTCTTTGATCTTTGTAGGGGTAGCGGCCAGTCCTGATCCCCTGGCGACTCACCTCCCTGTCTCACCCGAAGGCGAGCACTCCTCCTGCGAGTACTCAGGTCTCTCCTTCTCTCAGACCTGAGTCTCTGCAGCTCGGGAGATGTCTGTGGGTGACTAGACCCAGGGACCGCCTCAGCCTCCCCTGACCAAACCAGTAGTGGAGCAGCTGTAAGTGATGGCCCAGCTGGAGACAACGAGGTCATCCCCACATCTGGAGCCAGGGCAGGATCAAGCCCCTGACTCGGCCCAGCTGGTGTTTGTTGCAGGGAAACCTGTGCAGACTGGGACTCTTCAGGATCAGGCCCCAGACTAGGTTCAGGCGATGCCTGAGGCAAAGGATTCGGGGCAGACTGAGACTCCTCTGGTTCTGAGACCGAGACTGAGTCCCTCACACCCTGGAAGGTAGGAATTGAACTCATGGCTTCCAGTTCCAAGACAGGCAATTGCAACTAAACATCAGGAAGAACTTTTTGGCAGTAAGAACTGTTGGACTGTGTGGTGGAATCTCCTTCCTTTGAGGTTTTTAAGCAGAGCTTGAATGGCCCTCTGTTCTGGATGCTTTAGCTGAGATTCCCGCATTGCAGGGGGTCAGACTAGATGACCCTAGGGTCCCTTCCAGCTCTACAGTTATATGAATACAGCGCAGCGCATACCTAGATGTTCTCCTGCCCATAGGATGCTGCCTTCACCTGAGTCAGAGCATTGATCCATCTCACTCAGCGCTGTCATAAGACAGTTTTGCCTCCATATTTCAACCTGTTCTCGCCACTCCTTCCATTCAAGGCAGTGACAGCAAGCCAGAGCTGGACTCACCCCTATTTGCATGGCTCCAGCTCCAACATTATCACAGCAGCCACGACTCTTTTCAATTCCTTTTTGGAGTCTGCAGGGAATCCAACCTGACTTCCTCCATACCCCTGTCTCATGAGCGTCCCTCATCCCTGCCTTCTTGAGATCTCACGCAGCTGCCAGCCCCGAATGCTGAGCACACAAAATTTCCTACAGGTGGCTCAAAGAAGCGAGCCATGTTGCATGCTGCGAGGAAAAGAGGCTGCAACTTCCTCCCATTTAAAAAACACGCAACGAAAACAGGAAGCAAATGAAAATCCTAGATGTTTCTCGACTTGGGGGTGGACGGGACTTTTTCCAAGCCTTAAATGGGGATCGGTTAGACCCTAAGCAGACCCACCTGCTGCCTCTTTCGAAGAAGGAACGTGGTCCTCCTGCCAGCCAGGAACGGAGGTGCTGCCAGCGAGCCCCCCCCCCGGTGATGGTGACAAAGCCCCTCCACCCCGGACCCCCCCTCCATCTGACACGAGATTCATGGCGCCTCCACTGAGCGCCGGCCTCATTATTCTCTCCCAGCTAATTAACTGGCTCTCTCCTGGCTGAGATAAGGGTGCTAATTAACAGCCATTCTCCCCTGGCTGTACATCTGTATCAGGGTCCTTTGTGAGGCTCCTGCCATCAGGGCTGTGGAATCGAATCCCGCGGAGGGTGGCGGCTTCTCTAGGGCGGGTCGGTCGATGCCCATAAATCCACAGTGGGGAGATAAGAGCCCAGGAGTCTGAGCTCCCCCCGCTCTGCCCACACAGCATCGATCCCGGGGGTGTGGGGCATAAATAACACGCGTCTTGTGGCTTCCCGGTTGGCATTAATCTGCCGGCCGGTCCCTTGGACAAGGAGGCTAATCTCCCCGAGCGATCTGCGTCTCCATTAGGGCCTCGCAAAAGGGGACAGAGGTAGGAGTGATGAGGACCATTGAGCCACCGGTTGCGCCTGCCAAAGGAGGAAGACTTGCAGTTGAATTTGGGATTAAATACAGTGGACAGAGCCTAGGACTTGCCAGTCAGAAGGTTGGCGGTTCGAATCCCCCTGATGGGGTGAGCTCCCGTTGCTCTGTCCCTGCTCCTGCCCACCTAGCAGTTCGAAAGCACATCAAAGTGCAAGTAGATCAATAGGTACCACTCCAGCAGGAAGGTAAACGGCGTTTCCGTGCACTGCTCTGCTTCGCCAGAAGCGGCTCAGTCATGCTGGCCACATGACCCAGAAACTGTACGCTGGCTCCCTCGGCCAATAAAGTGAGATGAGTGCCGCAACCCCAGAGTTGGCCATGACTGGACCTAACGGTCAGGGGTCCCTTTACCTTACAGTGGATGCTCGGATTGCAAACGTGATCCATGCAGGAAGCACATTTGCAACCAGCAGCGCCACGTCTGTGTATGCGCGGGTCGTGATTCAGCGCTTCTGCGCATGCGCAAGGCATGATTTAGTGCTTCTGTACATGCACATCTGTCGAAACCCGAAAATAACCCATTCCGGTACTTCCGGGTTCGGCGCGGTGCGTAACCTGAAATCGCGCGACCTGAAGCATCTGTAACCCGAGGTATGACTGTATGTCTATTTTGGCTTCTTCTTTGAGGGCAGTGCCCACGTGATGCCTTCAAGATGTCGTTGGACTCCAACCCCCATCAGCCCCAGGCAGCATGGAGAGCGCGGAGGGCTGATGGGAGCTGGAGTCTCAAGATCCAGAGAGCAGCGTGTTGACTAAATCCTGCTCTGTGCGATGAGATGCTGGCTAAACGTCAGGAAGAACTTCTGAGCTGGGACAGTGGCATGGACTGGACAAGAAGAGACTGAGAGGAGAAAGGAGAGCCATCTTCAAATATATGGGGGCCACATGGAAGAGGGAAGAAGCTTGTTTTCTCCTGCTCTGGAGGGTAGGACTCGAACCCATGGCTTCGAGTCAGAAGCAAGGAGGTTCTCAGGAAGAACTTCCTGGTGAGAAGAGCTCATTCAACAGTGGTGGGCTCTCCTTCCTTGGAGATTTTAAAGCAGAGTTTGGGTGGCCACCTGCCATGGATGATTCTAAAAGAGGATTACACATGGGAGATTTTGGAACAGGAGGGTGATAAACTGAAATTGCAGAGTTTTGAGAAACTAAAAGATAAAGTGCGAGACTGGCTTCATTATTTTCAAATAAGGGAGGCCTATAATCTGGACAAAAAAATTGGCTTCCAGGTGGAAAAATCAAAATTGGAAACAGAATTGTTAGAACCCAAAACTAAGATATTATCAAGAATGTATAACTTGCTGTTGAAATGGAATACTCAGGATGAAACGGTGAAATCTGCAATGATTAAATGGGCACAAGATGTTGGACATAACATTATGTTTGCTGACTGGGAACAGTTGTGGACCACAGGTATGAAATTTACGGCATGTAATGCCTTAAGAGAGAATATTATGAAAATGATATACAGGTGGTACATGACACCAGTCAAGCTTGCAAAAATATATCATTTGCCCAATAATAAGTGCTGGAAATGCAAAGAAAATGAAGGTACATTCTTTCACCTTTGGTGGATGTGCCCAAGGATTAAGGCTTTCTGGGAGATGATCTATAATGAATTGAAAAAAGTATTTAAGTATACCTTCTTGAAGAAACCAGAGGCCTTTCTCCTGGGCATGGTCGGCCAATTGGTGCCAAAGAAGGATAGAACTTTCTTTATGTATGCCACAACAGCAGCAAGAATACTTATTGCAAAGTACTGGAAGACACAAGATCTACCCACCCTGGAAGAATGGCAGATGAAGGTGATGGACTATATGGAATTGGCGGAAATGACTGGCAGAATCTGAGACCAGGGAGAAGAGTTGGTGGAAGAAGATTGGAAGAAATTTAAAGATTATTTACATAAGCACTGTAAAATTTTTGAATGTTAAAATGACGTTGGAATGAAACAAAGTGTTTTTAGTAATAAGGTTGAATAGGAATATGTAAAAATGGATTAAGAAATAAGATAAAACAAAGATTGTAAGGATTTGCTGAATTAATTATCTGAACTGGAATACAAAAAAGGGAGGTGTGAGGAAGTCATGAAAATAAGTAAAAGAATTGTAAGATATAGAAAGAGGGATTTATTTTAAACTCTTTTTATTTTTTCTGTAATTCGTATTTTTTCTTTTTTCTTTTTATCATTTCTGTAATCTTTTTCTCATTGAAATTTTAATAAATATTATTTTTAAAAAAATAAATAAAAGAGGATTACACAAATTCAAGGCTATCAGTGCCTACCAACCAGGATGGCTCTCCTCTGCCCTCCACAGTTGGAGGCAGTGATGCGTCTGAATACCAGTTGCTGGAAACCACAAGAGAAGGGCTCTTGTGCTCAGATCACCCGGTTGCTGGTTTCCCTTTGGGGCAGCTGTTCAGCCACTGTGAGAACAGGATGGTCTGATCCAGCAGGATCTTCTTCTGCAGCTCAGGGCTCATCCACATTTCGCCTCGTGTTTTCTAGGCACAGAAAGCGCATTGAGGCGACGCTCCCGGTGGTTGCCCATGACTCAGTTCCATAAATCAGCATGCTCAACACACAAGCCTGGTAGACCTCCATCTTGGTATTGGCCGTTAGCATCACCTTCTCCCAACCCTTTTGGAGAGGAGAGGCATTGGCGTAGCTGCCTTGCCAATACGCTTGTCCAGCTCAGGATCGATGGAGAGGTTACCGGTTAGGGTGGTACCCAGGTAGACAAAATTGTCTGTCACCTCTAGCACGTGGTCACCCCTGCTACAGCACAGCAAAAATGGGGGGAAACCCACTGAGTGCTTGTAGAGTGAAAAGTTTCAGGACTTCAGCAGGAAACGACAGGACTTAGAACGACTGGAAACGAAGAAGTTTGGGGCCTTTGGGGGCTGATCTGAAGTTGGGCTGTGATTTGCGTCTCCAGATACACTTGCCTCTTCCCCATCTGATTCTTCTGATGGATTCAGGAGGGAAGTTAAAAGGTAGTAGTAGTAGTAGTAATAATAATAATAATAATAATAATTTATTACTTATACCCTGCACATTTGGCTGGGCCTCCCCAGCCACTCTTGGCGGCTCCCAACAGAATATTAAAAACACGATAAAATATCAATCATGAAAAACTTCCCTAGACAGGGCTGCCTTCAGATGTCTTCTAAAAGTCAGATAGTGGTTTATTCCCTTGACATCTGATGGGAGGGCGTTCCACAAGGCAGGTGCCACAACCGAGAAGGCCCTCGGTCTGGTTCCCTGTAACTTGGCTTCTCGCAGGGAGGGAACCACCAGAAGGCCCTTGGAGCTGGACCTCAGTATCTGGGCTGAATGATGGGGGTGGAGATGCTCCTTCAGGTATACTGGGCTGAGGCTGTTTAGGGGTTTTAAGTTCAGAAGCTTGCCCTATTCATCGTTGTCTTTTCCCCCCTTTTCTTGTAATATTTTTTTTCATAAACCTATGTCCAAACTAACAAACAACCATGCAAACAATAACCGTACCAGGCTCTGTGCATAGTCAGTATAAGAAAACAAATTACAGAGATGCTGTAGCATATAGCCAGGATTTTAAGCGGCATCTGTATAGCCCATGGATAAGCAAACTAAGGCCCAGGGGCTGGATCCGGCCCAATCGCCTTCTAAATCCGGTCCACGGATGGTCCAGGAATCAGCGTGCTTTTACATGAGTAGAATGTGTGCTTTTATTTAAAATGCATCTCTGGGTTAATTGTGGAGCATAAAAATTCGTTCATTACTCTTTTTCAAAATATAGTCCAGCCCCCCCAAGGTCTGAGGGACACTGGACTGGCCCCCTGCTGAAAAAGTTTGCTGAACCCTGGTACAGTGGTACCTCAGGTTAAGTACTTAATTCGTTCCGGAGGTCCGTTCTTAACCTGAAACTGTTCTTAACCTGAAGCGCCACTTTAGCTAATGGGGCCTCCTGCTGCTGCCTTGCCGCTGGAGCACGATTTCTGTTCTCATCCTGAAGCAAAGTTCTTAACCTGAAGTACTATTTCTGGGTTATCAGAGTCTGTAACCTGAAGCACCTGTAACATGAAGCGTATGTAACCCGAGGTACCACTGTATAGCCCAACTAGAAGGAGAAGTGAGTCATGGGAGGAATGCTTAAATATAAGACTCTCTATATTTATAGAATAAATAAATGGAGACCAGTTTGTCCATTTAGCTCAGCATTGTCTACCCTGACTTGCAGAAGCTCTCCTGCGTTTGAGATGCTTCTGGGTTTTCAGAAAGTTCCGGGAGTCGGATTATTGCACAGGGAGATAACTTGCCTTGCGGATGGACGGAAGGCAGAAGGGAGAATTGCACCGCCCCAGAACACACACACACTCCCTCCCCTCCTGACCAAGGAGAGACGAAACAAGTGAAATGAGCTGGTTGAAAAGAATGAAGGCGCCAGGCTTTTCAGGCTTATGAGGAGCAGCCCAGCCAATATCAGGGTCATAAATTAAGGGGGCGAGAAAGCAGCGCTGAGTGACGGACGCGTTTGAGTTGAGCGGCGATACCCTGGCGGCCTCTCGGCTGCAAATGGATGGCTTTTCGATAGCTCCCATTCACGGCCACCCAGAAGAAAGGAAGGGCATAAATAAAGAGCTTTTCTCTGCCTGTGTGTCAGGGGCTGGCAGCTGCTTCCATGGTGCCCTGCCCAACAGGACCCCACTGCTTGCACAGGGAATGCCAGACGGATCCCTGCTTGTTGGGCTTATGGGGGGGGGACTGATGCTGGGGGCAGAGGATCCACCCCAGTATCTCTCTCTCCCCCCCTCCATCTTGCCTCAAGTGCCATCAGGAAAAGGTAACTGATAAGCAAAGTATTCCCCATTGAATGCTTTTCTGAAGCTATTTTTGCTTCTGCTTTTGGAACATCCTATAGTTAAAGCTATGGCTTTCCCAGTCGTGATGTATGGAAGCGAGAGCTGGACCATAAAGAAGGCTGATCGCTGAAGAATTGATGCTTTTGAATTCTGCTGCTGGAGGAGACTCTTGAGAGTCCCATGGACTGCAAGAAGATCAAATGCATCCATTCTGAAGGAAATTAGCCCTGTGTGCTCACTGGAAGGACGGATCCTGAAGCTGAGGCTCCAAGACGTTGGCCACCTCGTGAGAAGAGAAGACTCCCTGGAAAAGACCCTGATGTTGGGAAAGATGGAGGGCACAAGGAGAAGGGGACAACGGAGGATGAGATGGTGGGACAGTGTTCTCGAAGCTGCCAACATGAGTTTGACCAAACTTTGGAAGGCAGTGGAAGACAGGAGTGCCTGGCGTGCTCTGGTCCATGGGGTCACGAAGAGTCGGACACGACTAAACGACTAAACACCACCAACAACAGAATCTCAGAACTGTATGGTTGGGAGGGATCCCAAAGGCCATCTAGTCCAACCCCTGCAATGCAGGAGAAATCCTGTGGCAATGAGTTCCACTGGCCAGATGGGGTTGTTATTCAAAGTGCCTCCTCCATCCCTCCTGTTTTCCTTTGTTCTGCTGCCTCTCTTCCTGCTATAATCGTGCATTGGTTTGCAGCAGTGGTAGGAGTAAAAACTATGCAGGCAAAATACTTACATTTATGGTAGCAACAGCTTTCGTTATGTGCCAGGAGCAAACCCAGGGCATGTGTCCCTTCATGGCTGGCCACAAGAAAAGAAAGAGAGGAACAGGAAGTCGTCTATGCTCCTTCCTCTCTAGGAGAGGAAGGGAAATGACATCACACAAAGCCCTCTCTGCCAGTTGTGCTTCTATGGTCCGGGTGTCAACAACACAGCTCTGCAGACTTAGCGCCCTTCTCATGCTGATTTGCAAGAACATGCATTTGTTAGGTTTGGCTGTCAATCTCCCACACTTACTGTGCCTCTAAGGGGGAGACACCAAAGGGCACGCTGCTTTACCTTTGGGATTGCCCACCTGCAATTGCCCAGCTGGCACCTGGTCTGTGGGCTGTGAGGCGGGTCAGTTGGCCGCAGCTGTTTCCACTCTCCATCTCCTCCTGCTCTGGATTCGAATGACTCAGCCATAGTGTCCTGGCTGGCCATGGCGAACAGAGTGGGCAGATAGCTGGAACGAGACTTTCCACCCATCCTGGTGCAACGGAGATTTGCCTCGGTTTGTCCTCCTCTGCAGCCTCTTAGAAGTTCTTGGTTCTTACTATGGCCCACCATCCTTTGGAACATGATGTAGAACCATAGGATTGTAGAGTTTTGGTGCAGAAGTTGCAATGCAAAAGATCCTTCAGATGCTGGGTACTGTAATAATGATGATGGTGATGATGATAACAACAACAACAATAATAATTTATTACCATATTTTTCCGTGTATAAGGCGCCCCAATGTATAAGATAACCCCTACTTTTGGGGACCCCAAATTTAGAAAATGGGCATATGCACTATCTGTGTATAAGACGCCCCCAGATTTTTAACCATAATTTAAAGTAAAAACCTCCCAGTCTTATACATGGAAAAGTACAGTCATACCTTTTGCGTTTGCTTCATGATACGTTTTTTCTGGTTGTGTCTCACGGCGACCTGGAAGTACCGGAAAGGTTTACTTCTGGGCTTCGACACTTACCCATGCGCAGACGCGCAAAATGACATGACGCGCATGCGCAGATGTGGCAAATTGTGACCTGCGCGCGCTCTGCTCATGTTGCGGACGGGACTCTGGAACGGATCCCGTTCGCAACCAGAGGTACCATTGTAGTTATACCCCACCCATCTGGCTGGGTTTCCCCAGCCGCTCTGAGCGGCTTCCAACAAAATACTAAAAATACAATAAAACATGGGACGGGCTGTTTCCCCCTCAGAAAGCATTTCCTTAGGCCCCAGGTCCCTTCCCCCTGTTCTGCACCATGTTCAGCTCCGCCACTGTCCTTTTTGAGATGCGTTTGCTACATCATGCGGGACCCTGCATTTCTTTGCAGCGGGGATACCTTGCTGTACGTTCTTCCTCTAATGCAGAGCCACACTGGGCACAGCCCCATATATAACACCCCCAGTGAGGGGGGTCGGGTTGCATTGCACTCAGCCCTCCCAGCCTCTCGCCCCCAGACGCTTATTTCGGCGCTGAGCTCCCTTTGAAACCACAGCAGCTGTGCAAAGCCGCAGAGATCAGCGAGGGAAGGTCACGGCGAGGAGAGATTGCGGCCCATCGGCCAGCGATGGAGGAGCCCCTCCTGACTGTGGGGTTGGGGGGTCTCCTGCTCTTTCGGGGGGGGGCAATGGGAAGAAGTCATGGCAGGACTTCCTCGTCCGCAAGGCCCAGCGGAATGCCCCCCTCTCCACCCCCCTTCCCACTTTGCGGGCAGCAGGTGCTGGAGGAGACGCTGTGCCGCCGCGCCCTCTGGTCCGGGTGACCCAAAAGGCTGTTAATTAGACCTGGACGTGCTGTGAAGGGCTGTCGATGCCTCGGGGTTATTGGAATTGATTTCAGTTTAGATGGTGAGCCAGGCCTGCGGGCAGGGAGCATGCTGGGAAACTCGTGCAGGCCTCACCGGCCGAAGCCGCTTACGGTCCTGCTTTCAGGGCCCTGGGCAGGTTTGGGGAGCCTGGGCTCCCCCTCCGTTTTCTCTTGGGTGATGATGAGCCCTTGGTGAGGACTCGCAGCTCAGGGGCAGAGCAGAAACTCTACCATAGGAAGGAAGGAAGGAGCCCGGTTCAATACCTGGCTCCCCACTTGGCAAAGGGCAAAGACCACTTTCGACTCGGCTGCCAACCTGAGAAGTCCATCCTGGCACCAGCCCCTCGTTTGGGAACCTGAAGCCCAATAAGAGCACAAGAAGGGAGTCCAATTTGCTCACCACCCTGTTGTCACAGTGGCTTGTTCATATAGTTTCTGTTCAAGACATAGTCAAAACAAAAAATTCCTTCCAGTAGCACCTTAAAGACCAACTAAGTTAGCTCTAGGTATGAGCTTTCGTGTGCATGCACAAAGAATCTGAAGAAGGATCTGAAGAAGTGTGCATGCACACGAAAGCTCATACCTAGAACTAACTTAGTTGGTCTTTAAGGTGCTACTGGAAGGAATTTTTTGTTTTGTTCAAGACATGTTTGCCATAAAGGGTAAAGGTAAAGGTAAAGGTACCCCTGCCCGTACGGGCCAGTCGTGACCGACTCTAGGGTTGCGCGCTCATCTCGCTCAAGAGGCTGGGAGCCGGTGCCGTCCGAAGACACTTCTGGGTCACGTGGCCAGCGTGAAGAAGCTGCAACTGGCGAGCCAGCACCAGTGCTGCACACAGAAACGCCGTTTACCTTCCCGCTATAAAGCGGTACCTATTTATCCACTTGCACTTAGGGGTGCTTTCGAACTGCTAGGTGGGCAGGAGCTGGGACCGAATGACGGGAGCTCACCCTGCCGCGGGGATTCGAACCGCCAACCTTACGATCAGCAAGTCCTAGGCACTGAGGTTTTACCCACAGCGCCACCCGCGTCCCATGTTTGCCATATTCTTCGTCTAAAGGCCAGTTTATTGTGCAGGATTATGAACAACCAAGCGCCCACACAAAATATAATGCCCATCCGATGTAAGAAGCTAAAGCAGGCCTATAAATGTGGTTCGTTATAATAAGCAATGCATAATAAGGTAAAATCAAGGGACGCGGGTGGTGCTGTGGGTTAAACCACAGAGACTAGGACTTGCCGATCAGAAGGTCAGCGGTTTGAATCCCCACGACGGGGTGAGCTCTTGTTGCTTGGTCCCTGCTCCTGCCAACCCAGCAGTTCGAAAGCACGTCAAAGTGCAAGTAGATAAATAGGTACCGCTCCAGCGGAAAGGTAAAATGCGTTTCCGTGTGCTGCTCTGGTTCACCAGAAGCGGCTTAGTCATGCTGGCCACATGACCCGGAAGCTGTACGCCGGCTCCCTCAGCCAGTAAAGTGAGATGAGCGCCGCAACCCCAGAGTCGGCCACGACTGGACCTAATGGTCAGGGGTCCCTTTACCTTTAATAAGGTTAAAAGGTAAAGGACCGAGGGAGCCGGCGTTTGTCCACAGACAGCTTTCCGGGTTGTGTGGCCAGCAGAACTAAACCATTCTGGCACGACGGAACACCATGACGGAATTCAGAACACTCGGAAACGCTGTTTACCTTCCTGCCACAGTGGTACCTATTTATCTACTTGCACTGGTGTGCTTTCGAACTGCTAGGTTGGCAGGAGCTGGTGAAATCCTGTAACTCTTTATACCACAGATGTTCTGGGTTATTGTTGCTGATCCTGCTTTTGCTGCAGTGTAGCGTAGGAACATCCCTCCAGATGGCAATGATGCACACAGGGCAAGCAACACAGAACGACTAATAAAGACGGCTGATGCGTGGACAGTCCAGTATAAATTCGCCACAGGTGCACGATCACTGCACCAGTGACATGTTGCGAAAAACGGCTGGAAAACCACCAGTCTGGAGAGTCCCTGTAATTTGGGCTTTTAGCTAAACGGTGCGGTCCAGCGACCGGCTCAAAATCCATAGGTTTCGGGACTGGTCAGGCTGGAGAGCAAAGACCCTCCTGCCCAGAAGCTCCTTACTCTGTCTGTGGTGCCCCCTCTTCCTCTGGGACGCTGGCCGCGTCTTGCCGCCGGTGCCCCTTAATAGAAACAGCTCTGTCAAGAACGGAAGCGATTATCGTAAAACATTTCCAGAGGGAGCCGGAACGAGATTAACAAGCTTTCTGACAAGCTGACAATTTTATAAGCTGATAATGCAGCATGTAGCTTGGGCCGCAGAGGGCAGGTGAGTAATTAGCAAAGTAGACCAAGAGGAGGAGGAGACGAAGGAAAGATGCAACCTGCATGCCAGAGCACAACAGCAGCAAGTGCCCCTTTGTGGAGGAAAACTGGTGCAGTAGGCCCTGGGACATTTGTTTGGGCACGTACCCGCCATCCCTGATTGGTCTAGTTCTAGCTCTGCATTCAAATCCTGACACGAAACACTGTTGTGTCAAGATAGCGGGAAGCCACCTAATCTAATCAATGCACACCCGCACTGGAACGTGGGCACTCTTGCAGAAGTCATTTTCTGGGAATGTGGGGCATTTTTCCATCTCTGCTGTTTTAAGAGCCAGTTTTGAGAGCCAGTGTGGTGTAGTGGTTAAGAGCGGTAGTCTCGTAATCTGGGGAACCGGGTTCGCTTCCCCGCTCCTCCACCTGCAGCTGCTGGGTGACCTTGGGCCAGTCACACTTCTCTGAAGTCTCTCAGCCCCACTCACCTCACAGAGTGTTTGTTGTGGGGGAGGAAGGGAAAGGAGAATGTTAGCCGCTTTGAGACTCCTTAAAGGGAGTGAAAGGCGGGATATCAAATCCAAACTCTTCTTCTTAAGCAGTTGGTCCCTTACCTTTCTCGCCCTGATCTGGCCACAGTGATCCATGCGATGGTCACCTCCAGGTTTGATTATTGTAACTCGCTCTACGTGGGGCTGCCCTTGAAGCTGACCCAGAAACTCCAGCAGGTGCAGAATGCCGCGGCGAGGCTCCTCACGGGGTCCTTGCCAGGGGATCACATTCACCCAGTGCTAAACCAGCTGCACTGGCTCCTGGTGGAGTACAGGGTCAGGTTTAAGGTGCTGGTTTTGACCTTTAAAGCCCTATACAGCCCAGGACCCTCGTACCGACGGGATCGCCTCTCCTGGTATGCTCTGCGGAGGACCTTAAGGTCCACAAATGACAACATTTTGGAGGTCCCAGGTCGCAAGGTGGTTAGATTGGTCTCAACTAGGGCCAGGGCCTTTTTAGCACTGGCCCTGACTTGGTGGAACGCTCTGTCCCAAGAGACCAGGGCCCTGCGGGACTTGACATCTTTCCGCAGGGCCTGCAAGACAGGGCTGTTCCTCCTGGCCTTTGGTTTGGACTCAGTCTGACCCCTATGTTTCCCTCCCCTTATGGTCTTGATCTATCAGCTACTTTTAAAATGAGGCTGCATTTTAAATTGCATTTTAACCTGTATTTTAAATTGTTTTTCCCCCCCCCTATTATGTTTTTACTGTAATTTTACTGGTGTTAGCCGCCCTGAGCCTGGCTCTGGCTGGGGAGGGCAGGGTATAAATAAACATTATTATTATTATTATTATTATTATTATTATTATTATTATTATTATAAGATACTTTCCGTGGCTCAGTGGCAGAGCATGTGCCTTGTGGGTGGGAGGTCCTGAGTTCAAGTCCTGTCATCACTGTGGGCGATATGGGGCTAGATCAGTGGTTTTTCAGGCCACCTTCCCCTTGATTCCTTAAATTCATGCCCTACCGTATCAAAAGCATTAATGAACAGATGAGCACAAGGACTCCACACTGCTAAATAAAGCATGCAAAATGATTTTTAAAAGGATCAAAGTTAGGCGTATCAATGGAAATTGTCGGGGCATAGAACCCAGCTTTTCTTGCCACAGAACGTGTGGGAAACATTTTTTTGAAGAATCCCAGAGCTGTGGTGTTGGAAGGGTCATCAAAGGTCATCTAGCTCAACCCCGAATCACAGCTAAAGAATTGCTGCTGTCCCTGTTGCAGACAGCCGTAAAAGCTGTCTAGATCCATAAGAATTTTTCTTTACATGTTTTCCTGAATGCAGGTAAAGAATGGAACCACATGCAGGTAAATTTTGGGAGTGAGGGTGAGCTGTCTGTTTTAATGCAGTTCACACAACACTATTATATCCATCACAAGTGGCTGCACGGAAATGGTTACTCCGTTTTAATTCTTGCACTCTGTGAAGAATCCGCGAAGTCCAGAGTCAAGTAATGGATGTCGAGGCAGGAATAGAGCTCCACTCCAGGTTTTTGCTATTTCAGCCTCATCAATCTGTGTTTTATCTTCAGTTTTTCTTTGGAAGCGCCCTCATTCCTGACCAGCTGACCTCTGTGCTAGGCAGTTTATCTCAAAGGTTAATCTGCGTCTTTCTAAATCCTGCATTTCTAACCTGAACTCTGATGTTTTAAATTTTTTATAGCCTTTTCCCTCTGGTTTTGTCTCCCTCTGCTGGAGAGAATCAATCCTACGTCACAAAAGACTTCTTTGCCACAGAACCAAGTGGGCTCAATAAAACAGGACAGCTTTTTCTAAGTTCTTAATTTATAGCGTGACCTTTATCTGGGGGTTTTACATATACTTGGGCATATACCGCGATAGCCAAAATTATTTAATAAGAAATATTTAGAGGAGGGAGAAAGGTTGTTTTCTGCTGCTCCAGAGAAGCGGACACGGAGCAATGGATCCAAACTACAAGAAAGAAGATTCCACCTAAACATTGGGAAGAACTTCCTGACAGTAAGAGCTGTTTGACAGTGGAATTTGCTGCCAAGGAGTGTGGTGGAGTCTCCTTCTTTGGAGGTCTTTAAGCAGAGGCTTGACAACCATATGTCAGGAGTGCTCTGATGGTGTTTCCTGCTTGGCAGGGGGTTGGACTCGATGGCCCTTGTGGTCTCTTCCAACTCTAGGATTCTATGATTCTATGATTCTATTCTATGTTCTTCAGCCTGCACTGATCATGGAAAAGACATTTTTGCATGAGCCGAAACCTTGCCTCCTTCCATCATTCATAGATATAATCCTGCACAATTTATTCTGATTAGCCGAATGGGAAAAGGGTTGTGTTGAGCACTGAAGACCCAGTCCAAACCACTGATATCTTCATAAAACCATAGAATTGTAGAGTTAGAAGCGACCCTGATTGTGATCTAGTCTGACACCTTTAATGCCAAACTCACAGCTGAGCCCCCTAACCTCTGTTTAAAAAATCTCCAATGAAGGAGAGTCCAGCCCCTTTCGAGGGAGTCGGTCCCACTCAGGGCCGGATTTAGGTTTGATGAGGCCCTCAGCTCCTGAAGGTAATGGGGCCCTGAATTGTAAGTGATTACTCAAAACCTGCAAATGAGTCCATTTCTTTGCATTGTTTCTTGTTATGTACTGAGTTGAATAGGATCCAAAAAGCAGCAGTCTGATTGGTCCTAGAACAATAGGGTCCAGAATGCAGCAGTCTGATTGGTCCTAGAACAATGTAGTAGTATGATTGGTCCGCAGGAGCCACCCAATCCAGCTCCAGGTGGAAGTGAATACAAGATGGGTGACACCTGGCTTGAGAGCAGTACATGTGAAAAGGATCTAGGAGTCTTGGTTGACCACAAACTTGTCCATGAGCCAACAGTGTGACGCGGCAGCTAAAAAAGCCAGTGCAATTCTGGGCTGCATCAATAGGAGTATGGCATCTAGATCAAGGGAAGTAATAGTGCCACTGTATTCTGCTCTGGTCAGACCTCACCTGGAGCACTGTGTCCAGTTCTGGGCACCACAGTTCAAGAAGGACACTGACAAACTGGAAGGTGTCCAGAGGAGGGCAACCAAAATGGTCAAAGGCCTGGAAACGATGCCTTATGAGGAACGGCTAAGGGAGCTGGGCATGTTTAGCCTGGAGAAGAGGAGGTTAAGGGGTGGTATGATAGCCATGTTCAAATATATAAAAGGATGTCACATAGAGGAGGGAGAAAGGTTCTTTTCTGCTGCTCCAGAGAAGCGGACACGGAGCAATGGTTCCAAACTACAAGAAAGAAGATTCCACCTAAACATTAGGAAGAACTTCCTGACAGTAAGAGCTGTTCGACAGTGGAATTTGCTGCCAAGGAGTGTGGTGGAGTCTCCTTCTTTGGAGGTCTTTAAGCAGAGGCCTGAAAACCATATGTCAGGAGTGCTCTGATGGTGTTTCCTGCTTGGCAGGGGGTTGGACTCGGTGGTCCTTGTGGTCTCTTCCAACTCTAGGATTCTATGATTCTATGAATCCGCAACCTGATTGGCCTACAGGTGAATCCCGGAATTAGCCAATCACATGGGGCCCATTGTGTAAATAATGTATATAAAGCAGACATTCTGGGGGAACTTCCATTCCTCCTCATCACTATGAGCTGAATAAAGAGCATGAAATCCACTCTCGACTCCGAGTATATTTCATTTCTGTAGGTAAGCTGTAAATGGTTCCCAATCTTCCTTGAAGTATTTTTTTGGTCCTTATGTCAAAGTTTTTCAGTTAGTTTTGCCATTTCAGAGTATTCCATAAGCTTTTCTTTCCATTCTTCATTGGTTGGTGTTTTATCGCTTTTCCATTTTTGTGCCAATAGCATCCTTGCCGTGGATGCATAGCTGTCAAAGTTTCCCTTTTTAAAAGGGAAATGCCCTTATTCCGAATAGGATTCCTCGCAAGAAAAGGGAATTTTGACAGCTATGCGTGGATGTAGCATACATAAAAAGTTCTTGTTTTCCCTTTGGCAGATCTTGAGACCTAAAATTCCTAACCAAACGGCTTCTGGGCTTTTAACAAAGGTGATCTTAAACATTGTTTTTTCCATTTCATTATATATCATTTCCCAGTAATTTTTAACTATTTTACAATTCCACTACAGTGGTGCCCCGCAAGACGAATGCCTTGCAAGACGAAAAACTCGCTAGATGAAAGGGTTTTCCGTGGCGCTTCGCAAGACGAATTTCCCTATGGGCTTGCTTCGCAAGATGAAAACGTCTTGCGAGTCTTGTGAGTCTTGCGAGTTTTTTCCCTCCCCCCCCCTTTTTCTAAGCTGCTAATAGCCGCTAAGCCGCTAATAGCTGCTAAGCCGCTAATAGCGCTAATCCGCTAAGCCGTTAATAGGGGTGCTTCGCAAGACGAAAAAAACGCAAGACGAAGAGATTCGCGGAACGAATTAATTTCGTCTTGCGAGGCACCACTGTATTAACATTTGGCAACCTTGAATTTCCTCTCTCCCCAGGGACTCCCGTGAACCGGATCCCGATCATGGCCAAGCAGGTCCTGGACCTCTACACCCTCTACCGGCTGGTGACCGAGAAAGGGGGCCTGGTGGAAGTCATCAACAAGAAGATCTGGCGCGAGATCACCAAAGGCCTCAACCTGCCCACCTCCATCACCAGCGCTGCTTTCACCCTCCGTACACAGTGAGTGGCTTGCTTTCCCGCGAAGAGGCCAGGGGGCTCTGGAGGTGCAAATGACTCTGAAAAGCTGGTATCGCTAAATCAAAATCCATCCGTTTGCTTGAATTAATTAAATGGAACAGCTTTAATTGGATCTTGAAGAAACGTCTGGTTTGCTTTCTATGGTGTTATTTAGCGTGTCATGAAAATCGCTGTTCTGAACAATTCTGAATAGGGTAATAATAATAATAATAATAATAATTTTTTATTTATACCCCGCCCTTCCTGGTTCAGAAAACCGGGCTCAGGGCGGCTAACAACAAATTTAAAACACTTAATTGATGCTACAAAAAAACCAGCATAAAATACGGTATAAAACGTGAATAAAAATAAATTCAGAATTCAGAAATCAATTTAGGGGGAAAATCCATCCAATAAACATTAGATGATCCCCAGGGCTAGCTGGCTGAATTAGTCCTATTTGGGCCAGCGAGGAGACATGGGCGGAATTAGCTGTGGGATCCCAGAGCGGGTAATCTTCATAAAAAGGGGACTGGGAGGGAAGGAAAGAGAATAAAAGATCAGGCTGAATTCAAATTAAAGGCCAGGCAGAATAGCTCTGTCTTACAGGCCCTGCGGAAGGAAGTTAAATCCTGCAGGGCCCTGGTCTCATGGGACAGAGTATTCCTCCAGAACTGAGACACCACTGAGAAGGCCCTGTCTCTTGTGGAGGATAATCTGACTTCCTTAGTGGGTAGTGGGTGAGTTGGGGGTGAGTTTATGAAACCGAGGGGAGGGGGTTGCCTGAAGCAAGTTTGGCAACCGCGACCCTGGCACTCTAACCACTACCCCGCGCTTCCTCTCTCCCTTTCTGCCTCCCTCCACATGCCAGGTACATGAAATACCTCTATCCCTACGAGTGTGAGAAGCGGGCGCTCAGCTCCCCCGGTGAACTGCAGGCCGCCATTGACAGCAACCGGAGGGAAGGGAGACGGCAAGCCTTTGGGACCACGCTCTTCAACTACTCTCCGGTGGGGACGCCGGGGGTCCTGGCCTCGCCCAAGATACCGCTGCCCTCCCTCACCATCTCTGCGCACAACTGCAGCCAGATCAACCAGGTGCACACCATCAAGAAAGGTGAGACAGTTGTGGATAACTCCGACTGAAATTCCCAGGTGTCAAAAAAGGTGATTTACCATATTTTCCCATCTATAATATGATATGATATGATATGGTAATATAATATAATATAATATAATATAATATAATATAATATAATATAATATAATATAATATAATATAATATAATATAATATAATATAATATAATATAATATAATATAATATATTATTTATACCCCACCCATCTGGCTGGGTTTCCTCAGCCACTCTGGGCGGCTTCCAACAGAACACTAAAATACAATAACCTATTAAACATTAAAAGCTTCCCTAAACAGGGCTGCCTTCAGATGTCTTCTAAAAGTCTGGTAGTTGTTGTTCTCTTTGACATCTGATGGGAGGGCGTTCCACAGGGTGGGTGCCACTACCGAGAAGGCCCTCTGCCTGATTCCCTGTAACTTGACTTCTCGCAGTGAGGGAACCAGCAGAAGACCCTCAGCGCTGGACCTCAGTGTCCAGGCAGAATGATGGGGATGGAGACGCTCCTTCAGGTATACTGGGCTGAGGCCGTTTAGGGCTTTCAAGGTCAGCACCAACACTTTGAATTGTGCTTGGAAACGTACTGGGAGCCTGTGTAGGTCTTTCAAGACCGGTGTTATATGGTCTCGGCGGCCGCTCCCAGTCACCATTCTAGCTGCCGCATTCTGGATTAGTTGTAGTTTCCGGGTCACCTTCAAAGGTAGCCCCACGTAGAGCGTATTGCAGTACAAGTGGGAGATAACCAGAGCATGCACCACTCTGGTGAGACAGTCTGCAGGCAGGGAGGGTCTCATCCTGCATACCAGATGGAGCTGATAGACAGCTGCCCTGGACACAGAATTGACCGGCACCTCCATGGACAGCTGTGAGTCTAGAATGGCTCCCAGGCTGCGCACCTGGTCCTTCAGGGGCACAGTTACCCTATTCAGGGTCAGGGAGTCCTCCACACCTGCCCACCCCCTGTCCCCCCAAAACAGTACTTCTGTCTTGTCAGGATTCAACCTCAATCTGTTGGCCACCATCCACCTTCCAACCGCCTCCAGACACTCACACAGGACCTTCACTGCCTTCACTGGCTCTGATTTGAAAAAGAGGTAGAGCTGGGTATCATCTGCATATTGATGGACACCCAGCCCAAACCCCCTGATGATCTCTCCCAGCGGCTGCATGTAGATGTTGAAAAGCATGGGGGAGAGGACGGAACCCTGAGGCACCCCACAAGTGAGAGCCCCGGGGTCTGAACACTCATCCCCCCCCACCACTTTCTGAACACAGCCCAGGAGGAAGGAGTGGAACCACTCTGGTACCCCATAATTACATACAATATATTCCCATAGAGACTACCTTCCACTGTGTTGAAAACCAAAATCGCATTTGGCTAGAAACTGTTTCTCAGGCGCCTAGGCCTAGTCTTAATAACCCTGTACCTTCTTCCAGAAGGCAGAAGCTGAAAGAGATCATTTCCGGGGTGTCCACTATCCTGCGCTATCTCTGCAGCTTTCTTTTGACACCTGGAAGCGTAGATTTGTTGCAAGATGGGAAGAGTGCACCCAATTATTCTCTCCGCAGTCTTTACAACCCTGGTCAGCATTGTTTTCCCCCTGGCTGTGCAGCTCCAAAACCACACACACAGACCATAAGTTAATACACTCTCAACAGTACAATGGTAAAATGCCATCAACAGGTCCTTTGAGAGATTGTTTTTCTGGAGGATTCTCAGAAAATATAACCTCTGCTGTGCTCAGGTCTTTGCTGTTTTCTCCCCAGGTTAGGTCATCCTTGTATTGCAGGGGTTGGACTGGATGGCCTTTGGGGGTCCCTCGCTATTCCTCCGCTCTGCAATTCCTCCCCCCTCTCTTTTCTCCCCTCCAGAGGAGAGCATCCTTTCCTCCGCGGTCCCCGGCCGCCTGGCCATCCCCGTCAGCTTAGCCGGGCACCATTTGGTGGCTGCGCAAGCGGCTGCGTCTCAGGCGGCCGCCCTGGAGCAGCTGCGGGAGAAGCTGGAGGGGGGCGAGCCCCCCGAGAAGAAGATGGCCCTGGTGGCCGAGGAGCAGCAGCGCCTGGTACAGCACGCCTTCCAGCAGAACCTCCTGGCCATGGCGTCGCAGTTCCCGGTCAACATCAAGATCAACAACCGTGGAGGTGAGAGCCATTCCTTGCGTGTCTGGGTCGCAAAGGGTGTCCGCAAACCCCTGCTCTTCCCAGGGAACTCTGGGAAGTGTAGTTTTGTGCCAGGAGGATGACACGTCTCGGGAACCTCTCCCCAAACTACAGTTCCCAGGATTCTCTGGGGCAGCACAGCCAGAGAGGGCAGTGTCCAGAGCATAGCTGTCAACTTTCAGATTTGAAAATAAGGGATCAGCAGCCTCACCTGTCCCGGGATAGCAATCCGCGATAGCAGTGGGAAACGGCGCTGGAATAAGGGAATTTCCCGCAAAAAAAGGGAAGGTTGACAGCTATGGTCCAGAGGTGACTGGGATCTGTAGCTGTCGTCATATCCATTGTATTATCTGGTCTCCAGCAGCACGTTCCAGGGATGGTTGCAAGAATTGGAAAAGCAGATTGCTGTCACCAGAGCAGGCCCTGAAAATAATAATAAATAATAATAATAATAATAATAATAATAATAATAATAATAATAATAATAATAATAATTTTTATACCCCGCCCTCCCCAGCCAAGACCAGGCTCAGGGCGGCTGACACCAGGTATAAAACAATGGATTGAAATACAACTTAAAAACAAGATTAAGATACAGCATTAAAATGCAGCCTCATTTCAGTAGGAACTCGAATCAAAAACTTTTTGGGGGATGAAAACATCAAATCTTCACCAAGGCCAACTATCCAGACTGCTCCTACGTGGGCCAGAAAAAAGCCAGGGAAGTCCCCAAATAGGAGTTCCATCACAGAAGGAGAAAGGAAAGAGGGAAAGGGGATCAAGTTGATTCCAAGCCAAAGGCCAGGCGGAACAACTCTGTCTTACAGGCCCTGCAGAAGTAAATCAGATCCTGCAGGGCCCTGGTCTCATGAGACAGCATTCCACCAGGCCGGGGCCAGAGTTGAAAAGGCCCTGGCTCTGGTTGAGGCTTAGGGCCCGGGACCTCTAGGGTGTTGCTATTTATGGACCTTAAGGTCCTCCGTGGGGCAGACCGGGAGAGGCGGTCCCATACATACGAGGGCCCTAGGCCTGTACGGTTTTCCACACCTCTTGGGGGTCAAGGGCCAAGGTAGAGGGGGTGCGTCTTCAGCATTTGTGGAAAACTGTACAGAAACACACACATCTGGTGTTCTACAGTTCCACAGCTTAGGGGCTGTCACAGAAAAGGCCCTTCTGCAAGCAAAAAAATAAAAAATACTTCGGCAGAACTACCAAGAAAGGCTTCTTTTTTTCTGATCTTGTAGTATCATAGAGTTGTAGAGTTTGAAGGGACCCCGGGACATCTAGTTCTTGAGCTGAGATTCCTCCATTGCAGCGGGTTGGACTAGATGGCCTTTGGGGGTTCCTCGCAACTCTGCAATTGTAGAATTCTTTGACTTTGGAGAAGCACCTGCACCCCAGTGAATGTGTCTGGGTAGGAACGGGTGTGGAGAAATTAGTAAGTTAAGAAAGCAGGTGAAATTGTGCAGGAAGGGAACTTGCACACTTTATTTTGCCAGTGATTTTGATAGTGTGGAAGTGAACTGTGCTTCCGGAGAGCAGGGCCATCGCTGACAGTGCTGGGGAGGTTATTCTGGGGGTCCGTTCATCCAAGAAACAGACTCCTTTCAGCAAGGATCTATAAAACAGAGCACACATGCTAGAATCAACTTTGCAAAAATGATGTTTCTTGAGGATTCTCAGCTCCCGTTGTTAAGCTACCTTTTGCATCACACTTCAAGCCTCTTCAAAGCGCTTCATAGCCATTATTGTGCAAGGTAGATCAGTATTACCCCCATATGGTAGGTGAAGAAAGATTACTTCCTTATTTACCTATATCACAAAATTTACCCACCGCTTGCTTGTGGAAACCTCCTGCCCAAAGCGGTTTACAGTGGTACCTCAGGTTACATACGCTTCAGGTTACATATGCTTCAGGTTACACACTCTGCTAACTCAGAAATAGTGCTTCAAGTTAAGAACTTTGCTTCAGAATAAGAATAGAAATAGGGCTCCGGCGGCACGGTGGCAGCAGGAGGCCCCATTAGCTAAAGTGGTGCTTCAGGTTAAGAACAGTTTCAGGTTAAGAACAGACCTCCAGAACGAATAAGTACTTAACCTGAGGTACCACTGTACCAAAAAGACAAAACTATACAATTATTGCAGAGAAAAATGAACGACAACGATTTAAAACTTCTGAGATCAGGCAGGAACCATTCTACGTATGTGGTGGGAATGCAAAGAGATAGTGGGATTCTGGGAAAATATCTATAACAAACTGAAAAAGATGTTTAGATTTTCATTTGGGGAAAAAACCAGAATCCTTTCTCCTAGGAATTATGTCAGAGGAAATAAAAAGAACGGTCAGAGCAATATTTATGTATGCAACTACGGCGGCAAGGTTATTGACAGCCAAAAATTGGAAAAGCAGCAGTGTCCCAACTAAAACAGACTGGTTATCTAAAATGACGGAATACTTCCATGTTGCCGAACTAACAGGGAGGAGAAGAGGCGATATGGTACAAAAAGTGAATAAGGAGTGGGCTATCTTTAAGGAATACATCAAAATTTATGTGGAAAAAGTAGAATTTCTGACAGATACTGAGTGAATCCAGAAAATGATTAGAGTGAAAGGAGAGTAAAGTCAAGATATAAGAAGAGATTAAAGAAATAATGAAATGTGTTTAAGCCAGTTGGAAAAATAAAGTAGCGTAACAAGAACGGCTGGAAGTCAGGTCACTTGGTGTGGGGTAGGTGTGTAGGTATGTTGATATGTCCAGTATAGGTAGGTATTATATAGAGTAATGTAGGTATGTTTTTATGGACGTGGGTGGCACTGTGGGTTAAACCACAGAGCCTAGGACTTGCTGATCAGAAGGTCGGCGGTTCGAATCCCCACGACGGGGTGAGCTCCCGTTGCTCGGTCCCTGCTCCTGCCAACCTAGCAGTTTGAAAGCACATCAGAGTGCAAGTGGATAAATAGGTACCGCTCTGGTGGGAAGGTAAACGGCGTTTCTGTGCGCTGCTCTGGTTCGCCAGAAGCGGCTTACTCATGCTGGCCACATGACCCGGAAGCTGTACGCCGGCTCCCTCAGCCAGTAAAGCGAGATGAGCGCCGCAACCCCAGAGTCGGCCACGACTGGACCTCATGGCCAGGGGTCCCTTTACCTTTACCTTTACCTAGGTATGTTTTATGTTATGAAAATAAGGTAGTGTGTTGTGTATGTGTATTGTGTAATTGTACAGTGGTACCTCGGGTTACATACGCTTCAGGTTACAGACTCCACTAACCCCGAAATACTGCTTCAGGTTAAGAACTTTGCTTCAAGATAAGAAGAGAAATTGTGCTCCGGCGGCGTGGCAGCAGCAGGAGGCCCCATTAGGTAAAGTGGTGCTTCAGGTTAAGAACAGTTTCAGGTTAAGAACGGACCTCCGGAACGAATTAAGTACTTAACTCGAGGTACCACTGTATATGTATGTGTTATATATGTTAATTAAAAAATTAAGGGGGGGAAACTTCTGAGATGGGTGAGTAAGGCTGACTTAGTGGCAGAGGTGAGATTTGAACCCAGGGCTTCTGGGTTTGCAGAAGAGTCTCTGAGCCGCTTTGCTGCAGGGAATGAGCTGTGAGCTGCCAGCCCATCTCACTTTGATGAGCAGCTGCCAGTCAAACGGTGGGCTTGGGTTGTGCAAAGTGGTGCTGGGCTGGCTCTGGGCTCCATCTTCCCCACCTCTCCCTCCCGAAACCCTCTATTGGCATTTTCTTCTCCCCTTCCAGATGACAGACAGGAGGCTGCATTGAACCTGTCCAGCAATGGCATTAGCAGTATCAACATGTCAATAGAAATAAATGGAGTTGTCTACACAGGTAAATAGAAAGGGGGGGCTGCTTCACCCGTGTAATTGCAGCCGGGAAATCCAATAAGTTATAGCTGCGGCCCGGCTGACGACCTTTCCCTCCGACCCCGATGTCTTTGCTACGATAAAATCCATCATTGTGAAGTCGCGGGGCCTGCGGTGTGCAAGAGACTGTCCTTTGCCCAGGTAGGGGCAAGAATGCATGCGAAGAATGCCAGGCACCCGGCTGGCAATTTTGGACAAGTTGTACCTGAATGTCCCTCAGATTCGGGTGCCCTGGCATGTTACGCTCACCTGGGGTCCTCCTGCGCTCGCCTGCTTGTCCGGCCTCTCCGGCAGAAACCTGCCTTTCTCCGTTTTGTAAATAATACGAAAAGTCAAGTTTCTAGCCCTTATGGCTTGCAGAGACTGAGCTGAGGACGAGGGCAGTGCAGGAGCCTTCTGGGCAGTGACTGGGCACCAATGTGCCCTAGATTTGCTAGTTACCTGTCTGCTTTTCAGGTGTGATCTCTTAGGTAGAAGCCTAATGTCGGCAGATTCAGGCAGATAAATGATTTTAAGTGATATCAAACAAACTCAAGAGCAGGGCTGAAACGCTTCCTTGAGTTTACAAAAAAGGTATGAAAACCTCAATGACAAGTTTTAAACATAGCCCTATTTAAGAGAACATTATAAACCTTAAATGATTTTAAATGATTTCCAGCAAACTCAAAACATTTTAGCCCTGCTCTTGAGTTTGTTTGATATCACTTAAAATCATTTAAGGTTTATAATTTCTTTATTTCCTTCTGAGGAAACGGATTAGTTCACTGAAACGAGTTTTGTAGCTGGCATCTCGTTAAGTCTTTGTTGAATTCTAGGTTAAGCTTTCCTTATTTTTATTTTTTATTTTTATTTAATTCAATTCTGTAGTCGATTATTTCTCGTTTCAGGGATTTTGTTTTGTGTAAGGACCTCCTCTGCGGCAGATGGGAACCGCTGTAACCTTGGCCTCTCTTCTCCCGACAGGTGTGCTGTTTGCCCGGAGGTCTGGCCTTGCTGGCAGCAACCCGAGTGCCCACAGCCACAGCAGCCCCGTGACCTCGCAGAGCCAGCTGCTGTCCACGGCGCCACGGGGCCACACTCCGGCCAGCACTTCGCCGTGAGGGAAGACGTCCCGAGGGCCTCCTGCCTCCACCCCTCGACCTGGTGACCTCGGGCGGCAGAGACAACGCCACAGTTGCCCTGTGCCAGGGCCCAGCAGAGGGCACCCAGGGTTGCGGCTGAGTGGGGCTGGGTGCTGCAGCCCCATCCTTTCCTGGGGGGTGGGATTTCCGGGCAGGATGGAACGAGACGCTTGAGCAGAGAGCTTTGGAGAGGACTTGAGGGGACTTGGAGAAGGAGGAGGAGGTTGGGGAGACCTCGAGGCCGGACTCTGGACTCTGGAGAAGACTCAGCGGCGGGTACGGGTGCTTTCTGCATCCGCTCAACCTCCCCTGTCAAACACGCACAGTTGTATACCCAGCACAAGCATGCTGTTCGCACACACAACACCTCACATCTTCGACAGGACATCGCTCAGGGCTGGGCAGCCCTCGTGAGACCGAGGCCTCGCTCTTGCCTGCCCCGTGCCAGGCTGGGGGATGCCAGCGGCAGAGGTGGGTGGGGCCTCAGTGCTGCTGGGCATCATTCCAGGCACACAGGTGCCAGAGGTCTCTGCGCCCACGTGCGGGCGAGAAAAGAGGCATCACCAGGCACTCAAGAGGGGTATAGAGCAGAACTGGCAAGGGGAGAGTCTTAGGGGCCAGCGAGAGAGGCCCAGGAGGGTGGATTTGGCCCCCAAGGCCTGGTCCGCCTCACCCTGGACATTCTCTCTCTCACACACAGTGGCCCTCCTCTCCCTTCCGTTGACTGGGTCTCTTGCCCTT
Organism: Podarcis erhardii; assembly: GCF_964252035.2. Lineage (NCBI taxonomy): Eukaryota > Metazoa > Chordata > Lepidosauria > Squamata > Lacertidae > Podarcis > Podarcis erhardii. The sequence goes on from NC_138501.1 coordinate 53,803,708, forward strand.
TCCAAACCACAACTGTGGGGCATCAAAAGCACTTGGGGGAGATGCGAGGTGCGCAGAACCCCAAGCCTGGCGTTGAGTTTAGCGATAGCAAGAAGGGAAGGGGGTGGATGTGGGAGAGGAAGCCAAAGGGAAGGAGGCCAAGGTGGCAGGAGAAGGTGGCATGGAATCAAAGAACGGGCAGGCGAGGCGGGTGATGGAAGTGGAGCATTTCAGGAATAAGACAGCAGCTTCCAGGGTTGGGGCTATAGATGAGTTGCACTTGATTGTAGAAATTGCTTTTTCTCGCCCCCCGCCGCTGTGGCACCCAACGCCTCCCCAAACGCGGTACCCTCTGCAAGGTGCCTTGGCGATGCCCGCTGGTCCCTTCCATCCCTTCTCCTCCTTGCTTTGCCAGCCCAACATGGGTGCCTCTCCTTTCCCCTTGTGCAACGCGCCCTCCGTCGGGGAGCAAGCCTGGCACACGGGCCGCTGACCTTGGCGCACTTTCCTCGTCGCCACCCTTGGGGAGCCGGTTGGGGACAGGCTGGGTTTGCCTCTCCCCCTGGTTAGGCTGCCATCGGGGGTGGGGAGCAGGGGTGGGTTGGGTTGGGGGGGCAATCCTTTGGAATCACTGGAGGGGTGGGGGTCCGGGTGGGGTGTCGGGGAATCTCTTTTTGCGACCTTGCAAGGTTTATAGAGACGTACCAAAGAAGGGATCGAGTTCATCTACCTCATGTTCTTTTGAAAAATGTGCCAACGGGGGGAAGTGGGGGTGGGTTTGGGGAGAGGCAGGCCAGACAAGCTGGTGACTCGGCCTGCTTCTGCTGCCGCTGATTCTGCAGCCGACGGGAGCTTGGCTTTGGGTTTGTTTTGAAACAATCCTGTGCTTTTGACCAAAGAAACTCTCCTCTTCCCTGCTGAGCCACTTGCTGCACGAGATTTCATCTTCCCTGACGGACGCTGCCTCCGGAAAAGGACATTTCAGGACTCTCTGGGAAATGCAGACATGGGCAGAGGACTGGACTGCGGGTGGCGTGACTGTTTTTAAGCTCTTCTACCAAAGATGGGATGCATTTGGGCACTTGGGTCTTCCGCCGCGGGAATGGAGGCGGCCGGCGAGCTCATCTCTTGTCTCTCGTTTTCTGTCCTCCTTTTCCTGGCAGCTCCAGACAACCCCTTTGCTCTTTGTGTCTAGGTGGTGCTTTCCCGACCCTTCCTGCTGCTACTGCTCCCTCCTGCTCCCCCCCTCTCCCTTTCCCCCTTCCTTGTCTGTTTTTGGAGTCGATCCAGCGCACTGAGTCGGGAGCTGGGTCCTGGCGCTCAGGGGAATGAATGCAAGTACCGATGAGATGGAAATAAAAGCAGAAATACTTTTAAAAGATGCATCGGAGACGAGTGATGTTTCACAGCAACAACCTGCCCCCTTCTCCCTGGTTTCTCTGAGGGTCACCCCCCTCTCCGCCTGATCCCTTAAACTGTTGGGTGATCAAGAACCGAGAACCTGTAACCTTTCACCAGCAAAGGAGGTTCTCTACTGCCCAGCCCATGTTCAATAAATAAAAACATAAATGCCTGTAATACCGTTTATGTCCCAACATTTCATGCCTGGGCGCCTTGGGGCAGCTAACTCAGGTAGCCGACGAACCTTAATGATGGGATGGAACAGAAGAGCACTTGGAAATAAAAAGGGGAGATATAAACAGCAGTGGACCTGCAGGATCCGGCCCATGCTAGAAAAATGAGTCTTTCTGCACATTGACTATCACACACACTATGGAATTGGCCCCCGCAAAGACATGAGCTTGGGTGAATTTGAAAGAGACTGTGGTGTAACAGAGTGTCAGACTAGGAACTGGGAGACCAGGATTCGAATATGAAGCTCACTAGGCCAGCCACCTTGGGCCAGCCACGGTCTCTCAGACAAGCCTACCTCACAGGGTGGTTGTTGCGGAGATTAGAGGAGGAAAAGGAGAACTTGTGCTTGGAGGAAAGGTGGGCTATACATGTGGTTTTAAAAAAGGGCTTGAGACAAATTCATGGAGGCAGCCAAGGCTACTGGCCAGAATGGATTTGCCCCCTTTCTTAGTGCCTGCTAGACTATCACAATCAAATGTACACACAATGATGCTTCCACACCATTGTCCTGGGATGTCATTTTCATTTATGGGTTTCCCCGTCTTGTCTTGAGCATCAGAGGTGATTTACAGCAACATCATTGCCCCTTTCCACGGCAAGTAAACAGAAAGAATGCTATTTCTCTGTGTTTCGGAGGTGGCGGCATTAAGATCACCCTGAGACTTTGGTCGCAATTCAATTCCAGGGCGCGGGGGGGGGGGGAATCCAGAGAAAGGGCCCCTCTCCTTTCTATATTGTGCATTCCTGATTATTTGTGCTCGCGATGGTATCAGGGCTGTTATACACAATCCCCCGTTCCATTCTGTTGGCCCCTGCAAAATTTCAGGGTGGGGGAAAAACTTGTTGCCAAGTGCAAAAGTGTTTCTCTGGACAGCAATAATGCAACAAACTGAGGGAGAACCACAATGAAAACAGACTGGTGTGTGGATGGCTCAGTGTAAACCCCCAACAAATACACAACGGTTGCATGGATGACATCTTGCACAATACACCTGCAATAAAACGCTGGTCTCTTCTGTTTGTCTTGCTGCGTTTCCCACAGATTTAGGGTCTGTTCACATTGGCAGCTTGGAATCATAGAATTGTAGATTTGGAAGGGATGTTGAGGAGCATCTAGTCTAACCCGCTGCAAAGGCAGGAATATGCAGCTGTCCCTTACAAGGCTCGAACCTGCAACCTTGGCGTTATCAACTGAGCTATTGCTGGAAGGTTCCTCTGATCCACATCAGGGTCTAACTAGACATTCTGAGAACTCAGCAACACCACCACAAACTGGCTTATAAGTATTCAAACAACAAACATGCTAAGGCAAATCCCGTAATTGATCAATGTACAGTGGTACCTCGGGTTAAGTACTTAATTCGTTCTGGAGGTCCGTTCTTAACCTGAAACTGTTCTCAACCTGAAGCACCACTTTAGCTAATGGGGCTTCCTGCTGCCACCGCACGATTTCTGTTCTCATCCTGGAGCAAAGTTCTTAACCCGAGGTACTATTTCTGGGTTAGTGGAGTCTGTAACCTGAAGCGTCTGTAACCTGAAGCGTCTGTAACCCGTGGTACCACTGTATACGGCTTTGTGTTTCCAACTCAAGACCCAATGAACATCTCCTCCAGTTCAATCTTTGAAAAACAGCTTTGAAAAACTTCTTCATATTCTCCAGTGTGCTGCCCTTGCCGTTGTGGCGGCACTGGGTTGCTGTTCTGTGATTGGACTTACGCTACTTTTTGAACGGTTCATTTACCCAGTCTGTATACCATTTACTGCCTATGTAATTTGCTAAGCTAGAGTTGTACATTTATCCCCTCCATGTTTACAGTATCTCCAGGCTTTGTCTTGCATGGGGCACCTTAGTATGTTTGCTGTTTGAATGGTTACAAGTCAATCTCTATTCTAGCTATTATTCTAGTAAATTTGGTTTTATACTTATAAGCCAGTTTGTGGTGGTGTTGTATTATTATTGTCACCACATTTGAAACTTTGTGTATATATTCTGAGAAATCATACAAGATTTGGCTCTCTTGGTGTGACGCTGCTCTAGAATCACAGATGGGTGACCACACGACTTACTGCTCTATATACTGACTCTCGTACATTCTGCATCTTGGGAAGAAAGTGAAAGCCGCCTTATGGGGGGGGCAGCCCATTGTTTCACCAAGCTCAGTATTGTCGACACTGACTGATAGCAACTCTCCAGGACATGGGTAGGCAACCTAAGGCCCGGGGGCCGGATGCGGCCCATTCGCCTTCTAAATATGTCCTGTGGACAGTCCAGGAATCAACATGTTTTTACCGTATTTTTCGCTCTATAAGACACTTTTTCCCCTTCAAAAATTAAGGGGAAATGTGTATGCATCTTATGGAGCGAATGCAGGCTCCTTGGCTTCAGCGATAGCAACGCAAAGCCTCTGAAGTGCAGAGGGAGTGCTCCATCCATGCTCCGGAGGCTTTGCGTTGCTTTTGCTGAAGCCGCCTGAAGCCCCCGGAGCGCAGCGGGAACTCCCTCTGCGCTCCGGAGGCTTCAGGCAGCTATCCGCAAGCCTTCGGAGCGCAGCAGGAGTTCCCGCTGCGCTTCGAAGGCTTGTGGATAGCTGCCTGAAGCCTGGAGAGTGAGAGGGGTTTTTGCATACCGATCCCTCTTGCTCTCCAGGCTTCGCTTTGCTGGAGAGGCGCTGCACAGTTTTCCCTCTTCGCAGCGCCCCTTCAGCGAAGCGGGATGAGAAATGGAAGGGGCTCCGTTTCTCCTGCCGCTTCGCTGAAAGGGCACTGAGCAGAGAGGGGGAGAATCCCCCCCCCCTGTTCTCCCCCTCTAAAACAAGGTGCGTCCTATGGTCCCGTGCGTCCTATAGAGTGAAAAATACGGTGCTCGAGTAGAATGTGTCCTTTTATTTAAAATGCATCTCTGGGTTATTTGTGGGGCATAGGAATTGCGTTCATTTTTTCCCTTCAAAATATAGTCTGGCCCCCCACAAGGTCTGAGGGACATTGGACCGGCCCCCTGCTGAAAAAGTTTGCTGACCCCTGCTCCAGGGTTTCAGGAAGAGTCCCCCCCCCACAACCGTACTTGGGGCTGCCAGTGGGATTTGAACTTGGGACTCTGAAACTGTTTGTTGTTGTTTAGTCGTGTCTGCCTCTTGGTGACCCCCTGGACCAGAGCACGCCAGGCCCTCCTGTCTTCCACTGCCTCCCGCAGTTTGGTCAAACTCATGCTGGTCGCTTCGAGAACACTGTCCCACCATCTCGTCTTCCGTCGTCCCCTTCTCCTTGTGCCCTCCATCTTTCCCAACATCAGGGTCTTTTCCAGGGAGTCTTCTCTTCTCATGAGGTGGCCAAAGTCTTGGAGCCTCAGCTCCAGGATCTGTCCTTCCAGTGAGCACTCAGGGCTGATTTCCTTCAGAATGGATCGGTTTGATCTTCTTGCAGTCCATGGGACTCTCAAGAGTCTCCTCCAGCACCATAATTCAAAAGCATCAATTCTTCGGCAATCAGCCTTCTTTATGGTCCAGCTCTCACTTCTATAGCATCACTACTGGGAAAACCATAGCTTTTACTATACGGACCTTTGTCGGCAAGGTGATGTCTCTGCTTTTTAAGATGCTGCTCTGAAACTGAGCTACGTCTAATAATACAAATTTTATTATTCGTACCCCACCCATCTGACTGGGTTGTCCCAGCCATTCTGGGTGGCTTGCAACAAAAATAGATGAGCATAATAAAACATCAAACTTTTTTTAAAAACAACAACAACCCTGGGACTGTTGCTTAGTGCACTGCCTCTCAGCTGGGAGCATTGCTAAGCACAGGCAATCTGAGATGAGCAAGTGCTTCCTTTTAAAATAAACCAGGGGATAATAATAATAATAATAATTTTTTATTTGTACCCCGCCCTTCCCAGTTCAGAAAACCGGGCTCAAGGCGGTTAACAACAAATGTAAAACACTTAATTGATGCAACAAAAACCAGCATAAAATACAGTATAAAACGTAAATAATAATAAATTCAGAAATCAGAAATCAATTTAGGGGGAAAATCCATCCAATAAACATGAGATGATCACCAGGGCTAGCTGGCTAAATTAGTCCTATTTGGGTCAGCGAGGAGATCAGGGGAGAATTAGCTGTGGGGTCTCAGAGCGGGTAATCTTCATAAAAAGGGGACTGGGAGGGAAGGAAGGAAGGAAGGAAGGAAGGAAGGAAGGAAGGGGAATAAAAGATCAGGCTAAGTTCCAATTGAGTTACCTGCCTCCTCTCTGGTCTGCCCCTCACCTTGTTCCAGCTGCATTTCTCTGTGCTGTGCCAAAAGAAGAGTCCTGCTCACTTTTTTGGGGTGGAGGCAGAAGTGCAAAAGTCCAGGCCTCCATTTCTCAAGTGGAAAAGCTCTGAAATCAGGGAACTGGTACATCGAAGCCGTGCCATACGATGAAACAACAGCAGAGGCAGATTGCCCCATTTAGGGCTAGCCGTAGTGTTAGGGAGAGGGGGGACAGGTGGCTGGGGGGTGCAGGTGCTGAGGGGTTTCAGTGTCAGACCCCCCCCCCAAGTTTCCTCTTGAGCCACCCCCATCCTCCTAGACAGGCAGCCTGCTCGCAGCAGAACTTACCTATTGCTGCGTGGTCTGTTCATCTCGCTTCATCACCTTCCAAAATGTCCCTGGCAGCACAGCTGGGAACAAAGGGTGCAGCCTTAGAGAGAGCTGGACCATTGGTCCACATTTTATTAATTAATTTTATTAATTTTAATTAATTAATTGTGATTTTACTATTTATATCCCATCCATTTGACTGGGGTGGAATCTAGACACGTATTATTATTATTTTTTTTTTAAATGCAATGAAATTGCTTTTTAAAAAAAGTTTTAAAATATATTGAATTTGCCATAAGCTCACTATCACCATCTAGTGTCACATTTGTATAATGCACTTAAAACATAATATTATAATTATAATAATATTCTCCCAACAGAGTATTAAAAACACAATAAAAGATCAAACATTAAAAACTTCCCGAAACAGGGCTGCCTTTAGGTGTCTTCTAAAAGTCAGATAGTTGTTTATTTCCTTGACATCTGATGAGAGGGCTGGTGCCACCACTGAGAAGGCCCTCTGGTTCCCTGTAACCTCACTTCTTGCAGGGAGGGAACCGCCAGAAGGCCCTCGGAGTTGGACCTCAGTGTCCAGGGTAGAAACGCTCCTTCAGGTATACTAGGCCGAGGCTGTTTAGGGCTTTCAATATCAGCACCAACACTTTGAATTGTGGCCAGAAATGTGCTGGGAGCCAATGTAGGTCTTTCAGAACCAGTGTTATAAGGTCTTGGCAGCCACGTTATTTTTGCAGCTGTATAGCTGAGTCCTTGGTTGCCCCAACCACTCTGGATGGCTTGCAGTGTATATAAGAACAAAATAAAATATCAAATATTAAAAGGCTTTCCTATCCAGCCACAGTCCTTGAAAACACTCACTCAACCCAAGATTTTTACCGTATGTGTAGAGCCCTCCTTGCAACTCACCTGGAGCTCTTTTTCACTCTAGCGGTCAGTTAGGTTCCCCCATAATGGCTTCTTACCCATTTTTTTGTGTGGTCAGGCTGCCCTCTTACGTACATGGCGCTGGCCTTACTAATAATGAGTTTTGCAGAATTTCTACCTGAATGCTTCCCACCTGTCTTACACGCAGAAAAGTGAGGGGAGGAAGCAGGGTCAGGGACCAGAAGGAGAGAGCGGTTTGCCAAACCTCTGTAGGGAGGATGGATGGCGGCTAACAGATTGAGGTTGAATCCTGACAAGACAGAAGTACTGTTTTGGGGGGACAGGAGGCGGGCAGGTGTGGGTGACCCCCTGGTCCTGAATGTGCCCTGAAGGAGCAGGTGCTCAGCCTGGGAGTCATTCTGGACTCACAGCTGTCCATGAAGGCACAGGTCAATTCTGTGTCCAGGGCAGCTGTCTATCAGCTCCATCTGGTATGCAGGATGAGACCCTTCCTGCCCGCAGACTTTCTCGCCAGAGTGGTGCATGCTCTAGTTATCTCTCACTTGGACTACTGCAATGTGCTCTATGTGGGGCTGCCTTTGAAGGTGACCCAGAAACAACAACTAATCCAGAATGCGGCAGCTAGACTGGTGACTGGGAGCGGCCGCCAAGACCACATAACACCGGTCTTGAAAGACCTACATTGGCTCCCAGTACATTTCCGACTACAATTCAAAGTGTTGGTGCTGACCTTTAAAGCCCTAAACGGCCTCGGTCCAGTATCCCTGAAGGAGCGTCTCCACCCCCATCATTCAGCCCAGACACTGAGGTCCAGTGCCGAGGGCCTTCTGGCGGTTCCCTCGCTGCGAGAAGACATCTGAAGGCAGCCCTGTGTAGGGAAGCTTTTAATCTTTAATAGTTTTTGTATTTTAATATTATGTTGGAAGCCGCCCAGAGTGGCTGGTGAAACCCAACCAGATTGGCGGGGTATAAATAATAAATTATTATTATTATTATTAGGTCACACTCCAATGTTTCATGATCAGCAGCATTGACGGCTGCAGCGGCGTAGCGTGGGTTGTCAGCACCCAGGGCAAGGCAAGTAATTTGTGCCCCCTAACCCAGGGCAAGGCAAGTAATTTGCGCCCCCTAACCCGGGGCAAGGCAAGTCATTTGCGCCCCTAACCCCTAACCTGCCGCCGCTGCCAGCTTCTTCTTGCTGCTGCCTGGGCTGGGGTATTTACGGTAAGGTAGCCACGGCGGCGGCGGGTCTGTGTCAGGTGATCTGAGGCGAGTTGCCGCTGGCACTGCCGCCCAAACGACGCCGCTTGCCCGGAGGAGGAGGAGGACAGAGAGGCGAGGAAAATGCAACATGGCCCAGCCGCTGCAGCAGCAGTGGCGGGGCTGTGAGGAGGGGCTGTCTGGCGCGCCCTCCACGGCCCTGATGGGCGGGGACCGCGGCGAGCGCTGAGAGCCGCTGCCTGCCGGACGCCTTCAGCCCAGATGCGCGCACATCTCGTCGGTTCCGCGAGACATGGGGCTCTGCTACAGCCTGCGCCCGAGGCTCTTCGGCGACTCCGGAGGCGGCGAGCGCCCCCCCCAGATGTTGCGCCTGGTGCGGCCGGCCCCCCCTGCACCCCCCACGCTACGCCACTGGAGGGCTGCAAGGTGGCTGTGTCAGGAGGGTGCAGCAACATAACACTGGTCCTGAGAGATCTGCATTGATTCCCAGTACGTTTCCGAGCACAATTCAAAGTGTTGGTGTTGACCTTTAAAGCCCTAAATGGCCTCGATCCTGTATACCTGAAGGAGCGTCTCCACCCCCATCGTTCTGCCCAGACACTGAGATCCAGTGCTGAGGGCCTTCAGGCAGTCCCCTCATTGTGAGAAGTGAGAAGTGAGGTTACAGGGAACCAGGCAGAGGGCCTTCTCGGTGGTGGCACCCGCCCTGTGGAAGGAAATTCCTTCCAGATGTGAAAGAAATAAGCAGCTATCTTATCTTTAAAAGACATCTGAAGGCAGCCCTGTTTAGGGAAGTTTTTAAATATTTAATGCTGTATTGCTTTTAACACTTGATTGGGAGCCGCCCAGAATGGCTGGGGAAAATCAGCCAGATGGGTGGGGTATAAATAAATTATTTATTATTATTATTATTATTATTATTATTATTATTTCTCACATCTGCCGGGGAAAAATATCTCCCTCTTACAAGCACATCCCTGTTGCTTGGTTGATCTTTTACAGCAGAGATGGGGACCCTCTGCCCTCCAGCTGCTGTTGGGGTCTCACCTGCCCCAGTCAACATGGCCAACGGCCACACATGAGGCAGAAACAGTTGCAAGCTTTAAAGTTGGTAAGAACAACAGACTCTTAATCTCAAACTTGTGAAATCGAGCCCCAATTTTTGGGAAAAGATTCCTGCATTGCAGCGGGTTCAAAAAGATGATGCTCGTGGTCCCTTCAGATTCAATGATTCTACGAATTGAAGACCTATCTATTTAAGCATACATTTCCGGCCTCATAAGATTCACCACATTGTTCTGTTTTATTATTTACTGATATTTAAGTGCATAATGTGCATTAGGACGCGGGTGGCGCCGTGGGTTAAAGCCTCAGCGCCTAGGACTTGCCGATCAAAAGGTTGGTGGTTCGAATCCCCGCGGCGGGGTGCGCTCCCGGCGTTCGGTCCCAGCGCCTGCTAACCTAGCAGTTCGAAAGCACCTTCGGGTGCAAGTAGATAAATAGGGACCGCTTACCAGCGGGAAGGTAAACGGCGTTCCGTGTGCTGCGCTGGCTCGCCAGATGCAGCTTGTCACGCTGGCCATGTGACCCAGAAGTGTCTGCAGACAGCGCTGGCTCCCGGCCTATAGAGTGAGATGAGCGCACAACCCTAGAGTCTGGCAAGACTGGCCCGTACGGGCAGGGGTACCTTTACCTTTACCTTTAAGTGCATAAAACTGATAGCTTCTCTGTTTTTACTGATTTTAGTTTGTTTGTTTAAATGCTGCCTATATATTTCTTTGTTCTTTTTCTAATTATCTTACTGTGTTTTACTTAAACTGCTTAGGGATTTTGAATATTAAGCAGTATATAAATATTACTGTCGATCATGGTGATGATGATGTCTTTGCCCATCAGTGCAGAATGATTGGAGGACACGCTATTTAACTGGTGAGAAAAGCACTCTGCACTTGGCTCAGAAACATGCTGAGGGGCGGGGGCTCTGCTGGGTGACACCCCCCTCCAGCTCTGCTTAAGCTCTGCTGTCTCTGCCTGATGCTCAATGATTTTGTTTGAGAGGAGGAGGAAGGAAAAAAGATGACTTAATTAAAGGCTGAGCAGTTGTTTTAATTAGGACTAACAGAGATTTGTAGCCTTGGCGATAAATGCACGAGGGTGTTTTCTTGCCACAATTTGCAGCTAATGGACTTATTATTGGGTTGCAGGAGAGGACTCATTAACACCAAGAATAAACACAAACGAATTAGCGAAAAAACCCACCAACCCACCATTTTGCCCTGTCAGGTTCTGATGGATAAGCCTGCGATGTGGAGGGGGGGGGCAGGAGCAGACCCCCTTTTTCGCTGCAGTGTTAATTTTACACCTCAGTGCCCCAGTTTGTGGGAGCCGGGGTGGGGGGGGGGGGAAGGTGCGGGACTGGATCAACGAGGCTGGCAACTCAAGGACTGCGGAAGGAAGGAAGGAAAGAAGGAAGGAAGGAAGGGGAAAAGGAAAAAGAAAAGGAAAAGGAAAAGGAAAAGGAAAAGGAAAAGGGAAAGGGAAAGGGAAAGGGAAAGGGAAAGGAAAGGAAAGAAAGGGAAGGGGAAGGGGAAGGGTGGCATTGTGGGTTAAACCACAGAGTCTAGGGCTTGCCGATGGGAAGGTCGGCGTTCGAATCCCCACGATGGGGTGAGCTCCTGTTGCTCGGTCCCAGCTCCTGCCAACCTAGCAGTTCGAAAGCACGTCAAAGTGCAAGTAGATAAATAGGTACCGCTCTGGCGGGAAGGTAAACGGCGTTTCCATGCGCTGCTCTGGTTCGCCAGAAGCGGCTTAGTCATGCTGGCCACATGACCTGGAAGCTGTACGCTGGCTCCCTCGGCCAGTAAAGCAAGATGAGCGCCACAACCCCAGAGTCATCTGTGACTGGACCTAACGGTTAGGGGTCCCTTTACCTTTAAAAAGGTAAAGGACCCCTGGATGGTTATGCCCAGTCAAAGGGGACTATGGGATGTGGTGCTCATCTCGCTTCAGGCCGAGGGAGCCGGTGTACAGCTGTCCAGGTCATGTGGGTAGCAGGACTAAACCGCTTCTGGAACAACGTGACACTGTGACAGAAATCAGAGTGCACAGAAATGCTGTTTACCTTCCCGCTGCAGTAGTACCTATCTATCTACCTGCACTGACGCGCTTTTGAACTGCCAGGTTCGCAGGAGCTGGGACAGAGCAACAGGAGCTCACCCCGTCGCAGGGATTCAAACCGCTGACCTTCTGATCAGCAAGCCCTAGGCTCTGTGGTTTAGACCACCCTCCCCCCTTTTCCTTTTCCTTTCCCTTTCTTTCCTTTTCCATTTTCCCCTTCTCCCCTTCCTTCCTTCCTTCCTTCCTTCCTTCCTTCCTTCCACAGAAAGGGGAAGGGAAGGGAAAGGAAAGGAAAGGGCAAGGGAAGAGAAGAATAATTTCTAGGTGAAATCTTTTGCAGAAGCCAGTCAAATTACGGCCGAAAAGATTACACCAAACAATACACCAAAGCATTATTTGCCAGTTTTGATGGGGAAGGTTTCTTTTTACATTGTACACAATCATTCACTTTTATTTTCAATGCAGTTAGGCTGACCATTGCTAAATTTGAGGAAACAGCGTCTTGACAAATGAATGCCAACGGCTTTGGCCTCTAGCTTTGATGGAGGGGCTTTCTGCAGAACTCTTCCATAATTGTCAGAAAGGGGATTTTGATGGCACAGTTCCCCACATGCACTGTCAAAAAGCGAACAGAATTATCAGCACCACCACCCCATCCTCACAAGCTCCTTTACAAATAGGATCACAACTGCGTTTATTTATTTTAATTGTTTCGTAAGATTTATATTCTGCTTGATTGTAAAAACAAAACAAAACCCTCAAAAAGAATATAAAAGTATCAGTAAAAAACAGTTATGTAAAACATTCAAAAATAATTAAAACCAATGATACGCTGATAACAGATTAAAACACATGCCAATATTGACTGAACCCATTAAGTTAAGAACTGATATTTTTAATAGGTGAATGATATTGGGATGAATAAAAATGAATGCAATATTAGAATTTCAGGAAATGAGTGTGATATCATACACGTGGGTGAAGGAAGTCAAATGGGTATTTAGGTATAGGGTTAGGTGTGGGGAATTGTAATTTAATACATCATATGCTATGTATAACGTTGAAACCTTATGGTAACTAACATGTAATATGAATTTGATGAGAAAGAAAGAAAGAAAGAAAGAAAGAAAGAAAGAAAGAAAGAAAGAAAGAGGCACATGGCAAATGGCAAATGGCAAAAAAAAAGTATCAGTAAAAAACAGTTATGTAAAACATTCAAAAATAATTAAAATTGATGATACGCTGATAACAGATTGAAACACAGTGGTGCCTCGCAAGACGAAATTAATTTGTTCCGCGAGTTGCTTCGTCTTGTGATTTTTTCGTCTTGCGGAGCGCAGATTCCCCGGGTATTAATAGCTTTAAGAAAAAGGAAGCAAACCCGCAAGACGTTTTCATCTTGCGAAGCAAGCCCATAGGGAAATTCGTCTTGCGAAGCAACTCAAGAAACGAAAAACCCTTTTGTCTCGCGAGTTTTTCGTCGAGCGAGACATTTGTCTTGTGGGGCACCACTGCACATGCCAATATTCTACATATCTGGGTAGGCCTGCCTAAGGAAAAATGTTTTTAGCAGCTGCTCGAAAGAATACAGTGAAGGTGCTTCCATGATTTCAAGAGGCAAGGAGTTCCAAAGTCCAGGGGCTGCCACACTAAAAGTTTGATTTCTTACAAATGAAGCAGGCATGGCGTGGCAGATGTAACAGAACCAGTTCTGCAGATCAGTGCAGCCCAGTGGGTGTTTGTAGGATAAGGCAATCCTGCAGGTAAACTGGTTCTCAAGTGATAATGGCTTTATATCTGTTCCGCCTGGCCTTTGGTTTAGACTCAGTCTGACCCTTATGTTTCCCTCCCCTTGTGGTTTTGACCTATGGGCTACTTTTAAAATGAGGCTGCATTTTAAATTGCATTTTAACCTGTATTTTAAACTGCTTTATTTTATTTTTCCTATTATGTTTTTATTGTAATTTTATTGGTGTTAGCTGCCCTATGGGCGGGGAGGGCGGGGCATTAATAATAATAATAATAATAATAATAATAATTTTCCTTGAACTTAGAATCATAGAATCATAGAATCCTAGAGTTGGAAGAGACCACAAGGGCCACCGAGTCCAACCCCCTGCCAAGCAGGAAACACCATCAGAGCACTCCTGACATATGGTTGTCAAGCCTCTGCTTGAAGACCTCCAAAGAAGGAGACTCCACCACACTCCTTGGCAGCAAATTCCACTGTCAAACAGCTCTTACTGTCAGGAAGTTCTTCCTAATGTTTAGATGGAATCTTCTTTCTTGTAGTTGGGATCCATTGCTCCGTGTCCGCTTCTCTGGAGCAGCAGAAAACAACCTTTCTCCCTCCTCTATGTGACATCCTTTTATATATTTGAACATGGCTATCATATCACCCCTTAACCTCCTCTTCTCCAGGCTAAACATGCCCAGCTCCCTTAGCCGTTCCTCATAAGGCATTGTTTCCAGGCCTTTGACCATTTTGGTTGCCCTCCTCTGGACACGTTCCAGTTTGTCCGTGTCCTTCTTGAACTGTGGTGCCCAGAACTGGACACAGTACTCCAGGTGAGGTCTGACCAGAGCAGAATACAGTGGCACTATTACTTCCCTTGATCTAGATGCTATACTCCTATTGATGCAGCCCAGAATTTGGCCTGGTAGAAAATGGGCAAGCAGTGCAGGTCTCTGGGCCCTGGTGTTCCGTGCTGGCAGGGTCTCGCTCCTGTCAGTGTTGGGTTGGGTTGCCATTGAAGAGGATGATGTGATCGTGTTTGCTAATTTTGTAACGATTTCTTCTTTGATTCTGTAAAGCATGCAACTCAATAAAGGAATGAGCATGGTGCAAAGTCTGTTCAATTCTTGCATGCAGATGTGCACTAGCAAAGACCGATGTCATGAGACACCAGGTAAGGCCATCCTAGCCAGCAGTGCTTTGGGGGTCCACATCCACTCCACTGCAGGATTTTCCACAGAATCTCCCCTTCCCACATCAGCAACTTCGCCCACACTTCCACTTGTGTGATTTCAAGGCACAAGTCTGAGAGGATTTCTTTATCTTGCCCTGCTGTTTTCCCTGGGAAAACCCAATCAGAACAAACATCAAGCCCGTGTATAATTTATTATTATTATATTATTATTATTATTATTATTATTATTATTATTATTAAAATTTGTATACTGCCCTTTACCTGCAGGTCTCAGGGCGGTTACAACATGAAATCAAAATATAAAAACATAAAATACAGTGGTACCTCTGGATGCAAATGGGATCCATTCCGGAGCCCTGTTCTCATCTAGAAGCAAATGCAACCCGTGTCTGCGCATCTGTGTGTGTGTGGGTCACAGTTTGCTGCTTCCGTGCATGCGCGTGATGTCATTTTGACCATCTGCGCATGCGCGAGTGGCAAAACCCGGAAGTAACATGCTCCGTTACTTCCGGGTCGCCGCAGCGCGCAACCCGAAAATAGTTATCCTGAAGCTACTTCAACCCGAGGTATGGCTGTATATAATAAAAACAAAAACAACCTAATAACCACCCCCACCCCAAGAGCTTTCCCTCCCTCTTTTCTCACTGTGTACCCCTAAACCTGTGCTGGAAATTCTCCCAGTGCTCCAGAGCAGATTTAGGGGTTGTGGCAACGCACAAAGGGAGGAGAGAATCTTGTTTCATGAATACAAAACCTCATTTGAATCCCGCCCAGAGCCAACCTAAGAAGAGTTTGGATTTGATATCCCCCTTTATCACTACCTATTCTCCTTTCCCTTCCTCCCCCCCAACAAACACTCTGTGAGGTGAGTGGGGCTGAGAGACTTCAGAGAAGTGTGACTAGCCCAAGGTCACCCAGCAGCTGCATGCGGAGGAGAGGGGGAAGCGAACCCGGTTCCCCAGATTACGAGTCTACCGCTCTTCCCTAGATAGAAAATATCAAACTGGAAAGCACTGCATGGAAAACACTCTGTCCTGATTCAGACATAACTCCTCTCTCTGTGCCTGGGTCTAATAACCATGAGACAAATTGAAGAAATTGTGGAACAAAGGGAATTGTGGGTGAGCCATTATTTTTAGACATTTCATCCTTTCCCCTGAAAGAAAGGCGCCCATCAGCTTCTTCTGTTCTTGCTTGCCATGTGGGGAGCTGTCCAGAGTGCTGAAGTTGAAGCGGAACAACAGACGCTTCCTAACTTTTCTGGGTTGACTCCAAAAACGTACTCAGAAACTGAAGCGTGCAAGAGGGCAAATGACGCTTTTGCTCTGTTACAGTTCAGTTTTTTGGACAGACAGTTGCTTGTGGTTGCTATAGGGAGTCAACATCTTTGCTACAGATTGCGGTGGGATCAAGTTCTGATGCTTCTGGAAGAGGAGAAAGTGACTTAACTTAGCAAAAGCCAAAGAAAATGTGCCAAGGCACACCTGTTAAACCTCAAGCTGTCTGTAGAAGAACCGGCGTGTTATATAGATCAACACTGCCATTTGCTCCCACAAGGTGGCCAATGACTTGGATGGCTCTAAGACACGATTAGAGAAATTCATGGAGGACCCGGCTATCGGTGGCTACTAGCCACAATGGCTATGTTCTGGAGGCAGTTGCCAAATGGAGGGAACATTGTTGCCCTCATGCCTTGCTTGTGGACTTCCCTTTGGGCATCTAGTGGACCACTGTGAGAACAGGACACTGGACTAGATGGGCCGTTGGCCTGATCCAGTAGGCTCTGCCTACGTTTCTTGACCCACTGAAATTAATGGCTCTGCTCTGAATATGACTTAGTTGGATGTCATTACATTTCAAGAAATAGTTTCAGTCTGCATTTGGTTTGATCCATACAACTCGCCCCTTATTCAATCAGCAACTGAGGGTCCTGTTGGGAAGTAAACACATAAGTTTGTGTTTTCGTGCTATCCAAGTGGCTCCAAAGGGTTTGAAGCTGTTTTTCAGACTCACGCTATTTGTGTGCAACGCTTGCTCTCATTTTTTGTTGTGTTTCTTTACAAAGTAGCAGCACCAAAGGCTAGAGGTCTCTAGGCTCACCTGAGAAGGAAATAATCCCTGCACCGGTTGCTCCTTGAGTTGTCTGACTCGTATGACTGCCTTTGAGTTCTGTGCCTTTGAGTTCTGAACCCAGAGTTCATAGCATTGACCATGTTTTAGCTTGTTAATAAACAAAACAGATGGGGGAATTGCAGTGGTCTGGAGTTCACACACAAACAGCTAGTAAACCCACCCGATGAGGCAGTCTGGATCGGTGGGCAAAATGTTCAAGTACCACTTAGTAACCATCATTTTGCCTCGACCTCAGTTCCCCATTTGTAAGAAGGCTTCGCTGTTAGAACTGAACAAATAGCAAGGGGAATTTATCATAAGAATTGGCAGTGCGCTCCCTAAATCAAAAGCGTGATAGGAAAAACGAATTCATCATTGTGGCTTGGGAGACAATGCCCTATATACTCAATATCAAAGCACACCCTACGGGAATAATTGCTTTGGCTGTGAAGCTGAGTTCCTGAGAGTCTGAATCAATAAAGGCCATTTTGGTTTCCTGAATCTTCGCACTAGTCCATGAGCCCCTCTTCCAGTTTATAGACATTTTCCCACGGTTGGAAGAGATGGTCACCGTGATGGTCTGGGACTTGGGCTCGGACTCAGAACCAGAGGAGACTCAGTCTGCACCAGATCCTTTGCCTCAGGCATCATCTGAACCAAGTCTGGAGCCTGATTCTGAAGAGTCCCAGTCTGCACAGGTTCCCCTGCAACAAGCACCAGCTGGGCCGACTCAGGGGCCTGAGCCTGCCCTGGCTCCAGATGCGGGGATGACCTTGTTGCCTTCAGCTGGGCCATCACTTACAGCTGCTCCACTACCGGTTGGGTCAGGGGAGGCGGAGGTGGCCCCTGGGTCTAGTAACCCACCAACATCTCCCGAGCTGCAGAGACTCAGGTCTGAGAGAAGGAGAGACCTGAGTACTCGCAGGAGGAGTGCTCGCCTTTGGGCGAAATAGGGAGGTGAGTCGCCGGGGGATCAGGACCAACCATTACCCCGAAAAAGATAAAAGGCTGTCGGACCCCATCCCAGGTTGCAGGAGCAGCATTGCTGTATGCCAGATCCTGCCCCTGTCCTTGCCTGCTTTCCTACCTTGGCCCTGTTGGACTGACTCCTAGCGGAACCTTCGTATTCTGGACCAGTCCTGGACCGCGTTTCATGGATTACCTCCAGGCCCACCACAGTCACCAACCTAGATGGCTTTACAAGAGAAGGCAAATTCATGGAAGAGGAAAAGGCTATCAGCGGCTAGAAGCCATCATGGCTCTGCTCTGCCTACAAAGTTGGAGGCAGCGGTGCTTCTGAATGCCAGTTGCTGGAAATCACAGGAGGGAGAGGGCTCTGGTGCTTGGATCCTGCTTGCTGGTTTCCTCTAGTTGGCCACTGTGAGAATAGGATGTTCCTCTTCCAAAGTTTTTAAGGACTATCCCATGCCTGCTTATTCAGAGGTCATGCCTCTCTCCTCTCTGCACTGAGGCTCTCAGCGGAGCTCAAATGTCACCCAGGTCTACCAGCTTTCCAGATATCAGGTGGCAGTGGAACCAACCCTATGGCAGGTTGCCATGAATGGATAAGACAAGGAAAAGCCCTTACCATCTGCTTTTTATTTTATATTTACAGAGAGAGGCTTGGAATGCAGCCTCTTGGAATAATGGCGTTGTCCCGAGTGACTCTCCACCCTCGTTTTCTCCCACTTCCTCATTCATCACCTTCTTCCCTACAGGTGATGCTGAGGTCCTTTTGCTTCTGAGCCTTTTGCTCTACTGCTTTCAAGGCTCGCCAGGTTCAGGGGGGGGGGCGGTCTGGAATGCTTTCTGAAGACACAGAGTCCATCAGCTGTTGCCTTCATGGTTATCCCTCTTCCTCTCCCATTATTTCCCAACTTTCCGCCTCATCTTCCTCTGAGCTGTGACCTCCCTGAAACCCCTACTGTAATTCTGACGTCGTCTTCTCTTGAAAGGTCAGGCTGGGGCGGCAGTCTCCACCATTCCTCTTCTGTCCAGTCCCTGACACCAGAAAACATCAAGTGACCCCCCCTCCCTTAATTAAACAACTCTCCTGAACGCGTCACCCCTCTTTTCAATTTTTGGAACAGCCCGGGCTCTCAACAAGGCTTGGTGGGTGCTCCAATTTCAGGTGCATATTCCCAGATGCAAGAAAACATCTGGAATATCCTTGGCCCTATTAAGTTGGATTTTTCTCAAAATTGGAGTATTTTCCAAAGTCACTGAAACTGCTTTTAGTTGGCACTGTGTCATTCGTGTTTCTTGCAGGGGGAGAGCTGGACTTGTGCGCAAGGTGCTTATTGCTTTCTTTGTTATTATGTTAAATATTTTCATGTTTTTTATACTGTACAGTGCCCTGTGATCCTTGGAGGCAGGGTGTTGCATAAATTTAATAATAAAGTAAAAGAAATCTGTAATTCGCTCTATGCGGGGCTGCCCTTGAAGCTGTCCCAGAAACTCCAGCAGGTGCAGAATGCTGCAGCGAGGCTCCTCCCGGGGTCTCTGCCATGGGAGCATATTCACCCAGTGCTTTTCAAGCTGCACTGGCTCCCGGTGGAGTATAGGGTCAGGTTCAAAGTGCTGGTTTTGACCTTTAAAGCCCTTTACGGTCTAGGACCCTTGTACCTACAGGACTGCCTCTCCTGGTATGCCCCACCCCTTATGATCCATAAATAGCAACACCCTAGAGGTCCCGGGCCCTAAGGAAGTCAGATTAGCCTCAGCCAGAGCCAGGACCTTTTCAACACTGGCCCCGGCCTGGTGGAACGCTCTGCCTCATGAGACCAGGGCCCTGCAGGATCTGATTTCTTTCCGCAGGGCCTGTAAGACAGAACTGTTCCGCCTGTCCTTTGGCTTGGAATCAATGGGATTCCCTTCCCCTCTTTCTTTTTTCCTTTCTCCTTCTGTGATGGAACTCCTATTTCGGGACTTCCCTGGCTTTTTTCTGGCCCATGTAGGACCAGTCTGGATAGTTGGCCTTGGTGAAGACTTGACGTTTTCATCCCCGAAAAAGTTTTTGAGTTTTTGCTGAAACAAGGTTGCATTTTAATGTTGCGTTTTAATCTTGTTTTTTAAGTTGCATTTCAATCAATTGTTTTTATATCTGGTGTAAGCCGCCCTGAGCCTGGTCTTGGCTGGGGAGGGCAAGGTATAAATAAAATTTATTATTATTATTATTAGTTAGAATGAGCTTATATCTGATGGATGGAACAGATGCCTGGAGGAACCTTCCCTGCCTTCCTTAAAATGAACCAGAACTCTCTCCCTCCCTTTAGCGGTACGTGAGCCTTCCCTCGGTGTGACACATGGATCAATAACCCCATAATAAGCCACTGTTGCCTCGCACAGAAGACCTGGAGTTTGCTTCTTGGGGTTCTGTGCCTTCAGATTCCTCCCTTCCCAGAGAGAATCTGGGGAGCTAAACTAGGATAACAAGCCGGAGCGTCTGAGATGGCCAGCCCTCTTGCCCGCAGGGGGTCCAAGGAGGCAGCCATTGATCCAGGGGGATAATTGGGGGTCTCACCTTGGCCTCTTGCCGCCAATCAACTCCCAGCAGGGGGGACCAGTGTGCCGAGGGTCGCAGGCTGGACTGGCAAGCGTCACATGGGTGCAAGTGAGACTCAGCCTCTGGAGCATTCATTAGCGGGCTGGGGGCAGCGGGACCCCCTGGTGAGCCAGGCTGGATGGGAAGGGGCACCCGCCATCTCCTGAGCATTAATCAATGGCAATCTATGGGGCTCCAGCAGCGATCGTAATTGTCCACAGCGCTGGTGTGGCAGGCAGGGGCGGGGGGAGTATGGAGACCGGTTCAGGGGGGGGGGCAGAATCTGCAGCTGCTGCAGGGAAAGGCCTTGGCAGTGCAGTATCTCCCCCCCCCCCCATGCGCCGGAGAAAGCAAAGTGGGATTTTACCACCAAACGGATGATCTTGTTTTGAGTTCTGGCAGACCTGCTCTCTGCCTTTTCCATCTGGCCTGGACTGACTCCAGCTGCAAAAGCTGAGGCTGCTGGACAGACACTTGGGCTGGGGTATTGTTTAGGTGTGTGTGTGTTTCTGTTATTGTTTAAATTGTTTTTAACTCCTTTATAACTTGTATGTTTTTCAGTTTGGGGCTTATGTGGGATGTGCCTGGGAGAGAGAAGCCAGGAAGAGCAACAAGGGCCAGTCGCAGTGGTTCAAGGCAGGGGGAGGTAAGGGCAAGTAAGGGGCACACTGTCACAGTCTGGTTCATGGGCGATTGAAGTCCTGGCTGGGGACATCAGGGCTGGGGGCAAGATGGTGGGGTGGGAGCAGGAACGGGGGGCCAGAAGCCAGGAGTCAGGAAGCCGAGAGTCCGAGGATCAGGAAGCAAGGAGTCATGAAGTCAGGGGTCTAAGGGTCAGGAAGCAAGGAGTCACGAAGTCAGGGGTCCGAGGATCAAGAAGCAAGGAGTCAAACGCAGCAAGGTAGGAAACATGTTGCTGTGGCAAAGAGCCGAAGGGAAATGCTGACCTTATATCCCTTCCCAGCTCTTGCCACCAGGTGCTGTGAGTTACCAATCAGCCTCACCTGTGCGGCCGCACCTTGCCTCTCCAGAACAAACTTAGGAAGGGCCCAGTCCTGCAGAGTCCTATTGGTCACAGGGCCTGGCTCCTGCACACACTCCTGACACACACAGAACAAGCATTTAGTGACTGTGCCCTGTGCCAGCCCCTCTTTCATCCTGGGGAATTGCGGTTGTCCCGTCAGCCAGTGGATGCTGTTGTGAACGTCGGCTCAGTTCAGAGTACATCCTCCCTCATTCATGATCTGATTGTGAAGGCCAATCTGGTCTACAAACCTGGGTGGGTGAGGAGGGTGGAGCTGGTCTCACCCAGCTATGCCCACCTGGGTGCTCAGTGGAGCACCCAGGGGAGGGGGAGATGCAGCAGCAGGGGGCCCCATTAGCTAAAGTGGTGCTTCAGGTTAAGAACAGTTTCAGGTTAAGAACGGACCTCCGGAACGAATTAAGTTCTTAACCAGAGGTACCACTGTACTACTAAAATGAGGCTGCATTTTAAATTGTATTTTAACCCGTATTTTAACCCATATTTTAATTAACTGTTTCCCCCCTTTCCTATTACTTTTTATTGTAATTTTATTGGTGTTAGCCACCCTGAGCCTGGTTCTGGCCGGGGAGGGTGGGGTATAAATAAAATCATCATCATCATCATCATTATCATTATTATTATCTTTGTCCCGACAGGCTTTTCCAGCTGTATAAATGGGACTTGCCACAACCAGCCACTTGTTCAGCTTTTATTCCTGTTTTAAACAGTATTTGTTGTTCTACTGCTTTTAACTATCTTGTAAATTGCTTTGAGACAGTGGCTTAAAAGGCGATGAATAAAATAATTGCAACAATAATGCAAGAATAGTGTGGTAACATTGGGGAAGCATCGCAGAAGAACGGATAAAGAGGGAGACTGCTGGTCTAGGGTGAGTGCCCATCCAGACCTCGCCTTAACGTGGATCGGGACCCCTTGTGTCTGGGACTGATGGGAGTTGTAGTCCCAAACATCTTGATGTGCGGGCTGCCTCAGCCTCTCCGACACAACCTCCCATCTCCCGACCCTCTCGAACCCACAGCAGCCGCAGTCCTCTCTGATTAGACACAGATTAAGCGCCATTGATTTCCGTTGCTCATTAAATCTTCCGCTCGAGGCTTTGGAGGTCCCTGGCCCCAGGCACCGGCTAATCCCCCAAGGCCCGGCTCTTTTCTTCTCCTCCACATCGATAACTCCGCTGACAATGTCAGTTTTCTCTTTTTGCTGCTTCCAGCAGTATAATTCGCCCAACACAGGGGAAGAGGCCTGGGCAGGGCGGGGGTCAAAGTGGCACAGCCTGCCGGGGGCAGATGGCTTCCCCAGTGCCCAAGGGAGGCGATTGGAGAAAAAGAGGGCTATCGATGGACACCAGCCATGCTGGCTACGCTCTGCCCTTCATACTTGGAGCCAGTGATGCTTCTCAATACCAGTTGCAGGGAACTACAGGAATGGAGATAGGGACACGGGTGGCGCTGTGGTCTAAACCAGAGCCTAGGGCTTGCCGATCAGAAGGTCGGCAGTTCGAATCCCCACAACGGGGTGAGCTACCTGCACTGTGGGGGGGAGGGGTTGGTGTAGATGGCCCCTGGGGGTCCCTTCCAATTCTATAATTCTATGATTCGACATGTGGAACGTCTTCCTTGTCGTTGCTCTTCAGGAGACGCGGGTGGCGCTGTGGTCCAAACCACTGAGCCCCTTGGGCTTCCCGATCAAAAGGTCGGCGGTTCGAATCCCCACGACGGGGTGAGCTCCCGTTGCTCGGTCCCTGCTCCTGGCAACCTTGCAGTTCGAAAGGACATCAAAGTGCAAGCAGATAAATAGGTACCACTCTGGCGGAAAGGTAAACGGTGTTTCCGTGCACTGCTCTGGTTCACCAGAAGCGGCTTAGTCCCGCTGGCCACATGACCCAGAAGCTGTACGCCGGCTCCCTCGGCCAATAAAGCAAGATGAGCACCGCAACCCCAGAGTCGGTCACGACTGGACCTAATGCTCAGGGGTCCCTTTACCTTTTTCCTTTTACAGGAACGGAGAGGCCTCCTGTGCTGACATCCTGCTTGCGGGTTTCCCAGTAAAGGCATCTGGTTGGCCACTGAGAGAACAGGATGGTGGACAAGATGGGCCATTGGCCTCATCCAGCAGGCTCTTCTTACGTTCTTATGATTCAGGGAAGGAAACGGCAAGAATATCCATCATTTAAATATTCCCCTTTTTCAAGATACTGCGTTGGTTTTGCTGATTATGGAGAAGGCAAATGCTTAGGTGAAGTCCAGAGCTGTTTGGCAGTAGCAGACCCTGTTCTCCTGGCCTGGATGTTGTCACCAGCTCTGCTTCTGGATAAGGAGGAGATTGGCAAGGTGTGCAGAGGAGAGCAGCCAAGATGATCAAGGATCTGAAAATCAAGACTTATGAGGAAAGCTTGAGGGAACAGGGGATGTTTAGCTTGGAGAAGAGGAGACTGAGATTTGATAGCCACCTTCAGATATCTGAAGGGTTGTCACATGGAAGATGGAGCTAGCTTGCTTTCTGCCACTCCAGAGGTGGAAGGAAATGGAACCAACAGATTCAACCAACAGATTCAAATTGCAAGAAAGGAGATTCCGACTAAACATCAGGAAGAACTTTCTGGCAGTAAGAGGTGTTTAAAGGTGGAACAGACCCCCTTGGAATGTGGTGGACTGTGCTGGGCCCAGGGGTAACCCGGGAAATGAGGTCCAGGACCAGTCCAGAATCCGAAGGAGTCAGTCCGACAGGGCCAAGGCAGGACATGAGGCAGGGAACCAGGCAAGGACAGGTACAGGATCTGGCATACAGCAATGTTGATCCTGCAACCTGGGGCGGGGTCTGACAGTCTTTGATCTTTGTCGGGATAGCGGCTGGTCCTGATCCCCCAGTGACTCACCTCCCTGTTTTGCCTGAAGGTGAGCACTCCTCCTGTGAGTACTCAGGTCTCTCCTTCTCTCAGACCTCAGTCTCTGCAGCTCGGGAGACGTCGGTGAGTGACTAGACACAGGGGCTGCCTCAGCCTCTCCTGACCCAACCGGTAGTGGAGCAGCTGTAAGTGATGGCCCAGCTGGAGGGAACGAGGTCATCCCCGCATCTGGAGCCCAGGCAGGCTCAGGCCCCTGACTCGGCCCAGCTGGTGCTTGTTGCAAGGGAACCTATGCAGACTGGGGCTCTTCAGGATCAGGCCCCAGACTTGGTTCAGATGATGCCTGAGGCAAAGGATCCGGCGCAGACTGAGTCTCCTCTGGTTCCGAGTCCGAGTCCCAGGCCATCACAGCACCTGCCTGAGGGATTTATGCAGGGAATTGGACTAGATGACATTTGAAGGTCCCTTTGAACTCTACAAGTCTATGGTTCCATGACCAGAACTTTAAATGAGGCTTACTTCCAATCTGGTGGCCATCAGTGCCTCCTGCCTTTTATCTGTCCTGAATCTTCTTGAATAGATAGAGCTACAAAGGCCAAGCAACTTACAGGCATAGACTGGGAGAATCTGTTGTGTCAGACTTTGTTGCCCCATCCAATTTACTGGACGTTTGTCCTCAGAGTTGAAGGACATGGATGGTGTCCCCTGGAAACCTCTCCCAGTTTCAGACCTTTTTGATGGGGCATGTTCCTGTCTTACGAATCCCCTAACCTACCAACCCCCAAATATTACACCAGGCGCCTGCCTCGCCTATGCTATGGGTTGCCAGTGCTGCATTTTATGGCGCATAGAAACTGTGACAATTGATCCTCCCAAGGTTATTCCCCCCTTATATCACGGCTCCTTTTGCAAGCCTTGCCATTTTTAATTGTCACTCTTTGTTGAACAAAGCTTTTATTTATCCTTCCTTTCTTTTTTGTGGTGGCGTCTCTTTCAATAAAACTATCGACTCAACAGAACAAAGGCAGCGCAGGCTCTATGCTCCTTTATCTCCCTCCCCATCTGATACCTTCCTCGCCTCTCCACGCCCCCCCCCCCAACCAGAATGGAACTTCTTCTCCACTAATTACAGTTGGGAGTTTTGGGAGGAGAGTTTGTCCAGCGCTCCAAACTTTAGGGTACTTCGAAAGCATCTTCTTTCCTTGCTCATTTCCTGCAAAACATGGAGGAAAGTAGAGAGAAGAAAGTTGTCCTCCCTCTCTAGTAACACCAGAACTCACGGGCATCCCCTGAAACTGATGGCTAGAAGATACAGGAGAAGATGATAGATAGTCCTTTGTAATGCATCACATAGTTAAACTGTGGAACTCATGCCCACAGGAGGCAGTGATGACAACCAACTTAGCTTTAAAGGAGGATTAGACGAATTCATGGAGGAAGAGAGGGCTATTGAAATTGAAATGGAATTGAAAATTGAAATACTTTATTGTCAATTGTACGACTTGTATACAGTGAGTTTACACGAGCACCCCCCACTCAGCTCTCTTAGTCTTAATCCCCCTTGTTTACTGACGCACACCCACCAAACCCGAAAGTCAGTTGCCCTGTTGTTATCTTTTCATTCAGCAGCCTAACAGCCCACGGATAGAAGCCGTTCTTTACCCTGTTGGTGTGACTAATCCTGCTTCTATATCTTCTGCCCGAGGGCAGGAGATCAAGAAAGTGCCGGCCAGGGTGTGAATCATCCCTGAGAATTTCCCTCACTCTCCTGAGGCAACGTTCTTCCGCAGTGTCATCTAGCAGATTCACGGGATAGCCCATAATATCTTGTGCTGCATTCACCACCCTCTGTAGGCACTTCCTATCAGTTGATGTCAAACCAGCGTACCACACCATGATGCAGTAGGAAAGGACACTTTCTATTGTGGACCGGTAGAAGGAGATCATCAAATGTTGATTGACATTGTTCTTCCGCAATATTCTGAAGAGACGGAGTCTCTGTTGGGCTTTCTTAACCACCTGGGTTGTATTGATTTTCCAAGTAAGGTCTTCACTGAGATAAACTCCTAGGAATTTAAAGGAAGAGACTCTCCACACAGCCCTCCCTGATGTACAGCAGAGCTAGTTCTCCTCTCTTCCTCCAAAAGTCCAACACCATCTCCTTTGTCTTGCTGATATTAAGGTGCAAGTTGTTCCCCAGCCACTATGAAGATATTTTTTGGACCTTCCCTCTATATGCTGATTCATCTCCACCTGTTATTAAACCCATTATGGTGGTGTCATCGGCAAACTTAATAGTGATGGTGACTAGCTACAATGACCATGTTCTCCTACCACAATTGGAGGCAGTGACGCTTCTGAATATCAGTTGCTGGAAACCACAGGAAGGAAGGACAAGGATCATTCCCAGAAGGTTCCACCAGTGTCCTAACTACCTGGACTAGTTCAGCAGGATGGCATGTTGCAGATGCAATAATGGCAGAAAAGCAAGACCGCAGCTAGCCATCCAGCTTGTGTTCATTGGAGGTTTTTAAGCAGAGGTGGGTGGCCATTTGTCTGAGATTCTTTAGCTGTGATTCTTGCATTCCGGGGAATCAACTAGATGACTCTTGGGGCCCCTTCCAATTTGATAATTCTATTATTCCACTTCACCACCATCATGGAAGATATTCAAAACTGGCTCTCTTGTAAAAAATTCCTTCCAGTAGCACCTTAAAGACCAACTAAGTTAGTTCTAGGTATGAGCTTTCGTGTGCATGCACACTTCTTCAGATACACTGTGTATCTGAAGAAGTGTGCATGCACACGAAAGCTCATACCTAGAACTAACTTAGTTGGTCTTTAAGGTGCTACTGGAAGGAATTTTTTGTTTTGACTATGGCAGACCAACACGGCTACCTATCTGTAACTGGCTCTCTTGTAGTCAGTGGGGTTCCTCTGCATCTTCTGCTACTTATGCTCTGTCATTCTAGTCGCTTCAGCCCCATCAACTCCCCCGAAGACAAGAGGACTGTTGGCTATTTGCAGTATGGTAGCGCTGCAGAGAGCTTGCTGGGGAGACCATGCATTAAAAAGAAAGGGACTCAAAAATAACTTAAACAAGGTTTTAATTACAAAAACAAAAACTCCTTATACACTAAATACATTAACAACAAACCAGACCCAACCACCAACCCAACCCCCAGGGTAATGGGAGAGCTAGGTGCTGCTCCGTATATACTACATGCAAATGCTGACACACCTTTAATCAATGCAACTCAGCAGCACCTGCTATGTTTCACAGCTGTAAAGCTGGGTCTCGTTATCTTGCTCTGGCCCCTTAAAGACATACACATTAGGTGGAACAATGATGAACCTTTACATTTAAAGAAACCATTCAACATTTCCCCTGCGGTTCATCATTGTGGAACAAAAACATAAAGCATACTTTGTACATGTTTTTCATGTGTAACCTTTGGAAGTGTTTTTGTAAAAATGTCCGCAATTTGATTATCACCTGGGACATATTCATTTTTAGTTTTTGTAGAAATTAACACGTCATCTACATACACACATATTTTTGTTACAGTTTGCCCTTTCCTTTATAAATACACAATTGTCTGCCTTTCCTTGTGAAAAACCAATATCCAGCAATTCTTTTGCTAAAGTTTGGTGCCAATTCCTTCCACTTTGGTGCAGACCATAAAGGGATTTATTTAATTTGCATACCAAACCTTCAGCAGTGTCTATGCCTTCAGGAACACGCATAAAAATTTGTTCTTTTAAATCTGCAAACAAATATGCAGTTTTTATATCTAGGTGATAAACAGAATGTCCACGTTGTGATGCATCTTTTAACAAAAGTTTAACTGTTTCATATTTTACACTTGGTGAATAACACAAATCATAATCTTCGCCTGGAATTTGTTGAAAACCCCTAGCAACTAATCTTGCTTTGTACCTTACAACTTCATTTTTGTCATTCATTTTAACTCTATAAACCCATTTTGAATCAATAAGTCTCATATCTGGGGTTTGTGGTACAAGAGACCAAGTGTTATGCTCTTTTAAAGAAGCTATCTCAGAGTTCATAGCTTTATACCAATTTGCAGCTTGGTGCTTAGGTAAATTCTGAATGTCACTGTAGCTTTTTGGCTCAAAAACCACCTTATTGGCATACACAGTATTAAAATGTTCATCTGCAAATCGTTGTGGCTTCTGCCTCTTTCTATCTGAACGTCTTAGTCCAGAAGGAGAGTCAGACTCCTCAGACTTAATGGGACTAAGTAAATTACTAGTTTCAGGTTGTAAATCATCACTGTCAGATTGAAGAGATGCCTGTAGGCTAAGCTCACGGTCAGAAAACTCAAGAGAATCTAACCTCCCCTCGGGTGCCTGTGACTTTAAATCATCAAACAAATTATCAGATTCAACAGGCTTTTTGTCTTTTTCCATTAATTCAGAAGCACCATTTCCTGCTGCTGCTGCTTCTTCCTCTTCTTCCTCAGTATTATCTATACCCTCAGTATTATCTATACCATCAGTATCTTGGAAAACAGCAACTCCATTCCAATTTACAGTTTGTATCATGCTTCTGGTAATATGAAATTTGCCAGTTGCTGGTATGTAAATTCTGTACGCCCCCTGCTGGTAGCCCATTAATTTACCCTGGACACTACGCTCACCCAATTTCTGCTTAGCGGGATAATGCATAATTACATCTGAACCCCAAATGCGTAGGTATTTCAGATTAGGGCGTTTTTTAAACAGCTTCTCATAGGGGGTGACATCTAAACCAGAATGATAACTGCGATTTCTGACATAACAAAACGCATTAAGCGCTTCAGCCCAAAAGTCTTTGGGCAGATTAGCATCGTGCAGATACGTTTTAACCCCTGCCTGCAGGTCACGCTGCACAACTTCAACAAGCCCATTTTGCCAGGGACTTCGGGGGCAAGATAACTCATGAGTAGTCCCCTGCGCTTCCAGGAATTTCTCAAAATCCTCAGAAACAAATTCCCCGCCCCGGTCAGAGAACAGGTTCTTAATTGGTTTGTTAAAGTGCGTTTTTACCCAGTTGCAAAAAACTTTGTACTTCTCAAATGCTTGGGACTTGTCAGCTATTGCATAAGTCCAACAATATCTACTATACTGGTCTATGAGGGTAAGCCAGTACTTAGAACCTCCTAATGATGGTGGGAGTGGCCCAACTAAATCACAATGTACACGCTCAAATGGCTCAGTTACTTTCCTATCTGAGCACCTACCCTTGCGTGCAACCTTAATCTTATTCTTGCAACAGGATAAACATTGCATAAAGAATTTACATGGCTTTAAGTTGAGGCCATTAACAATATTCTTCGTCCTAATTACATCAGCAAAATTCAAGTGTCCCAGAATTCTGTGCGCCTCGTGGAGACACCCGGAATGAGGCCTTGCATTCCTCAACCCCTGGCTTGACTGTGCTGCTCTGCAATTTATAGGCAATTGGGAGTAGGTGCGAAAATACAGTCTATATAAACCATCAGAGTCCCGGGCATACAATAGACGTTTGTTCCCCTCAAAAAACTCACACATTGAATTTAAGAAACGCACACTTATGCCTTGACGAGCAAAACACCTTACTGATAATAAGTTGTCCACTGATGGGCAGTAAATGCAGTTCGCTATTGTAATGTTTAAAGAGTCAAGTTTAACAGTACCTCTGCCAAGTGACTGCAAGACTTGTGAATTGGCTAAATGTACATTACCAATTTCCTCTTCGAAAGAAATAAACAAGCTTCGATTGTTGCAAACGTGGTGAGAAGCTCCTGAGTCCACAATAAAAGAATTCCACTTGGCACCTTTAATTCTTTTATGATCTGCAGTCCGAGCGTGAAAAGCTCGCGGCTCGTTTCTGTCTTTACGGTGCGATGTTGGCTGCTGAGATGACACCCGTGACTGACGAGCAGAAACAGGCTTGGGAGTACTTTGCTTTCTTTTGGCTCTGCAGTCCTTTGCAAAATGTCCTTGCTTATTGCAGAACCAACAACGCTTTGCAGCTTTAAATGCAGTCGCATCACCACAAGTTTGCATATGGCGTTCCTCATTACTTCTGGAAATAGGAGTGCTTATGGCACAAGCCTCCCTTCTATCCAACTCGCCCATTAATCTTGCCGTTACCCCTTCCACAGTTAATTGTGCTGGTGGGACGGCAGATATCTGGCTAGCTATATCATCAAAGTCCTCGTTAAGGGAACAAAGAATGATAAAAACATACTGAATATCAGGTATGTCCATGTCCCTTCGAATTAATTCGCCGCGTATTGCCTCCAGACGTCTCAAGTGTGCTGCCAAATCACCACCAGGCTGCAACTTCGTCTGGTACAGCTGCTTGAAAAACGTCAATGCAGACGCTGACTCTTTTCTAACATGCACTGCTGCAAGACTGTCCCACATTTCTTTGGCAGTTTTCTTATTCCTTATATAGACTACTTGCTGGTCGCTGACTGCCAAATTAATTATTGCCCTGGCTTTTGCATCTCCTTTCGACCAAGCATTAGTTACAGGGTCAGGAGGGTCTTCAGTTACATAGGTCCATACTTCCCTAGAGGTCAAAAGCGCCTCCACCCGAAAAGACCATAAACTATAGTTCTCATCTGTTAGCTGTGGGAAGACCAGAGCCTTCTCAGCTTCAGGAACCCGGTCAACCATTCTGGAAATCTTCCAGACCCACAAAAACTACACTAACAGGAGAAGGAGTTTTCAAACCTTTCTCAGAGTCCAAAAATATGCAGTCATCCACTCAGCAGCTGGGCCCATAACCAAAGATGTTGGCTATTTGCAGTATGGTAGCGCTGCAGAGAGCTTGCTGGGGAGACCATGCATTAAAAAGAAAGGGACTCAAAAATAACTTAAACAAGGTTTTAATTACAAAAACAAAAACTCCTTATACACTAAATACATTAACAACAAACCAGACCCAACCACCAACCCAACCCCCAGGGTAATGGGAGAGCTAGGTGCTGCTCCGTATATACTACATGCAAATGCTGACACACCTTTAATCAATGCAACTCAGCAGCACCTGCTATGTTTCACAGCTGTAAAGCTGGGTCTCGTTATCTTGCTCTGGCCCCTTAAAGACATACACATTAGGTGGAACAATGATGAACCTTTACATTTAAAGAAACCATTCAACAAGGACAACTTAGCTGTAGACCAGTGGTTCCCAGTGAGCTAAGTACTGCAGACCCTCTGTTTTTCAAAAGCCAAGCCACAGACACCCAACAGTAGCTTTTGTTATGTGAATGGTGCCACGGATCCTCTGGGGTCCATAGACCACCAACTGGAAACTACTGCTCTAGACCATTCCCCTCCAAGATGGTGCCCTCTGCCATGGCTGGCTGGAGCTGATAGGAGCTGTGGTCTGAAAACATCTGGAGGTCAGAATAATAACAATAATAAATTTTATTTATACCCCGTTCTGCCCGGCCAGAGCCGGGCTCAGGGAGGCTAACACCAATAAAATCACAGTAAAAACATAATAGGGGGGAAACAAACAAATTTAAAATACAGGTTAAAATGCAATTTAAAATGCAGCCTCATTTTAAAATAGCCGATAAATCAAGACCATAAGGGGAGAGAAACATAAGGATCAGACCAAGTCCAAACCAAAGGCCAGGCGGAAGAGCTCTGTCTTGCAGGCCCTGCGGAAAGATGTTGTCCCGCAGGGCCCTGGTCTCTTGTGACAGAGCGTTCCACCACGTCGGGGCCAGTGCTGAAAAGGCCCTGGCCCTAGTTGAAACCAATCTAACCTCCTTGAGGCTCGGGACCTCTAAAGTAACAGAGCCTAGAGAACCCAGATTTTCAAACTCCAGCAGGGTTTCGACAAGAGAGCCTGCCAAGTCAAACGGAATCCTGTTAATAGGTCCCTTGCGTCTGCAGAGGGATGCCTTTCTAGTTGATTAAAAGGTGCTTTAATCAATTGATCTAGCACACTCATCAATGAAAGGTGGTAGCCCTGATTATGCCTCGGCCAAAGCAAAGTCATCAGGTCAAGAAATTAGGGATTTTATTGGGCTGAGATAGACTAAGAACAAAAGAAGAGAACTGCTGGATCACACCAATAGCTCATCTCGTCCTCTTCTCACAGTGACCCACCAGATACCCATTATGGGAAGCCTGTAAAGGGGATTCGAGCACAAGAGCAATTCTCCCCATCTGTGGTTTCCAGCAACGGTTATTCAAAAGTATTACAACCTCCAAATGTGGACACAGAGCACAGATCTCATGGCTAGGAGCCACTGATCGCCTCCTCCTCCCTGAATTTGTCTGATCCTTTTTAAAAGCCACCCAACTTGGTGGCTTTGTTGATTTTTCGCAGGCTGCTCTGCGATCTACTGGGAGACCTGTACATTCTGAGAAGCTCCACAGCCCATTTCTCTGCACCTGCCTGTGTGATTCCTGCAGTGGGTGGGACTTAGATGACCCAACTCTGCGAGTCCACGGTTCTATGAGGCTTGTTTCCGGGTGTGTGTGCATGGGGTTTCAGGCTAACTTTAGCATTTTATCAGAGTCACTTCACCTCAGGCTGAGTGCTAATGTGGGACTGGACATGATCCAGTATTCTGCTGTGCACTGCTCCACCTGTGGAGGGGAGACATCATGGGATCCTGTTACCTCACCTTCCCCTGTGATACAAGCAGGGGGCTGGCCCTTATTCAGAGTGCTGGCTTTGACCTGTAAAACCTTAGAAGGCTCAGGATTGCAGTACCTCAAGAACCGTCTCTCTCCATATGAACCAACCTGGACCCTGAGATCACCTTCTGAGGCCCTTCTTTGTGTGCCTCCCTCCTTGAGAGTTCCAGAGGGTGGTAATACAAGAACGGGGCCTTTTCTGCAGTGGCTCCTCACTCTTCCCAGAGAGACTCACCAGGTGCCTTCATTACATATATTTATGTACCAAGCAAAAAGGCAATTTATGGCATTTTAAACTGTGTGTGTTGCGGGTATGGTTTTTGTTTGTTATTATGGCATGTATTTTTGTGCTCGACGCCTGCTTCTTGGGAGAAAAGCAATGACAAACCTAGACAGCATGTTAAAAAGCAGAGACATCACCTTGCCGACAAAGGTATGTATAGTAAATGCTATGGTTTTCCCAGTATTGATGAGACCTGCACCATAAAGAAGGCTGATCGCCGAAGAATTGATGCTTTTGAATTCTGGTGCTGGAGGAGACTCTTGAGAGTCCCATGGACTGCAAGAAGATCAAACCTCTCCATTCTGAAGGAAATCAGCCCTGAGTGCTCACTGGAAGGACAGATCCTGAAGCTGAGGCTCCAAGACTTTGGCCACCTCATGAGAAGAGAAGACTCCCTGGAAAAGAGCCTGATGTTGGGAAAGATGGAGGGCACAAGGAGAAGGGGACGACGAAGGACGAGATGGTGGGACAGTGTTCTCGAAGCTACCAGCATGAGTTTGACCAAACTGCGGGAGGTAGTGGAAGTGGAAGACAGGAGGGCCTGGCGTGCTCTGGTCCAGGGGGTGATGAAGAGTCTGACATGACTAAACAACAACAACAACATTGTAAACATCCCTGTGATCCTCAGATGAAGGGTGATATAGAAATGTAAATAATAATACTAATAGAAAATAGTGTGAATTGAATTTCAGGGGGTGACGAGATCTCAGCTGCTGATGCCCAGAAAGAAAAGAAGCAAGTCAAATCAACTGGCCAATTTCAAAGAAGATGTTACAAATTCTACCACACTCCCTGCTGTCTCTCCAGAAACTCCCCGTCTTTGTTTGAACTATGAACCCAACCACTTTGCAGTCCAGCCCTAAACGGATCGCCGGAGGCCTCAAAGTCCTGGGAGCCATCCTGGAAGTGTTTTTAATTAATCTAACTGGATTCCTTCCACCAAGAAAACTTTGTAATTATGAGATACCAGTTGGAAGCGCCAACGGATGGCAGGGCAGCTGTCACATTCATTAGCTTCTCTGTTTATTAATTAGTGTCACCTATTACAATCAATAGGATAGATCAGGGCTCGTGTGGGGGCCTTGGGAAGAGTTCCCAGCAGGCTCGGTGATGAGATTTCAAAAGCCGCCAGCTTCCAGTTACTTGCAATCGCTATATCTATTTTGTTTTAAACTATGTTTGAGCAACTCTTTGCTGAAGGAATGAAGAACCTATCGATCTATCGGGCAGTGCGAAAACCTCAGCACAGGAATGCAAATCAACATTGATTTGCTTTAACTTTTTAGTATTTCGCTTTGAGATGGGCTTCACATCTTGCACTGGGAAAGGGGGAAAGGCGGAGGAGGAGAAAAAGAAAGTCTGGGCTCAGTGCTGTTGCTCTTTGCATGTTGCCTCAACATCTTCATTAGGCAGCTTCTGAAGCGAGGCTGGCAAGAGCTGGAGTTTGCCGGCACCCAAGTCAGAGGTTGTCTCTTGTCCTTCAAAACCAAGGCACCCATGAAAGGTCAACAGACTTTAAGGGGTGAGAGGGGACTTCACAGACCTGGGAAGGCACACACAGCTGAATGGATGCCTGAAATTGCCGAAATGCAGTGGCAGAGAGTAACACCCACACATCAAAGTACGTACGGGACTGCCTCTCCCGGTCTGCCCTGCAGAGGACCTTAAGGTCCCTAAACAGCAATACCCTAGAGGTCCTGGGCCCTAAGGAAGTCAGATTAGCCTCAACCAGAGGCAGGGCCTTTTCAGTACTGGCCCCAACTTGGTGGAACACTCTGTCTCATGAGACCAGGGCCCTGCAGTTGCAGAATCTGATTTCTTTCCATAGGGCCTGTAAGACAGAACTGTTCCACCTGGCCTTTGGCTTAGAATCAATTTGATCCCCTTCCCCTCTTTCCTTTTTCCTTTTGTGCTGGAACTCCTATTTGGGGACTTCCCTGGCTTTTTTCTGGCCCACGTAGGCCCAGTCTGGATAGTTGGCCTTGGTGAAGACTTGACGTTTTCATCTCCAAAAAAGTTTTTGAGTTTCTGCTGAAATGAGGCTGCATTTTACTGTTGTATTTTAATCTTGTTTTTAAGTTGTAGTTTAATCAATTGTTTTTATACCTGGTGTTAGCCGCCCTGAGCCCAGTCTTGGCTGGGGAGGGCGGGGTATAAATAAAATTTATTATTATTATTATTATTATTATTATTATTATTATTATTATTAACTTTTATATGCCTGTTGTCTTTGTCCATGGAGTTTTCTTGGCAGGGATACTGGAGTGGCTTGCCGGTTCCTGCTCCAGATGGATCACATTTGGTCAAAACTCTCCACTATGACCTGTCCATCTTGGGTGGCCCTGCATGGCAGAGCTCATAGCTTCTCTGAGTTATTTAAGCACTTTCGCCACGAGAGCTGGACCATAAAGAAGGCTGATCGCTGAAGAATTGAGGCTTTTGAATTCTGGTGCTGGAGGAGACTCTTGAGAGTCCCATGGACTGCAAGAAGATCAGACCTCTCCATTCTGAAGGAAATCAGCCCTGAGTGCTCACTGGAAGGACAGATCGTGAAGCTGAGGCTCCAATACTTTGGCCACCTCATGAGAAGAGAAGACTCCCTGGAAAAGACCCTGATGTTGGGAAAGATGGAGGGCACAAGGAGAAGGGGACGACAGAGGATGAGATGGTGGGACAGTGTTCTCGAAGCTACCAGCATGAGTTTGGCCAAACTGCAGGAGGCAGTGGAAGACAGGAGTGCCTGGCGTGCTCTGGTCCAGTGGGTCACGAAGAGTCGGACACGACTAAATGACTAAACAACAACATTATTAAAGCTTGCCCTCGTTGGCTCAACTCCACTCACCAGTTTGCCAGA
The DNA here is from genome assembly GCF_964252035.2 of Podarcis erhardii. NCBI lineage: Eukaryota > Metazoa > Chordata > Lepidosauria > Squamata > Lacertidae > Podarcis > Podarcis erhardii. The sequence goes on from NC_138501.1 coordinate 53,839,412, forward strand.
ACGTTGCATCTCGCAAGCAGCAAACATGCATGACAACCAGCTCCCAGGTTATTCCCATGCCTTAACGTAAGAACATCAGAGAAGCCTACTGGATCTAGTCCAGCATCCTGTTCTCACAGTGGCCGACCAGATGTCTGTGGGAAACCCACAAGCAGAACCGGAGCGCGAGAGCCTTCTCCCTTGCTGCAGTTTCCAGCAAGGCTTCCCATTGGGGCAACTGGTTGGCCATGGTGGAGTGGGAATTGGGGGGCACTGTCCCCCAGTGCTTCCACTCCTACCAATGGAACCCAGTCCAGAGAGTAGCACTGCATTGGGGCCCTGGCAGTGATGCTGTGTGGAGCCCCAAGGAACTATGCTATTCCCAATGCTATTCGATTTCTGCATGAAGCTGCTGGGAGGGGTTATTAGGAGTGTGGGGGGCAAGTTGTCGACAGTATGGCATATGTTTGTCCAGATGTTATGCTTCTCCATAACATCTGGATCAGAAGGGGTCATGTTGGCCCTGGAACAGTGCCTAGTTCTATTTTTATTTTTTATTTTTTTGGTTTTTAATCATCTTTAACACACAGCCTTCTATTACCTTACTGGTAAAAAGGGTATGGTAAAGGACCCCTGGACGGTTAAGTCCAGTCAAAGGCAACTATGGGGTTGTGGCGCTCATCTTGCTTTCAGGCCAAGGGAGCCAGCGTTTGTCCACAGACAGATTTGCGGGTCATGTGGCCAGCAGGACTAAAGCACTTATGGCACAATGGGACACCGTGGTGGAAACCAGAGCGCACGGAAACACTGTTTACTTTCCTGCCGCAGTGGTACCTGTTTATCTACTTGCACTGGCGTGCTTTCGAACTGCTAGGTTGGCAGGAGCTGGGACAGAGCAACAGGAGCTCACCCCGTCACAGGGATTTGTACTGCCGACCTTCTGATTGGCAAGCCAAAGAGGCTATTAGTATATGGCAACCTTAACGGATTGGGGCTGGTTTCCATGCAAGATTGCTTTAGCCCCTACTAGGGTTGCCATACGTGCTGCTTTTGGCAATTTTCCTTAAAAATAGCTCAAAACCCTAATATATGCTCAATCAGCTGCTTTAATCTGCAGAACAGGCCCTGTTACAGGTACCACAGAAAATTATTCCACACTTTATATTTGAGTGTAGGGTCACCTACACTTTGGAACTCCGTGCCATTTGACACGACGCAGGCCCTTTTGCTGTATTCTTTTTGGCACCTACTTAAAATGTTTTTTAAGGCAAGCCAAAGCAGACATGTAGAAATTGCATGTGTTTTCTTTTTACTGCTGATTTTAACCATCCTTTGAATATTTTTAACTCCCTGTTTTATTTATCAAGGATTTCAGTGCTTTATTTTATATATTTTTTAAACCGCAGGATCAGGTGGCACCTAATTTTTGATAAACAATGGTTTGTGCTTATTTCCTTGTTTAAGTGGGGGAATTTCAGCAATTGATCTCCATGGATAAAATTCAAGGAGTCCTCGCAGGCAGCAAGACCGGCATTAAACTGGGCAATAGGGCCACCTGCTGGAGCTCAGAAACATTGAGCACATTGGTGGTTTGATTCAAATCAAGGTACAGTACAGGCAGTGAAGCAGTAGATATCACTCTGGTGCGTGTCGTAAGTTTTGGCCGAAGAATTGATGCTTTTGAATTATGGTGCTGGAGGAGACTCTTGAGAGCCCCTTGGACTGCAAGAAGATCAAACCTATCCTTTCTTAAGGAAATCAGCCCTGGGTGCTCACTGGAAGGACAGATCCTGAAGCTGAGGCTCCAAGACTTGGCCACCTCATGAGAAGAGAAGACTCCCTGGAAAAGACCCTGATGTTGGGAAAGATGGAGGGCACAAGGAGAAGGGGACCACAGAGGACGAGATGGTGGGACAGTGTTCTCGAAGCTACCAGCATGAGTTTGACCAAACTGCGGGAGGCAGCGGGAGACAGGAGTGCCTGGCGTGCTCTGGTCCAGGGGGTCACAAAGAGGCGGACACAACCGAAAAACAACAACAACAACAACAGTAGGGAGCCACATACAGCAAGGCATGCAAGTTCGCTCTGGGTAAGGTTGGCGGCAGGTCCAGTGATTGGATATTGAAGCAACACCATCTAAACCAGCCATCTTTTAGACTAGAAGTCCCACAAGGCCCACTCAGCAAGCTGGGGGCTGGTAAACATGCAGTCCACCGGAGACCAAGTTGGCAAAGGGCGATCTAAATTCAAATGCTCTTTTGCCAACAGCAGGTGGCAAGGAGGCAGAAGTGACCCACAGAACCGCTTCCAGTGGGTGGGTTGTCACCCTCCCTGAAGTGACCCTCCTTACCACTGTCTCCTAGTGGTGGTTGCAGACCACGTCTCATGAGGCATAGGGAGTAGACGAAGCACATATTGGATGCATTGCTTCTTTTGGTGCAGGGGAAAAAGTCAAGGGAACTCTCAGTTGAAAGTCCATGCTGTATTGTCCCCTAGAGAGGTTTCTGCATAGAACAGTTTCATGGGTGAGCTGGGGTTCAGGCAGACCCACTCCTATAATAATAATAATAATAATAATAATAATAATAATAATAATAATAATAATAATAATTTAAAGTTTATAATTTACCGTATACCCTGCCCATCTGGCAGGGTTTCCCCAGCCACTCACTCTGGGCGGCTTCCGACAAAGACCAAAAATACACTAAAATGTCACACATTAAAAACTTCCCTGAACAGGGCTGCCTTCAGATGTCTTCTAAATGTCAGGTAGTTGTTTATCTCTTTGACATCTGGTGGGAGGGCATTCCACAGGGTGGGTGCCACTACCGAGAAGGCCCTCTGCCTGGTTCCCTGTAACTTGGCTTCTCGCAGTGAGGGAACCACCAGAAGGCCCTTGTTGCTGGACCTGTGTCCGGGTAGAACGATGGGGGGTGGAGACGCTCCTTCAGGTATACTGGACCGAGGCCGTTTAGGGCTTTAAAAGTCAGCACCAACACTTTCAATTGTGCTCGGAAACGTACTGGGAGCCAATGTAGGTCTTTCAAGACCGGTGTTATGTGGTCTCAGCGGCTGCCCCCAGTCACGCTGCCGCTTTCTGGATTAGTTGTACAGTAGTTTCACAACTGGAAAAGCACCCAGTGAATAAAGCCCCGGCAACAGCTATCTCGTTTCTCCTGTAAACTCCAAATAATAAAAAGAAATGGGGTTTTCCTTTTGAGATAGGCACCAGCCTTCTCATGCCTCCATTTAGGGAATGGGGAAAAGAGAGAACACTACAAGCCTGTTGACAGCCAAGAGGCAGAATGCGGGGCTGTGAGAAACAGGGAGGTATTCTGCAGCATGAGCCTTCAAAGGGAAGAAAGGTTTGTTGCATTAGGAGGCAGAAGTGGTCGAGAGGCTAGATTTACATGGCGGATGTTCTGGTGTCGCTCGACTGCAGGAAACAAGGTAAGAAGAACCTTGGTCACTGGTTACTAAACATTTTAATACAGTGCTTTTCTTTAAAAAATGACTAAAAGCAGAAAAGGGCAAAATAAGAAATTTACTGAGCATCAGATGAATCTGTTACATTCTCTGTAGAAAGTCCAGCAACAAATTGTGTGTGTGTGTGTGTGTGTAGTGTCCTCATGATCCAATCGGCTCTGTTCAGGAAGATGTTATCTAGTAACTCTGCAAGCTAGGGATTTCCTCGACTTAGGACACTGTATTCCACTCTAGAAAGGCCAACTGGATGCAGGAGGGCAAAACAGCAATTAGGTAGACAGTGCACAGAATCAAGCAGCTTGCTCTTGACCCTGTAGGGCAAGGATCAATATTGAACTTTGATTACAAAACCCCATGAGGGGTTGTTTTGGCCTATGGGGTAGCTCAGTTGTTAGAGCAGGAGATTCTTATCTCAGGGTCATGGGTTTGACCCCATGTTGGGCAAAAAGATTCATGCATTGCAGGGGGTTGGATTAGATGGCCTCTGTGGTCCCTTCCAACTCTACAATTCCATGATTTGTAAAATTTGTATACCATCTTTCATCTGAGGATCACAGGGCGGTTTACATTATAAAACCACAAAGATACATATCTTAAAATAAATATCACTCCCGCACCCAGTTTAAAAGGCTGTTGATTTTTTAGTCAAAAGCCAGGGAGAAGAGGAAAGTTCTTGCTTGGCACCTAATGATATGCAATGAAGGTACCGAGCAAGCCTCCCTAGGGACAGCCTTCCACAAGTGGGAAGCCACCACGGAAAAAGCCCCTTCCTGTGCAGAGGAGGCACATGAAGAAGGGTCTCAGGTGATGATCACAGGGTCTGAGTTGGTTCATATGGGGAGATGTGGTCCTTAAGACAGTGTGGTCCTGAGCAATTTAGTTTTATAGGTCAAAACCAAAATGAAATAAATTGTCCAGTAGCACCATCTTCAGATATGTATCCGAAGAAGTGTGCATGCACATGAAAGCTTATACCCAGAACAAACTTAGTTGGTCTCTAAGGTGCTACTGGACAATTTACAGTGGTGCCTCGCAAGACGAAAAGAATCCGTTCCACGAGTCTCTTCGTCTAGCGTTTTTTTCGTCTTGTGAAGCAAGCCAATTGACGGATTAGCGGATTAGCGCTATTAGCGGCTTAGCGGATAAGCAGCTTAGAAAAAGGGGGAGAAAAGGAAAAAAACCCCGCAGGAACTCTCAAGACATTTTCGTCTTGCGAAGGAAGCCCATAGGAAATTCGTTTTGCGAAGCACCTCCAAAACGGAAAACTCTTTCGTCTAGCGAGTTTTCCGTCTTCCGAGGCATTCGTCTTGCGGGGCACCACTGTATTTATTTATTTCGACTGCATCAGACCAACACGGCTACCTACCTGAATCTAGGTCAAAACAAGTACTCTGAATTGGGCCCAGAGGATTGGCATTATATGCTCAAACCATTATATACTCAAAGGATGACTCTTTCAAAACTTAAGTGTCCTAAAGGCCTTTCAGTGACACCTGTGCTGTTGAACGATGGCACCTGTAAGTTCAGTGTCTTGAGACAGGCAAATCTAGTTCCTGCTGAGGGACAAGTTTTACAGTTTTTATTAATCAAAATTCCAAGGAGTACTCCTCTACTCCTGGGATCACCATAATCCTGCAGTTTACCCTTCACTCTCTCGTATTTCTTTCTCTCATCTTTAATCCTTGCTGGGAAAGTGTTAATTCTGCATGAGCCCCCCCCCCCCAATCAATGTTAAGCCAACTAATAAGGCATCATTTTTTGTTTCTTCCAGTGGAAAAGACGCATGCCTTGGAAATGCATGGGGCCCTTGCAGCATGAGGTGTGACAAATGAGCCTGAACATCTACCGAGGATCTGGAGAGAAAGTCACGCAGATCCACTTTCCAGCTCGCAGTTGCCCTACAAAGACCAATATGAAGCAAACATTCATTTTGCCACTGTTTTCAACAATCAATAACAAAAACAGACACACAACGGCGAGTTTAATCATGGTTCATTATATTATCTTTTTGTCAAAGTATAACAATCATACACACCAATTTATTCTCAAACACTGGTTGGCAAACAAAACACCCAGATCGGCTGTGCACGGAGGCACAGTTGCAGTAACTGAGACGGTAACCAGACCCATGCTACATGTTTGGCTGATGGTGACAAGGATACCGTACTGGAAATGCATCCGATTCTCAGCCGCTGCTAATGCTAGCCCGTGGGACTCCTCTGACAGGAGCTAGCAGAAGCTGGGACAGAGGAAGCCTGCAAACAGGTCGGCTGCCTGCAACCATCACTGCATCCTAATTCAAAGAAAGAAGTGTTCAGCCCCAGGGGAAATTGGGGTGGGTGGATTAAAGAAGGGGAACTAGCTGCTCTTTCAGGTTCTAAGGCTTGCTAATCAGCTGGGACCATTAGGTAAGCTAGCACCTGGCTCCAGGGTTTTTAGACAAAAGCATACCAAGTACACATATTTGAGCACCTGGGGTGACCTTTCTAAAGGCACACCTATGCAGCTGCTTCGGGCATTTTAGCTGCACTTGTCACCTGCCACCAAAACAGCCAAAAGGAATAAATTGCAAGACCGGCTTGGACCATGCAGTCTGCACTGCAGCCTCCCCATGCAAGCGCTGTGTTGTCATGGGTGGGGAGAAAGCCCAGGAAGGTTGTCAGCAACTGTGGGGAACACCAGCACTCCAGCTGAGCTCTCTCTCTTTCCCTCTTGAACATAAACTGCTGCAAACATGACCCAAGTCAAAAGAACAGTCTCTATTTGCACATGTGGGAACTATATGGAATCCCCAGGAAGAAATCGAAGGAACTGGGGGTAAATGATAGAGAGGGGTGGAAGACGAACATCCTGCCCAGTTACAACAGAGTTTCAAGTGAAAAGATTGGAAAGAAGAAACTATGGTTTGGAAAGACAGAGGTGGGAACAAGGTCTCAGGGCTGGCAAGCACAGCTTCTGCAATCTGTAACTTTCTGGGGTGGCCCTGCCACCAAATAAGATTCCATTTGCAGGGGAAAGGAAGGTTTCTTCTGCTGAGTCAGTTATCTGAAGAACATGGTTATTAGGTGCTAAGAGGAAGTGGCTAGGGCAGAGATACATGATCTATCAAAACCTTTGGAACTACGGCTAGGGCAACCGCGCCACATTTCATAGTCCCATTTGCAGGCAACTTAAAGGCAGGCAGTTTGCACAATACATGAGAGGGGTCCTTAAAAACTCTCCTCCTCTTGGGGCTTCTAGTTCTCTCCCCCTCCCAGCCATCCAAATATCCTGGAACTTTACTATACCAGGGTGGGGTGGGGGTTGCAACTGACATTTGGTAAAGGAGAGTTCTGTCTTTGCTAAAGAAACAGTGGAAAGGAAAAGAGAGAATAGCAAATGCTACCACTATGGCCACCCAACAGGAAGCCCAAGCAAACTTTTCACCCAGTTTTGCCACCCCCATGAAATCATCCCTGGGTTTGGCCCTACACCTCCCCGCCCCCCCCCCAACCCCAGTTGAATTTTGAGCCTAAAATTTCTACTTTTGGGCTCAAGCCCAATTAAGAACTGTGGAAGAAAAAAAGAAGTAAGAGCAGTGTCTGGTCCAACCGAGATTCTCACCCCAGGGTTGAATCAAAAACCATCCCTGGGAACAGTGGCCATATGGCATCCTGCCACAGACACCAACACTAAGAGGTATACAAATATATATATCTATATATCTACACATGCGTGCATAGCTGAAGAGGCCACCAGAGTAAGGCTCTAAGTTAAGGCGATGGACAGCGGCTCTCCGTATTAGTATTACAGGATAAAACTGGATGAGGTCCTCTTGAGAACGTGCAACCCATTTTGAGGATGGAAGGGTGGAAGGCAGCTCCCTCCCAGACATTGGCCCCGTGGGGATTAAGACATACAGGAAAAGTCATGTTACAAACACAGACCAAGAGCCAAGTGCCCCACACAGCAGGCCCCAAAGAACCAACCACACCTACCGACAGAGGAACAGGTGGGTAGGAGAGGATCAAAATTTAGCAGGAAGTATTTTTTTGTCTGTGTTAAACAGTAGTGCACATATACTGGGGGAGCTCAGAGACTCTCATTGTACTGCTGCTGCTCCAACACCATTCATTTCTAGAGAGGGTGGTATGTATATATATGTTTCAAGCACCCCCTCCCCCGAAAAAGAAAAGCAAAGCAAAAGTCATGCACTGACACGAGCTCAGTAGGTTGCATCCTAAGGTGGCTCAATCACACCCAGAATGTAATGCAACAGCCTCTCTCTCGTCTATGCATGGCCAAAGAAACCCTGAATCTTGGCTGTCCACATTTCCATTAAAGATTTCCATTAAAGCGCCCATTAAATCACATTGCAGAGCACAGCAGACTTACAGAAATACATGAAGGAAGCACTCAGGAATTGAAAGATAGAAAGACAGGATTCCCTCTTACTGCTGGTAGATCCCTCTCTATGCCTGCTGAAACACGTATGATGCTCCCAGTATTGTGTGGGTATTTTCTGAATGCACGAGCTACACCACTGCTCTCTAGTACACAGCACAGCCAAGGGGAGGCAGGGAGGGAGGAGAGCCTTCCATTTCAAGGAGGATGATGACTGACTTGGAGCCAAGGAGCAGCGAGCGCTCACTAGCCCGAGTCGCTGAAGTAGGCATTGAGCTCCAGGAGCAGCCCCTTGACGTAAACACGCACGGTGTAGAAGAGGGTGAGGAAGTCCTGAGTGCTGAAGATTGTGTCAGCAAGGGCAAAGGGGAGCGTCGAAGGGATGAAACCGCGGCCGTACTCCACCATCCATGTGCCGGCACTCCACTGCACTGATGTGGCCTCTCCAGACCGGTGGACGATGGTATCTCCTGCACAGACAGGCAACAACACTTAAAGAGTCTGGTCCTGCTCCTCTCCCCACAGAAGCATCACCTTACAAGGAACATGCAACTCACCTGGGTAGTAGATCTCGCTTTTGGTTGTTCCTTCTTTCCACTGCCGAAAGGTCCCTGAGATGATGGTATCGTAGATATCGGCCCAGTATCGACCTGCAAGGGAAGAAACAGCATCCAGTAGCAGTTAAGGACTAAGAGGCAACGCAACTCAGTAGGCGAGATTTGATTACTCTTACTGTAACTGCTGGTTTGGAGGGAGGTGGAGAAAGCAATGCCAAAATCTCATCCTCCGCCAGCTGTAGAGGTCTTATCCTTTGGTGAGGAAGTGGGGGATGGAGAAAACAGTGGCAGGGTGGGTTACATCAAAGGAAGAAGTGTGGAAAGGTGGCTCCTGCCTTCAAGAATTGAATAGCCAATCAGGTCTCGATGAAGCGGAAGACCAAGTGGTGTCAGTGGGGCAGAGTGCCTATTATCAGCTCTGGTTGATTTGCCAGCTAGTAACCTCCTGTTTCGATGCGGGTGGCGCTGTGGATGCGGGTGGCTCTGTGGGTTAAACCACAGAGCCTAGGGCTTGCCGATCAGAAGGTCGGTGGTTCGAATCCCCACGCCAGGGGTGAGCTCCCGTTGTTCGGTCCCTGCTCCTGCCCACCTAGCAGTTCGAAAGCACATCAAAGTGCAAGTAGATAAATAGGTGCCGCTCCGGCGAGAAGGTAAACGGCATTTCCGTGCGCTGCTCTGGTTCTCCAGAAGCGGCTTAGTCCTGCTGGCCACATGACCCGGAAGCTGTACGCCGGCTCCCTCGGCCAGTAAAGCGAGATGAGCGCCGCAACCCCAGAGTCAGTCACGACTGGACCTAATGGTCAGGGGTCCCTTTACCTAACCTCCTGTTTCAATAAATGTAAAGCTCTCTACTTGAGGCCACCCTTGAAGATGATCCAAAAGCTGCAGTTAGTGCAAAATGTGGCAGCCAGTTTAAGCAGTGAGCCAGCTGCAAACATATCACTCCCAATTCTAGAGGATGTGCACTGAGAAATCCGACATCCACCCTTTATGGCTAATGCTCAATTATGCACTAACTCGGGAGCAAGCTCTACCATTTGTAAGAGGATCTACTTCTGGCTAAAAATGCATATGGATGCAGAAAACGCATATGAAGTAATGTTCCTTGTGTCCAAATCCAAATGGACTGCATAATCTGCACCAAGGCCACCAATGAAATTGTAGGTCGAACTTAAAACGGCCTCTACTTTGGAGCCAATTCTATTCTCCTGATGCTCGAAGAGAGAAACCTTTGTCTCTGACCGTCTATATCAGCATCCTGTGTGGTTCAATCTAGCTTACCTGAGTGTCCCCCAGCGTCGACGGCCGTGCCAAAGAGCAGAACGTACTCAGAGAAGGAAGCATGGAGCAGGCACATGGAACCCATCCAGCCACCGGCATTGACAAAAACCCACTGCAAGTCCTCATCTGGCAAGATGTGTCCTGGGTGCTTCTTGCGCAGTTCCACAATGATCTTGGAAAAAGCCAACTCGTGGTCCAGGCCTGTAGGAAATGGGGGGGGGGGAGCAACACTGAGTCCTAGTGAGGACAGCCTCCCTTTCTTGTGGAAGTGGAAATGAAGCTTCTATCCTTTGTTGGGTAGAACAGATCAGATGACTCCCTCTTAGAATAAGCCGAGAGCCCCTCCACACCATCAGCATTTGACTTTACATGGTCTGAGCGTGTAAGAGATCAGTAGCAAGTCTTAAAAACTAATTATTTAGTCCCGAAACTGTTTCGCTTGGGAAGACCTGTCTCTCTAAACACAATCCCTGACAGTGGCCAAGCAAGGGCCAGCAAGCTGGGCTTCAGACAGCTGTTCCCTGTTGATTTTTCCATTAACATCAAGCAGGCTGAGATGTTTTGTGTGTTCTGGGGCAGCCTCTCAAAGGGAAGAACAGAGATGGAAGGTAAGGTGTTGCCTGAGGTAATGCCTACTCCTCCATAGATCTGAAAACATTTATGCATTTCAGTTCATCCAAAACCTTCCACGCCACATCTTTCCTTTAAAAAAGAAATGAGTTGGAGTTAAAACAAACGGCTGTTCCCCCTTGAAAGCCCACCGGGAGTCAAAGAAATGTACAGTTGGAAGGGCACCTCAAAGGCTCACCCTCTGCAGTGCAGGAGCCACAACTAAAGCAGCCCTGGCAGACGGCTGCCCGGCCTCTGGGTTGAAGCAGGGCTGGACACCAGTGTTTAGAAAGTCACTCCAAATTTTGACCTATGGCTGTTTGAAATTTTCGAAAGCCTCAAAACACCACCAATGATTTTTTTTACCTTATTGGTAATTTCATTGGTTAGGGTTTGTTTGTTTTTAAGGTAAACCACACACACCCCGTATTTTCAACAACCAAGAAGTGAGGTGTATCCTTATCATCACATATTTATTTAAATTTCTATATATCTCAGGGCAGTTCACAGCATATACAGTGGTACCTCGGGTTAAGTACTTAGTTCGTTCTGGAGGTCCGTTCTTAACCTGAAACTGTTCTTAACCTGAAGCACCACTTTAGCTAATGGGGCCTCCTGCTGCTGCCGCGCCGCCGTCATGTGATTTCTGTTCTCATCCTGAAGCAAAGTTCTTAACCTGAAGCACTATTTCTGGGTTAGCGGAGTCTGTAACCTGAAGCGTATGTAACCTGAGGCATCACTGTAGTTGCAGGAGCGGCCCTATCATTAGGTAGAGTGGGTTAGCCACCTGATTTTTCCTTGATGGAAGATACAGGTGTGGCAAAGACAATTAGTCATAGGATGAATCCAGACTATGTTATTTTATTTATTATTCATTTCATAAAATTTATATGCCACTTGATTGTTTTATGACAGGAACTCATGGCGCCTTCCGAATTAAAAGCAAGGGCAGCTGAAAGACCCCTATTATTATTATTATTATTATTATTATTATTATTATTATTATTTCTGTTTCCTCCATTTCTGCCTGGCGGATCTCTCAGCCCCTCCGCCCCCGCCCAGCCCCCCCTTCTCCCTCCCTCCCTCCCGCCCAGCCCCCCTTCCCCCTCCCTCCCTCCCCCCCTTCTCCCTCCCCCCCCCGCCCCGTGACGCGCCTGCGTGGTGCTTGGCCAGGCGCGCGATCTCCTCGGGGTCGAACTCGAAGCGGCGCGCCGAGGCCGAGAGGGCGACCCAGCAGCGCAGCGCCCCCGCCAGCAGCGCCGCCGCCGCCGTCACGGCCACCGCCCCCCGCGCCAAGCGCCCGGCCCAGCGCGGCGCCGCCGGCAGCCACCGCATCCCGAAGACGGAGCACGGGAACCCGGACGAGGAAAAGCTGAAGGAAGAAAGGCGGAGCGGGGCTACCGCGCCTGCGCCACGGGCAGCCGGACAACCCCGGGCAGAGCCAATGGCAAGCCTCGCCGCCTCAGGACGGCCGGCCAATCGCGCCCCGCGCTGCGCCCGCCGGCCAATGGCAGCACAAGACGCTCGAGCGTCCCCGCCAATGGCCACCCGGGGCGACGCTCTTCGAAGGCCGCTTCGCGCGCGCGTCTCCTCGCTCCTCCCTCGCCAACCCCGGGCACCGCCCACCGCGCGCTCTGTCACGTGAGGCGGCTCGGCCAACCGCGTGCGTCCGGCGCCTCGGGCTGACCCGCGCGCCCTTCGGGGCCAGTTCACGTGACGGTGGGCTGAAGGTCACGTGATGGACTGGCGGGCCGGAGAGAAGGAAGCGGCGGAGGATGGCGGAGAAGTTCCAGCCCAGCGGTACCACCTGCAGGGAGAGCGCGGTGGAGGGGGGGGGCTTGGGAGTTGAGAGGCCTTTCTTAGCCCCGCCCCGTTCCTTGCTGACGCGGGGTGGGAGGGCGCTGTTGCCCAGGAGACGAGGGTTGATATGCAGAAGGGCGGGGCTTGCCTGAAAGGGGAGGGGCCCGCTAGGCGTGGGTGGAGCTTGCCTGAAAGGGGAGGGGCATGCTAGGCGTGGGTGGAGCTTGCCTTAAGGGGAGGGGCCTGCTAGGTGTGGGTGGGGCATGCTAGGTGTGGGTGGAGCTTGCCTTAAAGGGGAGGGGCCTGCTAGGTGTGGGTGGGGCATGCCTTAAAGGGGAGGGGCTTGTTGCTAGGGATGGTGGCTGTGGCTTGCCTTGGAGGGGGGGTTGTCTTAAATGGGAGGGTGCTGCTGCTAAGTGTGGTGGGTGGGGCTTACCTTGCAGGGGAGGGGCTTGTTGATGGGTGTGGGTGGAGCTTGCTTTAAATGGGAGGGGTCTGCTGCTAGGTGTGGTGGGTGGGGCTTGCCTTGGAGGGGCGGGGCTTGTTGATGGGTGTGGGTGGGGCTTGCCTTAAATGGGAGGGTCCTGCTGCTAGGTGTGGTGGGTGGGGCTTGCCTTGGAGGGGCGGGGCTTCTGTCATGATGTGGAGGGGTCTGTGGCCAGGGAGACAGGCAGGGCTAAAGGGGAAGGGGGTTCTCGGGTCATGATGGTGGTGCCCTAGCCGCCTGTCCCCCGCCTTGTGTTCCTGCGTCTCTAACTCTGCTTCCTCCCTCCCTCTCCAGAGCACCAGCACCTGCGCTACAACCCCTTGCGTGATGACTGGGTGCTGGTCTCAGCCCACCGCATGCGGCGCCCGTGGCAGGGGCAAGTGGAGAAGCCGCCCCAGGAGGACATCCCGCGCTGTGATCCGGGCAACCCTTTGTGCCCCGGAGCCAAGAGAGCCAATGGCCAGGTACTGTGTTGCCCGGGGCAGGGAGGGCGATACAGACCCCTCAATCCTCAATGGGCATGGTGTACCCTCAATCCTCAATGGGGGCCATAAAAGGTAAAGGTAAAGGGACCCCTGACCGTTAGGTCCAGTCGTGACCGACTCTGGGGTTGCGGCGCTCATCTCGCTTTATTGGCCGAGGGAGCCGGCGTACAGCTTCTGGGTCATGTGGCCAGCATGACTAAGCCGCTTCTGGCGAACCAGAGCAGCGCACAGTTTACCTTCCCACCGGAGCGGTACTTATTTATCTACTTGCACTTTGACGTGCTTTCGAACTGCTAGGTTGGCAGGAGCAGGGACCAAGCAACAGGAGCTCACCCTCTCATGGGGATTCAAACCACTGACCTTCTGATCGGCAAGCCCTAGGCTCTGTGGTTTAACCCACAGCGCCACCCGCGTCCCTATAACGGAGGCCATAAATCAGTTCATAACTATCAGTTGTGTTTATTTATCACTTTTACATCCCACCTTTTCTCCAAATACTTAAGGAGGAATGCCTGCCTGTGTTCCTCCCCAGTTTTAATCTCATAGTAACTCTATGAATTAGGCTAGGCTGAGAGACAGTGACTGGCCTAAATTCACCCACCTAAGGTCATGGGTACGAGGGGATTTTAACCTTGGTTTCCCAGGTCCTAGTCCAACACTCTAACCACTACACCACACTGGCTAATCGATCCCCTGTATGTAGTGAAGCAGAAAGAGCCTGTTATCTTATGCCTGCGATTTTTTTTTTTTTTTTTAATCCTCTTCCATAAGTGTCTGCAGGACAGTCAAAAGCCAGCGTGAGGCTTTACACAGAAACATCAGGCAGTAGTGCGGTGGGTTTAATTTTTTTTACTGTCCAGCACAGCTCTTCGAAATCATTCTGCTCTCCACCATCACCCCCTGAGAACCATTTTCAAACAAGTTCCTCCGGAAAATAGCACATCCTGTCCAAATTGAAATATTGGAATCCCAATAAAGCAGAATTTTGGTTCTCATTGGATTTTATGGTTGCAGGTATGACTGACTCTCTCTTCCCTGTCCTCTCAATTCTTGGGGAATTTCCTCCCTGGTCCTAAAGACTAAAATCTTGGAAATATTTGGTAGAGAGTTGAAACTAAAGTTGCGGCCCTACGGTCTTGCAGCTCAGCAGCCTGGCTGCAATCTGTGTTTTGCTGTGTTTGTCCTCACGCAGGTGAATCCCCACTACGAGAGCACGTTTGTCTTTGACAACGACTTCCCTGCGTTGCAGCCAGATGCCCCAGAGCCTGGTAAGAATTCACCTAGTTTTTCTTATTAGCACTTAACTGTTTACCAAGGAAGATGAGGCTCAATGAGAACCCATTTAATAAGTCCTCCTCCGCAGGGAATGAGCCAGGATCCTTTGTTAATATAGTGAATAGCTTCCAGAGAGTGTTGCTGTGTGTTCTTGTTTCTGGCAGGGCTACCTGTTCAGCCGTAAGGATTCCAGCAGTTAAAAGCAGAAGGGCCTTGTCAGAGAGAAAAAAAGACACGTGGCAGTTCTACTGCAGGTTGCAGCATTTTTTCAAAGTTGAGGGTCTGTGACTTAGCTGGAAAATGTTAGCTGCCCATGGATGTCCCAGGGGACTGTGGATGGAGGGAAAGGAGCTCATCTTGGTTGGATTTGTTTCAAAGGCTCATCCTGATGTGACAAAAGTTGCTAAAGTACTCCGAGAGGGGCTCTTGTCTTTTCTTTCAGGCAGGATGCAATGTAACATGAGAAGAGCCTTTAAAAAAAAAAAAAATATTTAACATAATTATTACAAGATACAAACAAAATACTGCAAATACATACATACATATTTCAGATAAGCACACGTATATAAAAAAAGAACAAAAAAGAAAAAAGGAAGAAAAGAAAAAATAAGGAGAAAAAGAAGAAAAAAATTGGAAGAACATCTTCTAGATTTATTCTACAAATATATCAATAATAAAATTTCATTG
Source organism: Podarcis erhardii (assembly GCF_964252035.2). Lineage (NCBI taxonomy): Eukaryota > Metazoa > Chordata > Lepidosauria > Squamata > Lacertidae > Podarcis > Podarcis erhardii. The sequence continues at coordinate 53,854,441 of NC_138501.1, forward strand.
ATTATTTCATTGAATGACTTCCATCGCTTACACTGCACTTCCTATATACATTTTAAGCAAAATTGTGTCTGTTATTCCGTATTTTCCCCCTGCAATCCCATACAAATATTCCAATCAATAAGTTTTCTAAATCGTTCATAAATCTATTCTAAACACAACCAATATAATACAAAGATTAAGTGTAAGGTATTGGCACGGGAAGAGCCTTCCTGGATGAGGCCAAGGGCCCATCCAGTCCAGCATTCCATTCCAGCGGTTGGCCGGGTGCTCTTGGGGAGCACCCCAATTGGCTTACTGCTTCTGTGCAAAAAAGGCAAGGGAAGGGCCTGGGACCACCTCATGCTGGATGCTCCTGCACTGTTGCAGGAGCCATGGTTGAAGTCCACAGAATAATGGGATCTTCTTTGTCCTGTTTGCTGCACTTAAAGATACCCCTCCATCCGAGGAGATCCAGTGCCAATTCCTGAGCTGTCAGCAGGCATCCATGCAGTGTGACATCTCTGTGTAGTCCAGGATTAGGCACAGATTCCCTGTGTTGATTTACAATGTGCTGAGGGAACGCTGCACCACCGTGAACGTTTATACAGTGGTACCTCTGGTTGCAGACACGATCCGTTCCAGGGTGCCATTTGCACCCCGAAATGTCTGTAACCAGAGTGGCGCTTCTGCGCATGTGCGAACCACACAGAATGCTTTGCGCGCGCGGCGAAACCCAGAAGTAAACACTTCCAGGTTTGCTGCATTTTTAACCTGAAAAAACGCAACATGAAGCATTTGCAAGAGGAGGTATGACTGTACAAACCTCTCGCTTGCCCTTCACAGTGTGCATCGTATACATTTGGCCTGAAAGTCCCTCCTGAGTTGGGGGCAGCAGAGTTCACTGCAGGATGTGGCGGGCAGGATTGCAGTCGAGCAGTTGCACTGATGACAAGTCCCTGGCTGGGCTAGAAGATGAATTTGTGGGGTCTGAGGGAGGCTGACGTCGCAGCTGTGCAACCTCCTGGTGCGCTGCCTTCTTCCTGCCTTTCCTAGACTGCACCCGTTGCCCGCCTCCCTGCAATTCTCACTGGATTTCCTCTCCTTTCCCAGATGCTGGCGACCACCCCTTGTTCCGTGCAGCGTCCGCTCGAGGCGTGTGGTAAATCTGGCTCCTTGTGTTCCCCAGCCCTTCCCCCCTGCTGAGCCGAATGGCTAGCTTTACGGTTGCCTTGTATTCCCCTTTTTTTTTTTTCACTTTTCCCTTCTTGGCCCACTCCTCTCTGCCTTTTCCAAAAACTGCCAACAGCTTTTGCAGAGTAAGAATTCCTAGGCTTGTCTTGCCTTGCCTCCATCTTATCGTGATTTGCCCAACAGTCTGGCTTTCCACTTCCATATGCATGACTTCAACCAAGTTAGCTGCTTTGATTTCTAGTCTCAGGGATCTCAAGGCCATCTCTGCTGTTTTAATCTTTTCGTAAACCGCTTTGTGTTTAAATACAACCCGCAGTGTTCGCAACCCACAGTGGTGCATCTGCCCACATGCAGGTTGCAATTCAGTGCTTCTGTGCATGCGCAAAGTGCGATTTAGCGCTCCTGCACATGCATGACCACCGAAACCCGGAAGTAACCCGTTCCGGTACTTCTGGGTTTCGGCGGTCCATAACCTGAAAAAACGCAACCTGAAGCGTCTGTACAGGTATTACTGTAATTAAGCAGTGTACTTTCTATGAATTAAAATGTGGAGTTGTTTGCTCTGCAGCCACTTAGGAGTGGCATACCTCATTCAGACCTGTCCTGTACTTGGGATGCAGACTAGTCTGGATTATGGTTCAGGTTTGGTGTGGATTGGATAACCTGGGTCCTTCCAGCGAATTCATTCTAGGATCTCTGCTCCTTCTCCTTTTTCCTTTCCTCCCAGCAAAGTGATGTGCTTCCACCCCTGGTCTGACATGACTCTGCCCCTCATGTCACTTGCCGAGATCCGCCGCGTGATTGACAAGTGGTCGGAGATAGCTGTGGAGCTGGGTGCCTCTTACTCCTGGGTGCAGGTCAGTTGCTGAAAGGACCTACAGTGGTGCCTCGCAAGACGAAATTAATTTGTTCCGCAAGTTTTTTCTTCTTGCGAGTTTTTCGTCTTGCGAAGCACGGTTTCCCATAGGAATGCATTGAAAATCAATCAATGCGTTCCTATGGAGACCGTCCGGGGACAGAGGGGAAGCGCCGAGCGCCTTCCCCTCTGTCCCCGGACATGTTTTAAAGCAAGGGGCAGCAGGGAGAAGATTGCTTCTCCCCATTGCCTGCCCCGCAATCTCCGGGGACAGAGGGGAAGGCGTGTGCCTCTTCCCCTCTGTCCCCGGACCTGTTTTAAAGCAAGGGAAGGGGCAGCGGGGAGAATCGCTTCTCCCTGTTGCCGCCCCTTGGTTCAAAAGGGGTCTGGGGATAGCGGGGACGTGTGCGCCTTCCCCTCTGTCCCCGGCGATTGCGGGGCTGGCAACGGGGAGAAGCGATCTTCTCCCCGCCATCCCTTGCTTCAAAAGAGGTCCGGGGACAGCGGGGAAGACGCGCTGCGCTTCCCCGCTATCCCCGGAGCTTGCGGGGCAAGCTTTGTTTTGCGAAGCAAGCCCATAGGGAGATGCGTCTTGCGAAGCGGTTAATAAAACGAAAAACTCCTTCGTCTAGCGAGTTTTTCGTCTTCCGAGGCGTTCGTCTTGCGGGGTACCACTGTACCTTAGCCAACCACCACAACCCCTCCTGCCCCAAGACTTCATTTTTACTAACCCTCACATTATTGAAATTGAAATACTTTATTGTCACTTGTACAATTGAGATTACACGAGCACCCCCCACTCAGCTCTCTTAGTCTTAATTCCCCTCGTTTGCTGACGCACACCCACCAAACCCGAAAGTCACTTGCCATGTTGTTATCTTTTCATTCAGCAGCCCAACAGCCCACGGATAGAAGCCGTTCTTTACCCTGTTGGTGCGACTAATCCTGCTTCTATATCTTCTGCCCGAGGGCAGGAGATCAAGAATGTGCCGGCCAGGGTGTGAATCATCCCTGAGAATTTCCCTCACTCTCCTGAGGCAACGTTCTTCCGCAGTGTCATCTAGCAGATTCACGGGATAGCCCATAATATCTTGTGCTGCATTCACCACCCTCTATAGGCACTTCCTTATCAGTTGATGTCAAACCAGCGAACCACAGCGTGATGCAGTAGGAAAGGACACTTTCTATTGTTGACCGGTAGAAGGAGATCATCAAATCTTGATTGACATTGTTCTTTCGCAATATTCTGAGGAGATGGAGTCTCTGTTGGGCTTTCTTAACCACCTGGGTTGTATTGATTTTCCAAGTACAGGGGTGCCCCGCAAGACGAATGCCTCGCAAGACGGAAAACCCGCTAGACGAAAGGGTTTTCCGTTTTGGAGGCGCTTCGCAAAACGAATTTCCCTATGGGCTTGCTTCGCAAGATGAAAATGTCTTGTGAGTTCCTGCGAGTTTTTTTTCCTCCTCCCCTTTTTCTAAGCCGCTAAGCCGCTTATCAGCTGATCCGCTAAGCCGATACGCCGCTAAAAGTCGCTAAAAGCCGCTAATAGCGCTAATCCGCTAAGCCATCAAAACCGCTAGATGAAGAGACTCGCGGAACGGATTAATTTCGTCTTGCGAGGCACCACTGTAAGGTCTTCACTGAGATAAACTCCTAGGAATTTAAAGGAAGAGACTCTCTCCACACAGCCCTCCCCGATGTACAGCGGAGCTAGTTCAATTAATGTCCAAGAGCATAGTTAAAGTACAGAACTTGCTGCTACAGAAAGCCATGATGGCTCCTAGCCACGATGGCTACGCTCTGCCCACATGGTTGGAGGCAGCAATGCTTCTGAATAGCAGTTACTGGAAACCACAGGAGAGGGGAGAGGGCTCTTGTGCTTGGATCCTGCTCTGTGGGTCTCCCATTATGGCAGCTGCTTAGCCCCTGTGAGAACAGGATGCTGGACTAGGTGGGCCTTGGGCCTGATCCAGGAGGCTCATACATACTTACATTATCGCCTGCTCCATCCCTTCTTAGGCTGCCCGTTCTTCCTGGAGAGAAGCAATAGCTTCCCCTTTAGAAAGCAAACATGGCGAGCTATCTGGAGCAGGAATGGGGAACCCTTGGCCTCTATAACTGGCCCTTGGGGTTCTCCCAAGGCCAGGCGCTCTCCTGAGCTGATCTGCCTTGGCACCCTCGTCGTTTTTGCCTGGCTGCAATGCATCTTTCAGCTCTGTCCCTGCTTCTTATTTGCTTGGGTGTAGGCTAGAGAGGGACTTGTGGGTGTGTAGAAATCGGCATACTGTAGAAAAGCACAGCTTCACTAAGAATCCAGAATAGGGAACCAGTTTCCCTGCCTTGGAACTTTGGCCACTGGTCAGTTCAAAGGGGGTTTGAGAGGTACTGGTCATGAACTTGCATAAGATCGCTCCTTTTCCTCCTTGCAGATCTTTGAGAACAAAGGAGCCATGATGGGCTGTTCCAACCCTCACCCTCACTGCCAGGTAAGGAGGTTTTCTAGGAAGCTGCCTTTTACTGAGCCAGTTAGCTCAGTGTTGCCTCCACTGACTGGTCGTGGCTCTTCAGAGGGTGGGACCCAAACCAGTGAGTTCAAATGGCACGGAAGGCGATTCCGACTAAACATCAGGAAGAACATGCTGACAGTAAGAGCTGTTGGACAGTGGAACAGACTCCCTTGGAAGGTGGTGGATTCCTACCTTGGAGGTTTTCAAGCAGAGGTTGGATGGCCAAAAGTCAAGGATTCATTGGTTGAGATTCCTGCACTGCAGGGGGGGTGTAGATGACCCCTGGGGTTCCCTTTCAATTCTATAATTCTATGATTCGACATGTGGAACGTCTTCCTTGTTGTTGCTCTTCAGGGGATGTGGGTGGCGCTGTGGTCCAAACCACTGAGCCTCTTGGGCTTCCCGATGAAAAGGTCGGCGGTTCAAATCCCCACGACGGAGTGAGCTCCTGCCAACCTAGCAGTTTGAAAGCACGTCAAAGTGCAAGTAGATAAATAGGTATCGCTCCAGCGGGAAGGTAAACGGTGTTTCCGTGTGCTCTGGTTTCCATCACGGTGTCCCGTTGCACCAGAAGCAGTTTAGTCCTGCTGGTCACATGACCCGGAAAGCTGTCTGTGGACAAACGCCAGCTCCCTCGACCTGAAGGTGAGATGAGCGCCACAACCCCATAGTCACCTTTGACTGGACTTAACCGTCCAGGAGTCCTTTACCTTTTACCTTTATCTTAAAGGTAAAGGTAAAGGGACCCCGACCATTAGGTCCAGTCGTGGCTGACTCTGGGGTTGCGGCGCTCATCTCGCTTTACTGGCCGAAGGAGCCGGCATACAGCTTCCGGGTCATGTGGCCAGCAGGACTAAGCCGCTTCTGGCGAACCAGAGCAGCGCACGGAAACGCCGTTGACCTTCCCGCCGGAGCGGTACCTATTTATCTACTTGCACTTTGACGTGCTTTCGAACTGCTAGGTTGGCAGGAGCAGGGACCGAGCAACGGGAGCTCACCCTGTCGCGGGGATTCGAACCGCCGACCTTCTGATTGGCAAGCCCTAGGCTATGTGGTTTAACCTACAACGCCAACCGCGTCCCTTACCTTTATCTTACTTGCTCTTAAAATGTTGGCCACATGGTGGCAATGTAAGCCTGCTGTAAATTGTGCCTGTGCGTTGAGGCACTGTGTTTTCCAGGGAAAGTTGTATTGGAAGCTGCCTTGCCCTGAGTCAGATGTACACGGACTAGCAAGTGACTCCAGGGTTCCAGGCAGGGGACATTCACAGCCCTACCTGGAGATGCTGGTAGGGACTGAACCTGGAACCTTGTGCATTGAAAGCAGATGTTCTGCCGCTACGCCTCAGTTGGTTAGACTTGAGCATGGAGGCTTTTAAATTGCCCGTCTGCACTGATGCATCCCTTTTTGTCCTCTCTCTAGGTCTGGGCCAGCAATTTCCTGCCCAACGAAGCCTCCCTGGAGGACCGGACGCAGCAGAAGCACCTTTGCGAGCGTGGCATCCCCATGCTGCTCGAATACGCCCAGCTGGAGGCCGAGAGGAAGGTTGGGGACCCCTGGCGCGCGGGGAGGGTGGCAGCGGCAGCAGTGGCGCTTGGACCTGTGGCTGAGCCCCTCTTTGTGATCCCTGGCAGGAGCGGATTGTGGTGGAGAACTCTGACTGGGTGGTGGTGGTGCCCTACTGGGCGGTGTGGCCTTTTCAAACCCTCCTGCTTCCCCGACGACGACACGTCCGTCGCCTTCAGGACCTCCAGGACGGGGAAAGAGACAGTGAGTGCCCTGGCAGAAGATGGTGGGATCATGGAACGGGCACTGCTGCCTCTCTGAAATGTGGGGAGAAGGGAAGCAGGGACAAACCAAGAAGAAGGAATAGAGGGGGCATTCCCAGAGGAACAGACTGCCCTTGGCACTGTATGAGTGGAGAACCTGCGTCGCTAGGAAGAACTTAGGTGTGAGGTCTGTGTGTGCAAGGGAAGGTGGAGGCACAGATGTTGTCAAGCTGGCAACTGTTCAGGGTTGCCTCGAGTTGCCCAACAACTTATTGTAACAAAATAACAATAACAATAACAATAATAATAATAATAATAAATTCTCACTGCAAGAAGGCAAGTTACAGGGAACCAGGTAGAGGGCCTTCTCGGTAGTGGCGCCCTCCCTGTGGAACGCCCTCCCTTCAGATGTCAAAGAGATAAACAACTACCAGACTTTTAGAAGACATCTGAAGGCAGCCCTGTTTAGGGAAGCTTTTAATCTTTGATGTATTACAGTATTTTAATAATTTTTTGGAAGCCGCCCAGAGTGGCTGGGGAAGCCCAGACATATGGACGGGGTATAAACAAACAAACAAAAAACATAATGTATTATGTATGCCCCGCCCAATACAGGAATCATAGAATCTTTTTTTCTTCCTGCTGCATCACACCATTGGCTCAGGTGAAGTTTGCGGTCTGCTAAGACCTCTAGATAGAATAGAATAGAATAGAATTTATTATTTATACCCCGCCCATCTGGCTGGGTTTCCCCAGCCACCCTGGGCAGCTTCCAACAAAGTATTAAAACACAGTGGTCTGTTAAACATTAAAAGCTTCCCTAAACAGGGCTGCTTTCAGATGTCTTCTAAAAGTCTGGTAGTTGTTCTTCTCTTTGACATCTGATGGGAGGGTGTTCCACAGAGCGGGTGCCGCTACCAAGAAGGCCCTCTGCCTGGTTCCCTGTAACTTGGCTTCTCGCAGCAAGGGAACCGCCAGAAGGCCCTTGGAGTAATGGGGGTGGAGACGCTCCTTCAGATATACTGGACCGAGGCCGTTTAGGGCTTTCAAGGTCAGCACCAACACTTTGAATTGTGCTCAGAAACGTACTGGGAGCCAATGTAGGTCTTTCAAGACCGGTGTTATGTGGTCTCGGCGTCAGCTCCCAGTCACCAGTCTAGCTGCCGCATTCTGGATTAGTTGTAGTTTCCGGGTCACCTTCAAAGGTAGCCCCAGGTAGAGCACATTGCAGTAGTTCATGGTGCATTCTGGCACCTATTTTTCTTGAAAACAAAAAGCCCTGGGGCGAACCACATATGCCGCCTCAATCTTCCTGTAGGAAAAGGGTAGACTGTAAGTGCAATTAAATAAATACGTTGTGTGGAAAGGTCACCTGCTGAAGGTCTTTGAGAGCAGGTGGGCCAGAGCACCTGGAGGGGTCGTTTAAGGTCAAGGATAGATGATTTGATCTATGGGGCCGCATTCATGAAGGGCCTCTTCCTGGTCCACCGAACTTTGTGATGGTGCTTGAGAGCAGCTCCGTCACTGTTGCCTTGCACATGTTATTGGCCTTGTGTCTCAGGTGGTGATTGATGGAGCCAGGTTGAGACTGTGGTCGGCCGCAGCAGAATCAGTGCAATTGTTTCCTGGGAAAGATGCCTCAGGTGGGATTCCTGCTGCTGGCCGGAGCTTGGGCTGTGAGCTTTATATGAAGCATCTTAATCCACGGAAGCTTTCTGAGCAAGATTTTGCACACACAAGGCAAGCGGGCTGATGTCTCTGGGTCTCCTGTGTTTCAGGCCTGGCTTCCATCATGAAGAGGCTTCTCACCAAGTATGACAACCTCTTCCAGATCTCCTTCCCTTACTCCATGGGGTGGCATGGTAAGCGTGGAGCAGAGAAATTTCAGGTGCCCAAGGATTTTGATTCTGTGTCGAAGTTCTCTTGAAGCCCACTTGGTATGTATAGTTGGGCTGCCTTGATCTTGTCCAATCCCCTGCGATGCAAGGTTGCCTCAACCTTCCCTTTTCTGTTAGGAGTCTTTGTTGGCCAAGGAGAGAGGACAGGACAGGGCAAACTCTTAAGAATAAATAAAGAATAATGATAAAATTTTATTTATACCCTGCCCTTTCCAGTTCAAAAACTGGGCTCAGGGCAGCTAACAACAAACTTAAAACACTTAATTGTAAAAAGCAGCATAAATTACAGTATAAAAACATGAATAACAATAAAATTCAAAGTTCAGAAATCAATTTAGGGGAAATAAGCATTAGATGATCCCCAGGGCTAGCTGGCTGAATTGGTCCTACTTGGGCCAGCGAGGAGGCCAGGGGAGAATTAGCTGTGGGATCCCAGAGCGGATGATCTTCCTAAAAGGGGAAGGGGAGGGAAGAGAAGGGAAATAGAAGATCAGGCTGAATTCAAATTAAAGGCCAGGCAGAATAGCTCTGTCTTACAGGCCTGCAGAAGGAGGTTAAATCCTGCAGGGCCCTGGTCTCATGGGACAGAGCATTCCACCAGGTCGGAGCCATCACTGAGAAGGCCCTGGCCCTGGTGGAGGATAGTCTGACTTCCTTAGGGCCCGGGACCTCTAAACTATGGTTATTCATGGACCTTAAGGTCCTCCGCAGGGCAGAATTCCTTCCCAGTCTTCCCTTCCTGATGGTGAGGATCAGATTTACCCATATGGGCCTGATCCAGCCAACACATCTGCATTCCCTGCACTAGCCGGCACCTGACTCTCTGCCCAGCCTCACCCCTTTTCTCTCCTCCTCTAACAGGAGCCCCAACAGGACCCTACCTTGATGCCGACTGCAGCCACTGGCAGCTGCACGCCCATTACTACCCCCCTTTGCTGCGTTCGGCCACCGTCCGCAAGTTCATGGTTGGCTACGAAATGCTGGCTCAGGCTCAGAGGGACTTGACGCCCGAGCAGGTGAGTGGAGCTTGGCAAGTAAAGAGGGGACAGGATAAGAGTTTGTAAAACGGGGCTTGGCCTGGGAAGAGGTAAGTTTTTCTCCCTCGCTCATAACACTGGACCTCGTGGACATCCAGTGAAGCTGAACATTGGGAGATTCAGGGCAGAGGAAAGAAAAGGCCATTTCTCAGCGCATAGTTAAACTGTGGAACTCCCTGCCACAAGATGGCAGTGATGGCCGCCAGTCCTAGATGGCTTTACAAGCGGATTGGACCAATTCGTGGAGGAGAGGGCTTTCGATGGCTATTGGCCACGATGGCTCTGCTCAGTCTACGCGGCAATGCTTCCAAGTATCAGGTGTTGGAAACCACAGGAGAGGAGAGTCCGGCTGTTGTTCTTGAATCCTGCTTCTGGGTTTCCCACAACATCTGGTTGTCCACTGTAATGCTGGACCAGATGGGCCAATGGCCTGATCCAGCAGGCTCTTCTTGCATTCTTAGATACACATTGTGAATGGGTTAAGAAGGCAATTTATGGCAGAGATTTGTGGAAACGAGAAAGAAGGCAGCAGGAGGGGCAGTGGTGAATATTGCTGGAATAGAGTTGTTCTAAGTTCTTTCTTCTTTGGCACGTTTGAGGCCTGGTTGGATTGGGGCAGAGAGGCTCTCCTTTTCCTGGGCCTTCTCTTTGACTGTCAGGAGTTCAGCCCACACTCGAGTAGGACCCCAGCAGAGACACATGCCCGACTGGCATGTTCTCTCCCTCCTGGTCAATCGTTCGGGAGCTTCACAAGCTTTCTTCAGCCCAAACATCACAGAGACTGATGCCAACCGACATCGGCACACTTAGGGGTCCGCACAGTCTTCACAGTTTGCGTGACAGACCTCAGCAACTCAGCATATTGGCTAATCTACTTTATTTACATATAAGCACACACGGAGCACTGCAACATGGCTCCCTCTCTCTCTAGCATCAGACAGCAAAGAGAGAAAGAACAAAGGACAATAGTCCCACTTCACGGAACACAGTAACAAACATCCTGTCTCCGCCACTTCCCACTCTGTGGAGTCAAAACACACACCGTCATGTGATAGACAAAAATCCCATGACTGCAATCATGGACCAGGAATTCTAACAGTGCACACATCAATTCCCTTTTCCCCCCCACAGGCTGCCGAGCGCTTGAGAAACCTGCCTGAAGAGCATTATCAGCTGAAACAAAGAGAGACTTCATAGCGCAGAAGCACAACAGGGACCTTTTGGGTTTGGGACCCTTGGTTGACCACTGTGATTTTGGATAAAGGGGATCAGCATGAATTGTTCCTGTGGGGGAAGCTTCCGTAATTTGGGCAGGGCACGTGGCGTGGGCTGGGCATAGCTTTGGCAGTCGGCGCCGATTTGGAATTGTCTTTCTGCCCTGCTAGACCGAGGTCTTTTGAGGCCAATCAAGCTTTTCTGGGAGAATCACCCTCTCCTCTTGGCAAAAAGGCTCTGCAAAACCTTCTGGGTCAACTATTCCTGCAAAGGCTACATGATCTGTGGTTCCTGCACTACAGGGGTTGGACGTCTTGGTGAACCCTGGGTCCTTTCCAGCTCCAGAGTTCTATGATTCTATGACCCAAGCTGCTCTAATGCTGTATTGTTTTTAACATTCGATTGGGAGCCGCCCAGACTGGCTGGGGAAACTCAGCCAGATGGGTGGGGTATATATAATAAATTATTATTATTATTATTACTAAGAAATGGGCATTGGAAACAAGCCCTCTCAACACCCAGCTTTTAATGCTTCCACTGGTGGATCATTCTTTTCACTGTGTCCTCCTCCCTATTGCAGGGAGCTAAAGGTATTAAGATGGACCTTATTTAGAAGCTGTAGTGGATGTCTGGTAACTGGTGATCCTCACCTTCATCTCCTTTTCCATGCCTCTCCCCCACCCTGGCTGTCATAAGCCTTCAGTTGTTTTCACTGAGGTCTTGAACACAAGGAACATTTGCCACACATCTGCCCTGCTTGAGCAAAGACCCCCATGCGTCCGATCTTAAAAATGTAGCATAAACGCCGACAACTGGGAAACACTGGCCTCCGAGCGCTCCAATTGGAGAACAGGTTTTACCAAAGGTGTCGTGGGCTTTGAAGATGCTCGAACTCAGGACGCAAGGGAGAAACGTGCTAAGAGGAAGGCACGATTGGCAAATCCACACCATGATCAACTCCCGCCCGGAAACCAATGTCCCCACTGTGGAAGGACGTGTGGATCCAGAACTGGCCTCCCCAGTCCCTTACGGACTCACTGTTAATTCACTCCCCCAATTTTTTAATTCATTTTATAACGCAAATAAAGAACACAAACAGAAAAACAAACAATACAAACAAATTCTTGTCATAGCCTTATTTTTCTAAATATTGGGCTTCCCCAAGTCCCACCTATCTGATTTTCATTTTACTATGGACTCACTGTTAAGACCGTGTTCATGGAAGACAATCTTACTCGGCTACGAGGGATCGCCAAAGAAAGCAGTAGAGTGTCCAATTTAGCGGAGTGGCCAGGAAATGGCTGAAGATGGCTGGTCTGGGTTGTGGTAAAGAGGCCATGTGCAAGTGGGAGACTGCTCCCAGGAGCTCTGCTAGATGTCAGCCCCATGGCTGCAGCCCTACCTGAAAATGGGAAATTGGTCAGTGCCACGGCTAGAGGGCGCTGAAATGTCCTAGCCAGAGAGAGCAGCTAAAAGCTCGGCTTGGCAGAGGCATCTGCTTCCTGCTGCTCTTTGCGGCCAAGGAGATAGTTCTTAAATGCCTCTGAATGCCTTCGGTTCCCCCTCTCCCCCGCCACTTCCAATCTTTGTGTGGTGCTGAATCACCTCAGTGAATAGGCAACAGATAAATCTCAATGAAGGAGAAAGGGATTAGCAGCAGGAAGTTCCGCATGGAAGGCACTCGATTGACTTCCTTTCTCCATCGTCTCCCGGAGCCTGAACAGGACAGAGTTAAGAAGAGGCATTTGGCGAGAGGCGGGGATGAATTTTGGCTCCATTATCGACCCCTTTTTTTTAACAAAATCCAAACCCTTTCAAATAAAAATGTAAAGGAAAATCAGTCCTGCTAAACAGCCTGTTCTTTCAGTTTTCACCCGCTCAGTTCTAACAGAGGAATTTGTAGTTCGTCATTGCGTATCTCAGAGATACTAGAAAGGGTGGGGTGTGTATGAGCTTAGCCTGACATGTTCTGTCTGCTCTGAGCCTCCTCCAGAGGGCTGATTTCTTTACAGGCTGCTCAGAGACCCTTTAGACGGCAAAGCCATGCAGGGTCCCTTAATGTGGGTGGTCTTCGAGCGGGTTTCATTTTGAAGCCCGTTTCTAGATTTTCGCCATTTCCTGGGAAGCTGAGCAGAGATGTGAGCAGAGAACATACTGCCTGGGGAGGGGCCTTGAAGTGATGGGCTGGAGGGGCGGTTGGCTGGGCCCTTCTTGCCTTGAAAAGGTCCATCAGTCCAGGGTTTGCTGGGCCCAGGAGTTAACCCGAGCAACGCAGTCCAGGTCTGGTCCCGAATCCAAGGATTCCACAAGGAGTCAGTCCAACACGGCCAAGGCAGGAAACCAGGCAAGGACAGGCACAGGGTCTCAGGCAGGATCCAGCAAGCAGCAATGTTGCTCCCACAACCTGGGGCGGGGTCCAACAGCCTTTTATCTCTGACGGGGTAATGGTCCTGATCCCCCCGGCAACTCACCTCCCTGTCTCGCCCGAAGGCGAGCACTCCTCCTGCCAGTACTCAGGTCTCTCCTCTCAGACCTCAGTCTCTGCAGCTTGGGGGACTTCGGTGGGTGACTAGACCCAGAGGCCGCCTCAGCCTCCCCTGACCCAACTGGTAGTGGAGCAGCTGTAAGTGATGGCCCAGCTGGAGTCAACAAGGTCATCCCCGCATCTGGAGCCAGGGCAGGCTCAGGCCCCTGACTTGGCGCAGCTGGTGCTTGTTGCAGGGGAACCTGTGCAGACTGGGACTCTTCAGGATCAGGACCCAGACTTGGTTCAGGTGATGCCTGAAGCAGAGGATCCAGTGCGGATTGAGACCCCTCTGGTTCCGAGTCTGAGTCCTAGGCCATCACACACTGCTCCGGCCGGCTTGCTCAAACCTGTTGCGGCCGGTATTTCCTTAGGCCTCTGACTGCGCGAAGTTGGACGGGGCAGCTGAGAGGCAGCAGAATGTGCAAATGGTGTTGGCAGGATCAGCTGTGCAGCCATTGTACACCTTCCCTTGTTCTAATAATAATAATAATAATAATAAATTTTATTTATATCCCGCCCTCCCCAGCCGAAGCCGGGCTCAGGGCGGCTAACAACAATCAACAATCAAACAATCAAATATTCACACATTCTGAAAATATTACATTATAAAATCAATTAAAATCAAATTAATGGCAACTAATTAAGCAAGATTCTAAGCAGGTTGCCAGAGGAGGGAGTCAGGCTGCGCCCTGACCAAAGGCCTGGTGGAACAACTCTGTCTTGCAGGCCCTGCGGAAGGATGTCAGGTCCCGCAGGGCCCTAGTCTCTTGTGACAGAGCGTTCCACCAGATTGGAGCCGCAGCCGAGAAGGCCCTGGCTCTAGTTGAGGCCAGCCTAACCTCTCTGAGGCCTGGGACCTTGAGGATGTTATTATTTGCAGACCGTAGGTTTCTCTGTGGGGCATACCAGGAGAGGCGGTCCCGTAGGTACGAGGGTCCTAGGCCGTATAAGCTTTAAAGGTTAAAACCAGCACCTTAAACCTGATCCTGTACTCCACCGGGAGCCAGTGCAGCTGGTATAGTACCGGTTGAATGTGATCTCGCAGCGAAGACCCCATAAGGAGTCTCGCCGCGGCATTCTGCACCCGCTGGAGTTTCTGGGTCAGTCTTAAGGGCAGCCCCACGTAGAGCGAGTTACAATAATCAAGTCTGGAGGTGACCGTCGCATGGATCACAGTGGCTAGGTCAGGGCGAGAGAGATAAGGGGCCAACTGCTTAGCTTGGCGGAGATGAAAAAATGCCGCCTTTGTTATAGCTGTAATCTGCGCCTCCATAGAGAGGGAGGTATCGAAGATTACACCCAAACTCTTAACGGACGGTGCTGGCACTAGTTGCACCCCCGCAAGAGATGGGAGTTGCCCCCTCAATCCCATATCATCCCGCCCCAGCCAGAGGACCTCTGTCTTCGAAGGATTTAACTTCAACCGGCTCCCACGTAACCATCCAGCCACAGCTTCCAGACATCTCGCCAGTGTATCGGGGGCCGAGTCAGGATGGCCATCCATCAACAGATAGAGTTGGGTGTCATCGGCATACTGATGGCAACCCAGCCCAAAACTCCGGACAAGCTGGGCGAGGGGGCGCATAAAGATGTTAAAAAGCATCGGGGAGAGAATCGCACCCTGAGGCACTCCACACACCAAGGAGTGGCGCGATGACAATTCCCCCCCGAGCGCCACCCTCTGTCCCCGACCAGAGAGAAACGAGCGCAGCCATTGAAGGACTGTGCCCTGGATCCCCACGTCGGCAAGGCGGTGGTCCAGGAGTTCGTGATCGACCATGTCGAAGGCTGCTGACAGATCTAGAAGAATCAGCAGCCCCGACCCGCCTCGATCCAGCTGCCTACGGAGATCATCTGTTAGGGCGACCAGAGCCGTCTCGGTCCCATGACCAGCACGGAAGCCGGACTGGAATGGATCCAGAGCAGATGTTTCATCCAGAAACCTACCAAGCTGTTCAGCAACCGCTCTCTCAATCACCTTACCCAGGAATGGAAGATTCGAAACCGGGCGGTAATTGGATAGATCTAAGGGATCTAATGATGTTTTCTTTAAGAGCGGACGCACCACTGCCTCCTTCAGTTCCCCTGGGAATATCCCGGTGCCAAGGGACAAATTGATGATATCCCCCAGGGGGGCCCGCACCTCGTCTGGACACGCTCTAATCAGCCATGACGGGCACGGGTCAAGAGGACAGGTGGTGGGCTTTCCAGCTTGGAGGAGTCTGTCCACATCGGCTGGAGATATCCGGTCAAAATGGTCCAATACTGAACCCGAGGACAGTCGAGGGGCCTCCAGTTCCTTTATTGTATCCAAATTGGCAGGGAGGTCATGGCGGAGCAACAGGACCTTCTCCGCAAAAAAGCTCGCAAATGCCTCACAGCTGTGTGTCAGATTGTTATTTAAATTTGGCTGTCCTTCAAGGGACGTTAAAGACCGAATTATACTAAATAATTGCGCCGGGCGAGAGCTAGCGGATGCAATGGAGGCCGAGAAGTAAGACTTCTTAGCGGCCTTCACAGCCATCTCATAGGTTTTCATAAAAACCCTATAAGATGTTCTTGAGGCTCCGTCACGGGCACCCCGCCATACTCGCTCTAGCCGTCTGAGGTCCCGCTTCATTTTCCGAAGCTCCTCGGTAAACCAGGGAGCCCGGTTTCTGCGGGGTCGCAGAGGGCGCTTAGGTGCGATCTCATCGATGGCTGCCAGGAGCTGGGTATTCCAGCCCTCAACAAGCTCAGTCAATGAGTCGCCAGGGAGAGCAAGGTCCCGCAAGGCTTGACGGAATCTATCAGGGTCCATCAGCCTCTGCGGGCGAGCCCAAATCGGCTCGCCACCTAAGCAGGGTGGGGGTGGAAAGTCAATCCTGGCTTTCAGAGCGTAGTGATCAGACCATGGCACCTTCATCGAAGGAGACATGATCACATCTATACCGGCACCAAAGATCAAATCCAGCGTGTGGCCTGCTTGATGTGTGGGGCCCGAAACAAACTGGGAGAGCCCTAGTGTCGCCATGGAAGACACCAGGTCCAGAGCCTGTGAGGAGGGAGCGGCATCAGCATGGAAGTTGAAGTCTCCCAATACCAATAGGTTAGGGAACTCCAAGGCCCAGCCGGCCACCGCCTCCAGCAGGCCTGACAGGGTGGCTGCTGGTGCGCTAGGTGGCCGGTACACCAGCCAGACAGCCAAGCTCTCCTCGGAGCCCCACACTAGGCCAACACATTCAATGCCAGGGATCGATGGCGATGGTAGAGCCCTGAAACGACAATCTTCCCGGATTAATAATGCCACCCCTCCCCCCCCGGCCCACAGTCCGTGACTGGTGGAGGACAGAGAAACCCGGGGGCGCCATCTCTCGTAAGGTAACAGTTACCCCTTCGCGCACCCAGGTCTCCGTCACACAAGCCAGGTCGACCCCCTGCGAGGTAAAGAAATCTCGCAGGGTGGCGGTTTTGTTGCCTATAGACCTGGCATTGCACAACACCAGTGAAGGAGGTGAGTAATCCTTGCTCACCCTACCCTCGTCTCTCGGGATGGGGCGCAGATTGGAAGGGGTACGAGCATATCCGTATCTCGATCCCCTTCGCTTATAACATCTGCCCCCACCGCCATACCTCCCTCGCCCCTCCACGGTAGCAATCCCAAGCCTCATAGTAACCTCCATTTACAAAATAGAAAAACAAAACAACGAAAGAACAATTGTGCCCAAACAAAAACCAATCCCCACCCACTCAATATCCCACCCCAAAACAGAACAAGATAGAACAAAACAAGAATACATAGATAAAACCCACCATTCATGGTGGTACAACAAAATAAGCAATAAAAACACGTTTAAAACACATTAAAATATATAAAACATCTTTAGCATTTGCTGCAGCAGCACCGTCCTTATCAGGGAGGTGAGCCTGGGCCCCGCCCCCTAGGCCAGATGGAGTTGGCCTGAGGAGGGAGAGGCCTTACACTCCAAGCACTCACGATGCAGCAGCAGCCTGGACATGCCATTTGAGACGGCACTGGGCATTTGGCTCAGAAGCCAGACCAGGGAGGTTTGCCCTGTTTTCCCTCCCGCTTCGCCGGCAAAAACCCTGGTGCCTAATTAATTTTCACACTCGTCTGCCCTCAGCGCAACTCCAGCCGCTGCCTCCGGCCTCCTCCTGCTCGCGCGCCCGAGGCAGCTGGCTGGAGGCCGACATTTCGGCTGCTTCTGAACGCTGTTAACACAGTGTATTTAGGAGTCATCTTGTTCCTAATGGGAGTCACAGCTTTATTTCCCTCTCTCCTCCTGCATCTAAATTGTCAAATTTATTTTTAAAGGCCCATTTGTAATTAATCTTTACGCCGCCTGGAGGAATTGAGATTCTGCACCCGCCTCCGACCTACTGCTTCCAAGCGGAAACAGATGCCTGGTGCGAAAACAGCCCCAGGGTGCAGAGAGGCATTTTGTGGCTTGAAACACTAGAGGGTGTGTGTGTATGTGTGTGTGTGTGCGTGCGTAAGGCCGTGGGTCTTGGCTCAGCCGCTAATTCCTTACTTGACCTTGGAGATGTCCTCAGAACTGCTGGGTGCAAGTCAAAGAAGAGCTCTGCCAGTTGTGAATCAAACTGCTGCAGTGACTCAAACTGCTTTTGATTTGATAAGAACATCAGAAGATCACCTGCTGGATCAGGCCAATGGCCCATCTAATCCAGTGTCCTGTTCTCACATTGCCCAGTCCACAAGCAGGATTTGAGCACCAGAGTCCTTTCCCTCCACTGGTTTCCAGCAACTGGTGTCTTGCAACAGCCACCTGCTGCCGCAACAACGCATCATTTGCCAAAACCCCACACCCTGCCCCCCTATGGGATGTGGCCCCTCAGAGGTTGCCTGCAAGGAAATGCGGCCCTTGCGCTGAGAAAGGTTTCTACCAGGCTCCCAATAGGATTCCTACTTGCACAAGATGAGCAGATCATTACATTAATGATCTTCATTGGCCTTCTCCGAAGAAAGGCAGAGTCTGCTCTTAAGGTCTTTCCGTTCTCGCTGCCGTCACCAGATAGCAATGGAAGTGGGATCCAGGAGGCTCGCCAAAGTGTCCTGAAGGGAGGAAAGGGTGCTTTTATAAAACAACAACAACCCCTCTCTCTTCTCTAGCTGCGAGCAGTGAAAATTCCACCAATCCCACAACGAGGATTGCATTGTTGTGTTTAGTTTGTGTCCTGGAGGCAGGGAATATCCTCAGAGGAAGGAAGCAAATGGCATCATAAAGGGTAAAGGGACCCCTGACCATTAGGTCCAGTCGTGACTGACTCTGGGGTTGCGGCGCTCATCTCGCTTTATTGGCCGAGGGAGCCGGCGTACAGCTTCCTGTTCATGTGGCCAGCATGACTAAGCCGCTT
Organism: Podarcis erhardii; assembly: GCF_964252035.2. Taxonomy (NCBI): domain Eukaryota; kingdom Metazoa; phylum Chordata; class Lepidosauria; order Squamata; family Lacertidae; genus Podarcis; species Podarcis erhardii. Next base: position 53,872,797 of record NC_138501.1, read on the forward strand.
CTGACGAACCAGAGCAGCGCACGGAAACGCCGTTTACCTTTCCGCCAGAGTGGTACCTATTTATCTACTTGCACTTGACGTGCTTTCAAACTGCTAGGTTGGCAGGAGCAGGGATCGAGCAACGGAGGCTCACCCCGTCGCGGGGATTTGAACCGCCGACCTTCTGATCAGCAAGTCCTAGGCTCTGTGGTTTAACCCACAGCACCACCCACGTCCCTAAATGGCGTCTTAGTGCAATACAATTTGCTCCCGACTGGAAACGATGAGTGCAAATAGTTCATTTCCCTGTCTTCATCTCTCCACAACCACAGGTGGAGATTTGACTGCTTAAAATGAATGGATTGGGCAAGGGGGCTTCTTCAATTGCAGCACCCAACCTTTGAAAGGACCCCCTCAGAGTCCTCTCACTGTTAGCTTTTCAAAGGTCATGCAGAAGTGTGCTCTTTGTTTAACGGAACAGGGTTTCTGTTTGCTTTTAACATTTGAAGGTCCTTGGTGGGGGAGACGAGTCTTCTCTTTCCTCAACTTCTGCTGTTTTCCTGTTTATTTTGAATGCAGCCCTCTGGCCCTCTCTATCTGCCCCCTGGGACTCTCCCTAGGCCGCACATTCCTTGCGCGATTCAGATCCAGGTTGGCCTTGGAATGATAAAATTGTAGAGCTGGAAAAGGGACCCTTGGGTCATTTAGTCTGACCCGCTGCAATGCAGAAATCTCAGCTGAAGCAGCCATGACAGATGGCCATCCAGCCTCTGCTTAAAAACCTCCAAGGAAGGAGAGCCCACCGCCCTCCAAAGGAGTCCGTTTTGCTGTCGAACAGCTCTTTACCATCAGAAAGTTATTCCTGGTGTTTAGTTGGAATATCCTTCCCTTTTAATTTGAAGCCATGGGTTCGGATCCTACCCTCTGCAGCAAGAGAGGCCTGGGTCATTTTGGGACTTGTCTGAATTGGACCCAGGATCAGATCAAATTTAGGAGCGGGGGCAGCACTTCACAGCCCCGGTAGCTAAATACTGCCAACTCCACAGCTACAAATTCCCACGTTGGCACTAGACGAGCGAGGGAAATGCCAAGCAATATTCTCCATGGCAAAGTGAGTTCTGGATGTACATTCACAGCAGCACCACTTGCCAGTTTGGGGAGGCACTGAATGTCAGTGATGGGGGCTGCTGCTGCTGCTACTACTTTCTCCCTCTCCTGTGAGCAAAAATTGAGGCTTGCAAATCCTCCTTTTCTCCTGTGCTGCGCTGGGAATGGCCTCTAGGCAGTCCAGGCAAGCTTCCTGCTGTTGCGTCCAAGTACCTGTCCTCTGTGTGGAGGAAATAAGCACAGGCCAGTTGGCACTGGAGCAAGGACCCTCCCCTCCCCAGCCACCACCTCTCCCTGGCAGATGTGCTCCCTGGAATAGGCCTGGCCCACCAGCTGCATCCTCTTCACCCCACAGAGATGGTTTGCCCCAGTCGCTCACTCTTCCAAATTTTGCTGTGCCAGGGCTGACCTCAGCGAAGTGGTTGGGCACCTGGAATGACAGCTTCCTTTTTTGCTCTTCAGGTGGAAGGGAGACTGAATTCTCCTGGATGAAGGCCGGCAGGGACTATCACAAAATTTGCCTGTTTCTCATTCCTCCCAAGATCAGTTCACTTTTGCTCATCAGCCTGCAATTTTTCCAAAAAATAGAAACCCAGACGCTTATGCAAACCCATCAGCGAATTTCTCCTAATACACAAGTTTGTCTAATGTATACACTTTTTTTGCAAAGCAATTTCCCCAAACGATAAGCTATTTCTGTAAGCTGTTTTCACTAATATTTGCATTTATTGGCATATGCACATTACTTGGCCGGAGAACAGCGTTGTGAAATTCTGAGAAATGCAAATTTCAAAGGAGGGTTGGGTTTTGTGTCGCTTCGGAAAGGGTAAATTAGGTAGGTGGTCACTAAATGCAAACTGAATCGAATGTCTCCCCATCCCTACTTAGAAGCAATGGCTTTTCTTTTGGAGTCGTCCCATATTGATTTACCCTGGTTGCAAACCGCCTTTAGAACCATAGATTTTGAAGGAACTTTAAAGGTTGTCCAGTCCCTACTTGTGTTCGTCTGAAGTCTGTTTTCTTGCCATTTTAAGTAATAAAATCTCAGAACTGCAGAGTTGGAAGGGATCCCAAGGATCATGTAGTCCAGCCTCCTGCAACTCAGGAGTCTCAGCTAAATCATCCATGACGGATGGCCATCCAGCCTCTGCTTACAAACCTCCACCAAAGGAGAGCCTGCCACCTGGGGAGAGAGTCTGTTCCGCTGTCAAACAGGTCTTACCGTCAGAAAGTTCCTCCTGATGTTTAGTCGAGATTTTCTTTCTTGTAACTTGAAGTCTTTGATTTGGGTCCTCCCCTCCAGAGCAGGAGAAAACAAGCTGGCTCCATCTTCCATGTGACAGCCCTTTGGATATCTGAAGACGCCTATCACATCTCTTCTCAGTCTCTGCTTTTCCAGGCTAAAGATACCCAACTCCCTCAACTGTTCCTCATCAGGCTTGGTTTCCAGACCTTCGACCACCTAACTTCTGCTTGTTCATTCTAGCCTTGGTGTGATGGCCTGGGACACAGGCTCGGACTTTGTTATGTACTGAGTTGAATAGGATCCAAACTGCAGCAGTCTGATTGGTCCTAGAACAATAGGCTCCAAAAGGCAGCAGTCTGATTGGTCCTAGAACAATAGGATTCAGAATGCAGCAGTCTGATTGGTCCTAGAACAATGCAGCAGTATGATTGGTTAGCAGGAACCACCCAATCATGCTCCAGATAGAAGTGAATCCACAACCTGATTGGCCTACAGTAGAATCCTGGAATTAGCCAATCATGTGCAGCCCATTGTGTAAATAATGTATATAAAGCAGATACTTTGAGGGGACATTCATTCATTCCTCCTCACCACTATGAGCTGAATAAAGAGCATGAAATCACTTTGCGACTCTGAGTATATTTCACTGGCGACGAAGGTGGGATCCCGCTGAGCTGACTGCCACACACAGCACCGCAGCACCGCCACCTGCCGCACCGCTGCCCCGCACCGTGTATCCAGGCTTCAGCTCCGGGACACAAGGAACTCAGAATGGCAACTGACAGCAGCTTCTCGCCATTCAACCCAGCATCTGGAGACTGGGAAGCATACGCCTCCCGTTTCACCTTCCTCCTAGAAGCCAAAGGGGTCACCGATGAAGAAGACGCCAAGAAGAGGGCAATATTCTTCAGCGTCTGCGGAGAGGAGACATTTGAAATCGCCCGGGCTCTCCTTGCGCCTGAAGACGTCGCTACTGTTCCATACAAAACAATAATGGAACAGCTGAAGGGGCACTTTTCGCCACAGCCCTCAGTGGTGGCTCGTCGAAATGCCTTCTACGCAAAGCGGCAAGCCCCTGGGGAAACCATAACTGGGTTTGTGACCTCTCTCCGCCAAGCTGCCCGGTTCTGCAACTTCTCAGAGCTGGAGAACATGCTTCGTGACCGCCTCGTCGGTGGCCTGAAGGATGAGAAGCTGCAACGACGCCTCTACGCTAAGAAGAACCTAACGTTCCAGGTCGCTCTGGAGGAGGCCCTGGCAACGGAAGCTGCTGAGAGGTCGACGCAAGAGGCACGGCTGAGCCAGCCGTCCCAACCGAGGGTCCACCACGAAGACCTCACCAACGACTCGGGATCCGACAGGGAGGAGGTGCACCGAGTACAGCAGCGCACTCAAGCAGCCCACATACCACAGCTGCCTCGACGAGAAGGAGGGAACTGCGCAAGCTGTGGAGGAAGTCACGAGAGGAGGACCTGCCGTTTCCGCAACGCAGAGTGCAGGCAGTGCAGAAAATTGGGACACATCGCCCGGGTGTGTCGGGCTCGGCCCACCCGAAGCCAGGCATCAGATGACCAATCCAAGAGCCCCAGGTCCCGGGGCCCAACGCACCAGGGCAACTCGACGGAGCTCACAGACTTCCAGGTATACCAGTTGCCCCACCCCAACGTAGAGAAAATTTATGTAGAGGTACAGATAGAGGGGGCCCCATGCCGCATGGAGCTTGACACGGGTTCAACTCTATCCATAATCTCGGCAAGGACCTTAAGGAAACTGTGTCCTACTGGGGGTCCCAAACTCAGGCCGGCCCCATTCACCCTCCGGGACTTCCAGAAACGTAAGGTCCCCACAATGGGGGTGGGGACCTTCAGGGTGCAATACCGAGGGCGGACGCGGCAACTGGACTTGCTTGTGGTCAAGGGCCCCTACATTAGCTTACTGGGGTTGGCATGGTTTGGACCACTGGGACTAGCCATCACCGGGGTGAACCACATGAGCTTACAAGTGGACGTGGACGCCATATGCAAGGAGTTTCCGGGGGTTTTCGATGGGAAATTGGGACAGTATACGGGCCCCCCCATTGCTCTACAGCTTGACCCCGCAGTACGACCAGTCAGGCTCAAGGCCCGCCGGGTCCCATTCGCCCTGAAACCCCGTATAGACGAGGAATTGGACCGACTCGTGGAGCAAGGAGTGCTGGAGCCGGTGCCTAATGCCCCCTGGGAAACCCCAATCGTCACACCCGTCAAGCCTAATGGTTCGGTCCGCATCTGCGCAGACTACAAATGTACCATAAACAAGGCCCTCATGGCCCATGCATACCTAGTGCCAGTGGTCAGCCATGTCCTTGCCACCCTGGCTGGGTCGAAAATTTTTGGCAAGCTGGACTTGGCCCAAGCATATCAACAGCTGCCAGTAGATGAGGCCACAGCAGAGGCACAGACGATTGTGACGCACAGAGGAGCGTTCAGGGTAAAGCGGCTGCAATTCGGGGTCAGCGTGGCACCAGGCATATTCCAGAATCTAATGGACTCTCTCCTTAAAGGGATTCCTGGTGTCACCCCCTTCTTTGATGATGTGTTGATTGCCGGGCCCACACCAGAGGAGTTTGAGGACCGCCTCCGCACTGTTCTGCACCGTTTCCAGATGGCGGGTCTCAAGGTGAAGCGGGAAAAATGTCTACTAGGAGTGCCTCAAGTGGACTTTCTGGGATTTATGGTGGATGCAGAAGGGGTTCACCCGACTGGGGACAAGGTACGGGCCATTTGTGATGCCCCAGCGCCCAAGAACAAGACTGAACTTCAGGCCTTCTTGGGATTATTGAACTTTTACCATTCCTTCCCCACAAGGCGGCGGTAGCGGAGCCCCTACACAGACTCCTGGACAAGCGGGCCCCTTGGGTGTGGGGCCAGCGCCAGGAGGCCGCATTCCAGGCAGTCAAGGACTTGCTTGTCTCAAACTCGGTCTTGGCACACTTCGACGAGAGGCTGCCGGTGGTGCTAGCATGCGACGCCTCGCCCTATGGCATCGGCGCTGTCCTGGGACACCAACTCCCGGATGGAAGAGAGGTACCGGTAGCATACTTTTCCCAGACACTCAACGAAACCGAGCGGAACTACTCGCAAATCGACAAGGAGGGTCTGGCAATCGTGAAGGGAGTAAAAAAATTCCATGATTTCTTGTACGGGCGGCCCTTCACCGTGGTGACTGACCACAAGCCGTTGCTTGGCTTGTTTGCCCCCGAAAAGCAGACCCCCCAAGTGCTGTCTCCTCGCGTCCTCAGGTGGTCAATTTTCCTTGCCAGCTACCAGTATGCACTGATTCACCGCCCTGGAAAGGCGATGGGCCATGCAGACGCCCTCAGCAGGCTACCACTACCGGAAACAGGCCCCGACCCAGCACCTGCACAAGAGGTTATGAGCCTGGAGCTGCTTCCTGACCGCCCCATTCAGGCACAAGAAGTTGCACACCATTCCAAGAAAGATAGGGTCATCTCCCGGGTCCTGGACTGGGTGTGGAGGGGATGGCCCAGCCGCAGCCCCGGGCCAGAATTCGCCGGCTACACAACCCGCAAACAAGAACTGTCAGCCCACAAGGGGTGCCTGTTATGGGGAAGCAGGGTCGTTGTTCCCCAGCCCCTCCGCAAAAGGGTCCTCACAGCCCTACACGAGACACACCCAGGGGTAGTAAGAATGAAGGCCCTTGCCAGGAGTTATGTGTGGTGGCCGGGGATCGACGGAGAGATAGAGGCCTGGGTCAAACACTGCCAGGCCTGCCAGGAATCCCGCCCAGATCCCCCAAGGGCCCCAGTCCAGTCCTGGGAGTCCGCCCGAGCACCATGGTCACGCCTGCATGTGGACTTCGCTGGCCCCTTTCAGGGGAAAACATTCTTCATAGTGGTGGACTCCTACACCAAATGGCTGGAAGTCGCACTGGTACCGTCCACTTCTACGTCCGCAGCCATCCGGGTACTACGCAGGCTGTTTGCAACCCACGGGCTCCCTGACACACTCGTCTCAGACAACGGGACTGCATTTACATCAGGAGAATTTCAAACCTTCACAGTGCAGAACGCCATCCGCCACATCCGTTCGGCGCCATTCCACCCTGCCACCAATGGCCAAGCAGAACGCATGGTGCGGACCACCAAGGACACCCTTCGCCGCATGACGCAAGGGGATTGGGAGTACCGCCTTGCCACATTCCTTCTAGCACAGCACAGCACCCCCAGCTCAACGACTGGCCGGAGCCCCGCTGAACTACTAATGGGTCGGCGCCTTGCAATCAGATTGGACCGCCTTCACCCCGATAGAGCTCAGGATGAGGTAGTGGTGGGGGAAGGCAGGAACCCCCGGACCTTCGAGGCCCAGGACCCAGTGTACGCAAAGAATTTTGGGGCAGGCCCTGCATGGGTACCTGCCACAGTCACCAGGGTCACGGGCCCCGTGTCGTACGAGGTGCTAACAGATGGGGGGCAATGCTGGCGCCGCCACTGCGACCAGATACGGCGACGATTCCCGGGAGAAAACCAGGAGGAGGAGGACAGGTCAGAGGAGTCCCAAGGGAACCGTGGGGCAGTGAGGCCCATAGAGCAGCAGGGGCAAGCAGGAGAGGCAGAATCAGTAAATACAGAGAGGACCCGCGAGGCCGAAAGGACACCGGAACCAGAACCACGACTGAGCGAGCCGGTTGCGCCAGACCAAACAGCCCCATCCTTGGAACACGAGCCAGAACCTGAACCCCGGACCAGGGAACACCCCAGGCCGCAACGCACACGTAGGCCACCGGCGTACCTTGAGGACTATGAATGCGACCTTCCGGGCAGGACTGGAACTTAGAGGGGAGGGGTGTTATGTACTGAGTTGAATAGGATCCAAACTGCAGCAGTCTGATTGGTCCTAGAACAATAGGCTCCAAAAGGCAGCAGTCTGATTGGTCCTAGAACAATAGGATTCAGAATGCAGCAGTCTGATTGGTCCTAGAACAATGCAGCAGTATGATTGGTTAGCAGGAACCACCCAATCATGCTCCAGATAGAAGTGAATCCACAACCTGATTGGCCTACAGTAGAATCCTGGAATTAGCCAATCATGTGCAGCCCATTGTGTAAATAATGTATATAAAGCAGATACTTTGAGGGGACATTCATTCATTCCTCCTCACCACTATGAGCTGAATAAAGAGCATGAAATCACTTTGCGACTCTGAGTATATTTCAGACTTGGAACTGGAGGAGTCTCAGCCCGCACCAAATCCTCTGCCTCAAGCGGCATCTGAACTGAGTCTGCACAGGTTCCCCTGCAGCAAACCCCAGCTGGGCGGAGTCAGGGGCCTGAGCCTGCCCTGGCTCCAGATGCAGGGATGACCTCGTTGCCTCCAGCTGGGCCATCACTTACAGCTGTTCCACCACCGGTTGGGTCAGGGGAGGCTGAGGCGGCCCCTGGGTCTAGTCACCCACCGACGTCTCCCGAGCTGCAGAGACTCAGGTCTGAGAAGCAGAGACCTGAGTACTCACAGGAGGAGTGCTCGCCTTCAAATGAGACAGGGAGGTGAGTCGCTGGGGGATCAGGACCAGCCGCTACCCCAACAAAGATAAAAGGCTGTCGGACCCTGCCCCAGGTTGTGGGAGCAACATTGCTGTATGCTAGTTCCTGCCTGAGATTCTGTACCTGTCCTTGCCTGGTTTCCTGTCTGGTGTCCTGCCTTGGCTCTGTCGGACTGACTCCTAGTGGCACCTTTGGATTCGGGACTGGACCTGGACCGCATTGCTTGGGTTAACCCCCGGGCCCAGCACACTTAGCCTTTGGAGCGATAGGACCCATGAACATTCAGTGAAGCTGAATGTTGGGAGATTTAGCATAGCTACAAGAAAGCTCCGCCATGCAGCACATAGTTAAACTATGGAACTTGCTCTCACTTTAAAAGAGGATTGGACAAGTTCCTGGAGGAGGAGAGGGCTATATCGAAGGTTGCTAGCCAGGATAGCTCTGCTTGCCCTCCACAGTTCAGCAGCAGTGCTTCTGAATACCAGTTGCTCAGATCCTATTGTGGGTTTCCCCAACTGGCCACTGTAAGAACAGGATACTGGACTAGATGGGCCATGGGCCTGATCCACTAGGCTCTACTTACATTGTTAGGCTTGTGCATTGTGTTGAGACCAAGTGAGCACGATCTTTTGTGTTGCCGAACAAAGTCAGATTGTGTTACCGATCAGGGAATGAGTCTTCCTTCATCAGTCCCTTGCCCAGTCTGGTTTTGCATGTGAGTTTTTGGACTGTGGCTTTTTCAGCCCAGGGCTTGCAAGTTCTGCCCCTCCCAGATGTCCCCAGGGCCAAGAAATAATCCAACCTTTGCAGCCACCTGTGCCATGAGACTTCCCAGCGTCATCCTGAAGCGCTGTGCCTTGTTTTCTTGTTAACAAATTACACGGTCATCAGAGAGCTTTGGAAATAAGTCTCTGAAGCTTACATACCACTGGACAGTAATTGAGTTCATCTCCTGGTGTGGCAGCTCGTTTTAATTAGGCTTTAGAAGATTGAAAAAAGACTGAATATATTATGGCTGAACTTATATTATTAAGCAGCAGATTAACATTGGCGTTCATAATACGAAGGCTTTTATGTGGTGGATGCAAATATCTCTTCCTCTCTAATAGAGTAGTCCACTTATGCCACTCTCTTTAATCCGAAGAGCCTTTTAAAACTCCCTAACACCAAGCCGCCTTTCCTTTGCAACCTCAGTTACCTCTGCTCCGGCTACGAGCAGTTTCTGTTGACTTCCCCTGCTTAACGTTTTGTCTCTTGGGAAGACGTTGGGGACTTTTCAATTGCCCCTCTTCACACATTTGGTCAACTTCTGGAGCAGGGCACACACAAAAATATAGTGTCATAGAACTGTAGATGTGATGGCCTGGGAATCAGATTCAGAGGCTGAACCTGAGGAATCCCAGCCTGCACAGGAGTCCCTGCCTCCAGGACCGGCTGAGCCAGGGCTGGGGCATGAGCCTGAAGGGTCCTCACCTGTGCCGGATCCTCAAGAGCAGACACCAGCTGAATCTGCTCTGGCTCTGGAGGTGATAGAGGACCCATTGCCTGCAGGTGCTCCACTCTCAGCCCCGTCAGAGGAAGCTGAGGTTGCCTCTGGGTCCAGTAACCCTCCAGCCTCTCCTGAGCTGCACAGGCTCAGGGCAGAGAGGTGGAGGGAACTAAGTTATTGGAGGAGGAGTGCTCGCCTCCAGGCCAGCCAGCCCCAGTCCCAGGTTGCAGGAGCAACATTGTTGGTAACCTGTTCCTGCCGGCACCCTGTCCTGCTCTTCTGTCAGAGTTCCTGACCCCACCCGACTCCCTGCCTTGGACCCCACTTCAGCCTTGACGGTCAGCCTCCATACCGCACCCTTGACCTCGGACTGGACTCTGACCATGCCGCACGGTAACCCCCCGGGACCAGCACAGTAGAGTTGGAAGGGACCATGAGTGCCATCTAGTCCAACCCCCTGCAGTGCAGGAATCTTTTGCCCAACGTGGGGTTTGAACCTGCAGCCTTGTGATGAAGAGTCTCAGTAGACTGACCTTTCCCAGACCCGTGTCATGTTGAGTCAGCAGAACACAGGTCCATCTAGCTTAAGGTTACCATATTTTTTTTCAAAGAATCCAGGGACAGTTTTTTTTTTTGCAAAGAGAAAAACAGTTATTAAAAGTTATTTTTTTAAATACTGGAGAGTATTTTTTTTAAAAAACACTGGAGAGCCAGTGTGGTGTAGTGGTTAAGAGTGGTGGACTTGTAATCTGGTGAACCGGGTTCGCGTCTCCGCTCCTCCACATGCAGCTGCTGGGTGACCTTGGGCCAGTCACCTTCTCTGAAGTCTCTCAGCCCCACTCACCTCACAGAGTGTTTGTTGTGGGGGAGGAAGGGAAAGGAGAATGTTAGCAGCTTTGAGACTCCTTCGGGTAGTGATAAAACGGGATATCAAATCCAAACTCTTCTTCAAATCCAAACTCTTAAAAAAATTAAGAAGTAATATCTTCTCTTCTGTGGTCTCCTCTGTCCTGCGGCCTTCCTCTCGGCCTGCTCTCTTGGAGTGCTAGCTGCCATGGAGTAGGCTCAGGTCAGGCCTGGGCTTGGCCACGTGTCCTTGCTCTCCCGGTGCTCTCCTACGTCTTCTCAGTGGTGGCAGTGGCAGTGGGGCAAGGTCTTTTTTCTCCTTCCTCTTCCTCTCTCTTCCTTCTCCTTCTCTTCTCCTCCTTATCCCTGCATTAGCTCTGGGCTTTGGAGGTGGCCCTGGAGTGCCACTGGGCAGTCGGCCGGGTGGCCGGGCGCTTTTGCTCCCAGCTCGATTTTAGTCATGGGGGGCAGGGTCAGCAGTTCCCCCAGTTGACGCACTGGGCGTCCCTGGTTCCCCTTCAGCAGTGGCAGTCTCAGCAGCCTGGAGCCAGCCTGGTAGTGCAGTTGGCTCTGGCTGGCTTCAGGAGCTGCTCGCTGCCGTCGTCCGCCATTTTGCCTCGCCTTAAGTCCCCATATGTTGTGTCTTGTGCTGTTCACGCAACATTCATTCCCTACTAATAAATCTACAACATTTAAAATATAAATCCGGGGACATTAAATGAAATCCGGGGACATTCGGGGGATGGATTTTGTCTGGGGACAGATTTGTAAATCCAGGGACTGTTCCCGGGAAACGGGGACACCTGGTAACCATAATCTAGCTTAGTACTGTCCACACTGACTGACAGCAGCTCTCTAGGGTTTCGGATGGGGTCCTTACCAGCCCCACCTAGAGGTGTTGGAGAATGAGCCTGGGATCTTCTGCATGCAAAGCAGAACATGAGAAGAGCCCTGAGGTTGGATCAGGCCAATGGCCCATCTAGTCCAGCAGCCTGTTCTCACAGTGGCCAACCAGATGCCATGCAAGCAGGATTTGAGTTCAAGAGCTATCACCTTGCCGACCAAGGTCCATAAGGTTAAAGCTATGGTTTTCCCAGTAGTGATGTACGGAAGTGAGAGCTGGACCATGAAGAAGGCTGATCGCCGAAGAATTGATGCTTTTGAATTATGGTGCTGGAGGAGACTCTTGAGAGTCCCATGGACTGCAATAAGATCAAACCTCTCCATTCTGAAGGAAATCAGCCCTGAGTGCTCACTGGAAGGACAGATCCTGAAGCTGAGGCTCCAAGACTTTGGCCACCTCATGAGAAGAGAAGACTCCCTGGAAAAGACCCTGATGTTGGGAAAGATGGAGGGCCCAAGGAGAAGGGGACGCCAGAGGACGAGATGGTGGGACAGTGTTCTCAAAGCTACCAACATGAGTTTGACCAAACTGTGGGAGGCAGTGGAAGACAGGAGGGTCGGACACGACTAAACAACTAAACAACAACAACCCTCCTGTGGTTTCCAGTAACTTGGATTCAGAAGCTACAGAGGCAGAGCAGAGCCATCCTGACTAGTAGCTATCAATAGCCATCTCCACGAATTTGTCTAATCTTTGAAAGCCTTCCACGTTGGCCATCACTGCCTCTATGCCACCATCTCTCACGAAAAGCTCTACCACTGGGGAACCTTTGGCCTTGCAGATGTTCCAGCCCTCCAACTCCCTTTCATCCCTGGCTGTTGAAGATCTTTAGCTTTCCCAGAACCACAAATAACCTTGTTTCTAGGATGGGCACCTTGTCTAGGTAATTAGATCTTGAGCGTTTTGAAAAAGGGCTGTCCACGATTTCGGAAGCAGAGCGTGAGAACCTTGCAGTGGTCTGCATGAAATGTTTTCTTCACATGTTCCTCTCCCGCCTCTTTGCCAGAGTCCAGGAGAAGAAGTGTTGGATTTGCACGAGTGTGTAAATCCAGATCTCAATAATTGCCCAGCAAACCGGTTGTAATGAAGCTCATCATCTATTTCTGCACGCACAGTTAGCATTGATTTAATAGGCCAGCGGCTCCTAGCTTTGGGTTGGGCCGGATTGGCATCTGGAGCGGTAAATGAAACTTGCAATAAGTCAAGCGGTATTAAACTTTATGGCTGCCGTATTTAAAAATGAGACATTTTCACCAATCAATCAGAGCGAGTGGAATTGTAAATATCAAGGCAGGATCCATATTGCTTAATTAAACAGCAGCTAACGAGCACTGTGGTTGTTGGGCTGTGATTTAGGACAAGGATTATGCAGATGGCGGCTGTTGGAGAATTCAGGAGGAAGGTGGTTGAACGCGGAGCTGACAAAGAGGTCTTGAGTCTGTGACTAACTCAATGGAGGAGCAAAAACTGGCAGAGCAGTGGTGGAGACGGAATAGATGAATCAGAACAACATTGGAATTCAAATTTGCTGAATCTGGCGCTACCGACTCTGAATTCTGATCCTAGAGTTCCTCTTTGAGTTAACTTCTACCAGTTGTGTATCCTAGTGAGGCCTATTTGCAAGGCCTGATTCCCCTGATAATTGCAATATCAAGTGACAGCTGCAAAAGAGAATCTGCTTACTTTTTCACTAATTAAAACGGCAATGGTTTGGGTGGTATTTGGGCATCTCAGCTGGTGGCTGGACTCCAACTCCCATCAGCCTTTTCAGACAGCAGGGCCAATGGTGACGGGATTTGTAGTCCAGCAACATCTGGAGGACCAAAGGGTACCGATCCCTGCTTTAAGTGGCAGAGCCATGGGAAGATCAAGCATGCAGAGCATCACTGGATACGCCTATCACCCTCCTTGCCCCATCAGGTCTCTGCAGAGCAGTTTATATGGAAAGGAAGTAAAGATATTTGTGACCACATTGGAAAGTGTTGAAAGCAGGGGCTTCTAGAGCCCCCTCAAGCTTTCGGAATAATGCACTGGCATTTAAAGCAGGGCAGTGTTTGCACATCCAACATCCCCCCTCCCGCTCCTTTATTGAATTCATATTGTATCTCCTTGGACTACTGCAATGCGCTCTACGTGGGGCTACCTTTGAAGGTGACCTGGAAACTGCAACTAATCCAGAATGTGGCAGCTAGACTGGTGACTGGGAGCAGCCGCCGAGACCATATAACACTGGTCTTGAAAGACCTACACTGGCTCCCAGTACGTTTCCAAGCACAATTCAAAGTGTTGGTGCTGACCTTGAAAGCCCTAAATGACCTCAAAGTCCCAGTAGACCTGAAGGAGCATCTCCACCCCCATCATTCTGCCCATACACTGAGGTCCAGAGCCGAGGGCCTTCTGGTGGTTCCCTCCCTGCGAGAAGCAAACCCACAGGGAACCAGGCAGAGGGCTTTCTCGGTAGTGGCACCTGCCCTCGCACCAGATGTCAAAGAGATAAACAACTACCTGAGATTCAGAAGACATCTAAAGGCAGCCCTGTTCAGGGAAGTTTTTAATGTGTGACATTTTAATGTATTTTTAATCTTTGTTGGAAGCCGCCCAGAGTTGCTGGGGAATAAATTATTATTATTGTTATTATTAGAATGGAGATTCTTGCAGGACTCATAGAATCACAGAACTGCAGTGTTGGAAGGGACCCATCCAGCCCCCTAAAATGCAGGAACCACAAAACAAGCCACTTCCCGCAGTCAGAAACCCCAACCCAAGGTGGATTCAAACCTCATTCCGCTGAATGTGGTGGATCGCACTGCGGGCCTTCATGCTGAACATGTGAGCGCTGGGGGCTGGGCCAGCAGGTACAGGTACAGACTAGAAATGGATAGATTGTCAAAGAGAAAAAATATAAATGAGGGTAAACTCCCCTGGAGGTGGAAACACCCAATTACAAAACAGTTCACCTTTTTCTCGGAACCTCACCAAAGCTTGAGTCGGATAGACTATGTTTGGGTCTCTAAAGAACTGGTTTCCAGAGTAAATAAAATTGAGATCACTCCACGAACTCTATCGGACCACAATTTGATTTATCTGGAACTAAAAGGTAGAGAACAATCCTCATTTAGATGGAGGATGAATGACACTTTATTTGAGAACCCAAAAATAGTAGTGAAAGCGAAAGAGACAATTAAGGATTATTTTGAATGGAATTTACATAAAGAAACCAGTCTGGACACTGTATGGGACGCGAGTAAAGCTGTCATGAGAGGCTTCCTAATCCAGCAAAATAGCCATAAAAAGAAAGAAAGAGAAAGAAAAAAAGAAGAAATTCTGGTTCAACTCATGGAAAATGAGAAAAAATTGATAATAAAACCTAAAGATGAACAAATTAAACAGACTATCAAAATGCTACAAACTCAGTATTCCATGTTGGTGAATCAAGAAGTGGAATGGAAAGTAAAGTTAATGAGACAAAAAAATCTTTGAATCGGCAAATAAAACTGGGAAGCTTCTGGCATGGCAGCTGAGAAAACGTCAGTCAAAATTTAATTAATAAAATCAGGATAGGGGAACAGGTGACGGAAGATCCAAAAGAAATAAGAAGAGCCTTTCAAGGATTCTATAAGGAACTTTACAGGAAAGAAAAAGAAGATAGAAAAAAATAGAAAGATATTTGGAAATTTACAAAGGAAAACAGATATCATTGGAGGAAAGAGAACAATTAAACGCCCCAATAACCAATCAAGAAATCCAAAAGTCAGTAAAGAAGATGAAACAAGGTAAAGCCCCAGGACCGGATGGGTTAACCTCTAAGTATTATAAATCACTTGGTGAGCAGCTAGTACCGGTTCTAGGGGAAGTAATGAATGCTATTTTACAAGGAAAAGGGAAAATACCAAACTCCTGGAAGGAGGCTTACATAACGTTGATCCCCAAACAAGATACGGACCATCAGAGTGTTAAAATTTTCAGACTGATATCATTGTTAAACAATGACTATAAACTTTTTGCGGATATCTTGGCCAACAGATTGAAGACAATATTAAATGATTTAATTCATAAAGACCAGGGAGGTTTCTTGCCAGGTAGGCAATTGAAGGATAATGTGAGACATATCATTAATATATTGGAATACCTGGAAGTAAGAAATGATAAGCCAGCCATACTGATGTTCATCGATGCTGAAAAAGCATTTGATAATGTATCCTGGTCATTTATGAAGAAGAGTATAGAAAAGATGGGGATCGGTGGCACCTTTTTAAGAGGAATCGAGGAAATTTACTCAGAGCAGAAAGCAAAATTAATTGTGAACAACACCTTAACAGACTCATTTGACATTACAAAGGGTACCAGACAAGGCTGCCCACTATCTCCGCTGCTTTTTATCAGTGTATTAGAAGTACTAATAAATTGCCTGAGAGGAAGAACAGAGATAAAAGGGGTCAAAATAGGCGCCAAAGAATTCAAACTTAAGGCCTACGTGGATGACTTGGTATTAACCTTAGAAGAACCTCAAGAAAGTGTAAAAATAGCATGGGAAGAAATGGGAAAATTTGGGCAACTGGCAGGATTTAAATTGAATAAGACAAAGACGAAAATGTTAGGCAAAAATTTAGAAACAAGTGAAGTAGAAAGGTTAGAACAAGAAACTGAAATCAAGGTGGTCAAAAAAGTTAAATATTTGGGAATTTAGATGTCGGCAAAGAACATAAACTTATTCAGTGACAATTACCAACCAGTCTGGAAGGAGATTAAAAGAGATTTAGAAATATGGGACAGACTAAAGCTGTCAATGACTGGAAGAATGTCAGCGATCAAAATGAACTTATTACCGAAAATGGTATTTTTGTTCCAGACAATCCTGATAATAAGAGGTTTAAGACAGTTTAAAGAGTGGCAAAAGACTCTCTTGCGTTTTATATGGCAAGGGAGAAGACCAAGGATCAAATTTAAAATACTGACAGATAAGAAAGAAAGAGGGGGGTTCGCTGTACCTGATCTGAAACTCTATTATGAAGCAGCATGTTTATGTTGGATAAAGGAGTGGATAACCCAGGAGAACCCAGTTTTGTTAGATTTGGAGGGGCACAACAATAGATTTGGATGGCACTCCTATCTTTGGTATGGTAAGGCAAAAGTGCATAAAGGGTTTACAAATCATGTGATAAGGGGTGCTCTATTTGAAGTCTGGGACAGAAACAAGAATTTGTTGGAAAGGAAAACACCGTGGTTGGTGTCACCAATTGATATGTTAACAGTTAAAAAACTGAACATAGAAGGGAGAGGAGCCACCTATGAGGAGATTCTGATGAAGGCCGAAAAAGGTTGGAAATTGAAGCCTTATGACTGTATTGCTGGAAAATTGACAGGATGGTTGCAATACCATCAAGTCAATGATGTTTTTAAAGAGGACAAAAAATCAGGATCTGAAGACAAAAAAAATCGAAATTTCAAATAGACATTATAGAAAGTAAGTCTAAACTACTTTCAAAAATGTATAATCTCCTATTAGAATGGAATACAAAAGACGAACTTATAAAAGAGGCTATGATAAAATGGGCTGTTGATCTAGGACACAACATAGACTATGATGTATGGGCCAAACTCTGGAATGAGAGTATAAAATTCACCGCTTGTTCTGCCTTAAAAGAGAATGTTATGAAGATGGTCTATCGTTGGTATCTTACTCCCACCAAATTGGCAAAAATGTACAGAACTAGTAGTAAAACTTGCTGGAAATGCAAGGAAAAGGATGGCGACTTCTATCATATGTGGTGGTCATGTAATAAATTAAAAGAGTTCTGGGACTCGATTTATAACGAGTTAAAAAAGATGTTTAAGTATAGCTTTCCCAAAAAGCCGGAAGAATTCTTGCTAGGTTTGGTGGGAGAAGATATTAAGAAGACGGATCAAAGATTATATCTGTACACAACAACAGCAGCTAGAGTTCTGATAGCTCAAAAGTGGAAGCAACAGGAGATGCCGACAATAGGAGAATGGCAGATAAAGCTGGTTGAATACGCTGAGATGGCTAAATTGACACACAGAATTCACAATCAGGAGGAGACAAAGTACCAAAAAGAATGGTGTAAATTTTTGATCTATATAAGTGAGAACTGTATAAATTTGAAAACTTTGGCAGGATTGAAGTAAATCGTATGTCATGTTGTAATATCTAATCAAAGAAACTGTGAACTATAGAATAGAATAGGAAAACTGATGGAAGGGAAGGACGGAAGTCAACAGCTCTACGGAGCATAAAGTAGGATATATGTAATAAGATTTGATGTTTTGCTGGTGTTGGTGGGTGATCTTAAATCTCCATAAAAATTATTTATAAAAAAAAGCAGGTACAGGTATGTTGTGGGTGGGGCCGATGCACCTGGCTTGGACCCTCACCTGTTCCCTTGAGCACCTGAAGCAGGAGAAGATTTGTGCATGTTGCAGATGGCAATCAAGGGCTGTTAAGTAAAGAGCAATTGGAGCGAAAGGCTCCTGAATTGCGCATCCTTTGGTTTATTTATTTACAATGCAATCATTATCTCAGCTGGAGGTCCGTCACGATCCATAAATTTGATGCAATTTAAATTAATATGCCACTTCTGGGTTACGTGCGCCCGGGACTTGATTTCCTTTTTGTTCAGCTGCTAAGCAAGATGGGGATGCTTCAGACTGCTGCAGGTTTCTCCCTTTGTTTCCAATTTGTATTCTGCAATGACTCTTCGATGCAATAGGAGTACGCTAGCTGGGGATTTATGCTGGGCCGTCCACACACTATTGCCCTTTGTTAGCTGTTCTGCACTCTTCAGGGATTATTATTATTATTATTATATTTTTATTTATAACCTGCTTTCCCACCAGACTCAAGGTGGCTTACACAAATTAAAACAACACCTAGAAAAATACAAAAAGCATAGAAAGGATAATGGTTAAAAATGATTAAACTCTAATAGAATTAAAACTACATAAAATACAAATCTATTCAAATGCAGATAGTAAAAACAGCATAGTGCTATTAAAAGCCATTTTCATAAAAAAAAATAATAATCCCAGGAGCCGAAGAATTGGAAGGGACTCAGGAGAACTTCAAGGGCTCTCACATGGAAGAGGGAACAAGCTTGTCTTTTCCTGCTCTGGAGGGTCGGACCCAAACCAACAGATTCAAGTTACAGGAAAGGAGATTCCAACTAAACTTCAGGAAGAACTTTCTGACAGTAAGAGCTGATTGACAGTGGAATGGTCTCCCTTGGGAGGCTGTAGACTCCTTTGTTGGGAGGTTTTTAAGCAGAGGTTGGATGGCCATCTGTCACGGATGCTTTAGTTGAGATCCCTGCATTGCAGAGGGTTGGACTAGATGACCCTCAGGGCCCCTTCTGATTCTACAATTCTATGACACTATGATTCTACCTTGCCAGCAAAGGTTCGTATAGTTCAAGCTCTGGTTTTCCCAGTAGTGATGTATGGAAGTGAGAGCTGGACCATAAAGAAGGCTGATCACCGAAGAATTGATGCTTTTGAATTCTGGTGCTGGAGGAGACTCTTGAGAGTCCCATGGACTGCAAGAAGATCAAACCGATCCATTCTGAAGGAAATCAGCCCTGAGTGCTCACTGGAAGGACAGATCCTGAAGCTGAGGCTCCAATACTTTGGCCACCTCACGAGAAGAGAAGACTCCCT
Organism: Podarcis erhardii; assembly: GCF_964252035.2. Lineage (NCBI taxonomy): Eukaryota > Metazoa > Chordata > Lepidosauria > Squamata > Lacertidae > Podarcis > Podarcis erhardii. The sequence continues at coordinate 53,891,582 of NC_138501.1, forward strand.
GGAAAAGACCCTGATGTTGGGAAAGATGGAGGGCCCAAGGAGAAGGGGACGCCAGAGGACGAGATGGTGGGACAGTGTTCTCGAAGCTACCAGCATGAGTTTGACCAAACTGCGGGAGGCAGTGGAAGGCAAGAGTGCCCGGCGTGCTCTGGTCCAGGGGGTCACGAAGAGGCGGACACGACCAAACGACTAAACAACAACAACAACAACAACAACAACATGATTCTGTCACAGATTTAGAGCCAGGCTATAGCCCAGTTCCTCCCACCTTCCTCCATTTTACACCTAACGAGCATCTGAAAAGGGATTCTGATTTTCCAAAGAGGAGAACTTCGAGTTTTATTTATCCACTATGGATTGGAGCCAGGTGTACTCATGCTCAAAGTAGACTCCTTGATTTCAGCAGGTTACACCTCAAGGATGACTTAGTCTGCAATCCTAACCATGTCTACTCGGAAGCAAGTCCTACTGAATTTGATGGGGCTCATTTGCAGGGGAGCAGGGTTTGGATTGCAGCCGCAGCCTGGCTCTGATGTTATGAGTTTATTTCACATTTTTTGACTTGTGCGTTTTAGAAATCATTAATGTGCAAGTTGTTTGGTTGAGGCTGTCTCTCTGTGCATTCTGCCTGTTGATATATTATCAGTGAAGCGGATTCCTCACTGATATGCAACATTTTGCTGTAGTGTAATAGTCTTTTTGAGAGAGCTGTAAAATATAATGGGAGGAACAGGAGTTTATTAGAATATAGAAAATCTGAAAAAATGAGCAGAGTAGAGGAAAAAGTACCAGAAACAAACACTCAGTAGAAGCCCCTGGAGACTATTTCTGTGTTTTGCAACACCTTACCCAATAAATGCACACTCAGCCACCAACTGGCAGCCACCTAGCAGGGAGTTCTGTGTTTGTAAGAACTCAATCTTTTAGTGTGGCAGTTTGGAACTCCCTGCCTCTTGACACCAGGCAGACACCTTCCCTGTACTCTTTTTCAGCATCTGCTAAAAACAGTTTTGTTTAGACAAGCCTACCCAGATGTTTAGGATGTGGGTGGCGCTGTGGGTTAAACCACAGAGCCTAGGACTTGCCGATCAGAAGGTTGGCGGTTCGAATCCCCGCGAAGAGGTGAGCTCCCGTTGCTTGTTCCCTGCTCCTGCCAACCTAGCAGTTCGAAAACATGTGAAAGTGCAAGTAGAAACATAGGTACCGCTCTGGCGGGTAGGTAAATGGCGTTTCCGTGCGCTGCTCTGGTTCACCAGAAGCGGCTTAGTCCTGCTGGCCACATGACCCACAAGCTGTACGCCGGCTCCCTCAGCCAATAAAGCCAGATGAAACCGCAACCCCAGAGTCGGTCACGACTGGACCTAATGGTCAGGGGTCCCTTTACCTTTACCTTACCCAGATGTTTAGAAGGTAGACATGAGCTTTAGTTTGTGGTTGTTTTAACTTTCTGAAAGCTTTAAATCATTGTTGCTAATTTTTCTTGTTGATCAATTCATTGCCTTAACCCACTTCGAGGGTTGGGTCCCTCTCCCCACCAATCAAACGGTGTATAACTGTTATGAAATACAAAAATAAAATAAAATAACTGCTCCTGTGTTCATGGGTGGCTGTCCTACAATCTCAGCTGCCCTCCTTCCTTACAATGCCGCACGTGCAGAACGGAATGGATCGGCCAATTCTGCAATTTAATCCACCAGCTCTGCACTCTTCTTTATCCTTGCAAAATTCATAATGTCCTGAAACAGTTCTAGCAAAGTGTCTCTCTCTCTCCCCACCTCCCCTCTCACACACACTTTAATTCAAATGAATTTTAATACCTCCCTTTTAGTGATCCAAGGCTGAGCTCTGGCTCAGATCACTGTGTCCGTGCGCCACTAAATTCTGCTGTAGATTTTCTTTTAAAACTCTGCAATGAAATTGCATCAAGGCAGATTGCTAACCCCTGCCTCCTGCCGCCCCTGCTGTTGAGAACTGGCTTTGGGCTTCACACAAGGCGACCTCTTTTTTAAAAACTGCAGGTCCCAAAGTGCTGTTTCCCATTTGTGCAACCTCTCTGCCATTTCCCATTGTCACCAGCAGGTGAAGTTTCCTCATCCATTATCTCCCTGCCTCTCCTCTCCTGCACCTGCCCCCTTGCAGCTCAGGGTTTTCCAGGAACACCCCCAGTTTCCCCCTCTACGGTATTCACCGCTCTCCTGCCAGGACACCAGAGTTCCTGGAACCCCTACAATAATCTCTTTTAGCAAACTGTGTCTCCAATTTAAAGCAATTTTTATTGCAGCAGACAAAAGGCCCTCTTGTATTGACACAAACTCCGGCTTCCATCATCTCCTGTAAGCTCTTCTGACAGGCTAAACTAGAAACTTCTGGCATTAGGTCAGACTCAAGACAGCCAAGTCAGGGGTCATGTATCCAATGAATCAATGACAATATCTATCTATCTATATATCTGCTGTTCCACATTCTCCAGCTGTCTTATCCAGGGCTGTTTTACTTTAGAACTAAGCCCTTGGCTGCAGTGACATCAAGGCTTCAATGTCACCCACAGCCTTCACCCCCAACTTGCCCCCTTTCCAGCTGATTTCCTTTGGCTAGGACTCCGATTGCCAGCTGAACAGAACCCTGTTTGTTCCTGTGTCTTTCACAGCAGAAGTCCCCATGGACAGCTTTGAACCAACGCCTATTAATGTTGGTATGTTAAGAATTATGGAACTGCAGAGCTGGGGTCATTGAGTCCAAATAGACTGCAATGCAGGAAAGAATCCCCACAGATGCCCCCCCCCCCGCCGACCTCTGTTTAAAATCCTCAAATGAAGGAGAGTCCACCACCTTCTGAGGGAGTCCACTCCACTGTTGTAAGAATGCAAGCCAGGGGTAGGCAACCTAAGGCCCAATCGCCTTCTCTCTCTTTTTTAAAAAATAAATTTTATTAGTTTTTTTAACATATCATTTTCAACAATAATTAAACATACTTTTATATCTTATACAATTTTTTTTACTTCCATCAATCACATCTGAAAATTTTCCATTCTATTCACTTAATTTACATTTCTTACTTTCACTATTACATTCAAATCTCATATCTCTATTCTTTCTCTACTTTGCAATGTTTCATATAGTCCTCCTTACAAAACTTCTTGCAGTCCTACTAGCGTAATTTGTTGATTACAGTTGCTCTTCAAATAGTTCGTATATTTCTTCCAATCATCTGTGAATCTCTGGTCCCGCAGGTTTCGAATCCTTCCTGTCATTTTATTCAATTCTGCGCAGTCCATTAATTTCGTCTGCCATTCTTCTTTTGTCGGGATTCCTTCTTGATTCCATTACTGGGCTAACAATACTCTTGCTGCTGTTGTTTGGCCCAATCGCCTTCTCAATCCTGCCCACGGACGATCTGAGAACCAGCGTGTTTTTACATGAGTAGAATGTGTCCTTTGATTTAAAATGCATCTCTGGGTTATTTGTGGGGCATAGAAATTCGTTCTCTCCCCACCCCCAATATAGTCCAGCCCCCCACATGCTCTGAGGGACGGTGGACTGGCCCATGGCTGAAAAAGCCTGCTGACCCCTGATATAAGGAGAGAAAGCTGAATCAGGTCAATGGTCCACCAGTACCCTGTTCTCGCAATAGCCAACCAGATGCTTCTTGTAGCTGTGGGAATGCTGAGGATAGTAGGAAAAGATATATTTATTAAATATTATCCTTCCTCACTCATGCTAGTGAGATTGTAGCAGAGCACATTCCCTTGCACATGGCTGGAAGCAAGTTGATGGATTCGTTAGAATTAGATAAGTTGAGCGATCCAGTCTGGCTTGTTCCTGGGAAATCCCCTTTAAAGGTAAAGGGACCCCTGACCATTAGGTCCAGTCATGACCGACTCTGGGGTTGCACCGCTCATCTCGCTTTATTGGCCGAGGGAGCCGGCGTACAGCTTCCGGGTCATGTGGCCAGCAGGACTAAACCGCTTCTGGCGAACCAGAGCAGCGCATGGAAACGCCGTTTACCTTCCCGTCGGAGTGGTACCTATTTATCTACTTGCACTTTGATGTGCTTTCAAACTGCTAGGTTGGCAGGAGCAGGGACCTGTGCTGGTCCCGGGGGAAGGTACCGTGGGTGTAAGCAGAGTCCACACGAAGAGGGGCGAGGTCCAAGACGGGGAGCCGGGCGGGGAACAGGTACGCTGGAACAGGAGGCCGAGCTGGGAACTGGAACACCGGATAGTCAGGAACAGGAGGCCAAGCAGGGATCAGGAACACAGGAAGGTCCAAAGCCAACAACGACGTTGCTCCCGCAACCTGGGGCCAGGCTGACTGGGCTTTTATCCTCTTCTAAGGCCGGGGGCGGTCCCGGCCCCCAGGAGCCCCGCCTCCTCTGGCCTTAAGGCGAGCACTCCTCCTGGGGGCAACCAGTTCCCTTCGCCTCTCTACCCTAAGCCTCTGCAGATCAGGAGAGGCCGAAGGGTTACTGGGCCCTGGAGGAGGCTCACCTGTGGCCACTGAGTCGTCAAGCCCCTCTGGGGCCAGAAGGGCTTCACCTGGGGCCAGCTCCTGATGCTCTGTCACAGGTGCAGGCTCTTCAGCATCTAGGCCTTGCCCCAGTTCAGCCGGCCCTGGAGGCGGGGACTCCTGTGCAGGCTGGGATTCCTCTGGTTCATCCTCTGAATCAGAATCCCAGGCCATCACACCATCCCCCCTCCCAGGCCCCCCCCTCAACCGAGGGTCCGGACCCGGCTTGCCGGGGTACGTCGCATGGAACTCTCGGAGGCAGGCAGGTGCGTGGACGTTGGCCGCTGGTTCCCAGGAACGGTCCTCCGGTCCATACCCCTTCCAGTCAATGAGATACTGCAGCTTTCCCCTGCGGTATCGGGAGTCCAGGATGCGTTCCACCTCATACTCAGGCTCTCCCTGAACCAACACTGGCTGCGGACGGGGACGGTTCGGGTGGAACTTGTCGGGTGGGGCCACCGGACTCAGCAGGGACCTGTGGAAGACCGGGTGAACCTTCAGGGTTGCGGGTAACCGGAGACGGAATGCTACAGGAGAGACTTGGTCCACGATAGGGAACGGGCCGGTGAAGCGGGCGTCCAACTTCCGCGAAGGTCGAGAGGGGTGGAGGTGGCGAGTGGAGAGCCAAACCAGGTCACCGACGCGAAGTTCCTTTTTTTTTTTAAAAAATAATTTTTATTGGGTTTTTACATTTTATAACAACAGACACACACACAAAGACAAAGACAAACAAACACACAAATACAATTACATACCCTAAGTTTCTTTACCCACTTTCATTGACTTCCCCCCACCCCCTCCTCTTACATCCCAATTCCAAAATTAATTCAGCAAGTTCTTACCTAACCTCTTAAAGATATTCACATTGCTTTTAAAAATTAAAATCTTTTGTTTATCTATATTCAACTATCCAATTCTCTTATAATCATTAATTTCTTTTTTTTTTAAGGTCGATCTAACTTCCCCTTCACAAATTTTCCCTTTATTATATTAATTATAGGTCACATTGACCAAGTAAAACAAAACATAACATTTTATAATTCTATTCTCTCCCCCCCCTGCCCCGGTTTCTGTCCCTTCCTAGACAAATGTCCAGAAAACAAACAAAAAATATTTCTAGCCCGGATTCCTCACGTCCGAGGCGTCTGATTCTCTGTCAGTCCCTCTCTGCCAGCTATATTGGTAGTCCTCTTTGATGGTCCTAAGACCCCGAAGGAGTTCAGTCAGAGTCAGATCATATTTTCTTTCATTCAGAATGTTGAAGAGTGTTTGCTGCGAAAGACCATCTAGTTTTCCATACTCAAGAGAAAAGTCCCAATCATATTGCTTTGTTCTTTCTAGTTTTAATATTCCAAGTACTCCAGGGGCTTCTCTCTTCTTCTTTCTCATCTTTCGCAGGTCTGTAATCCAGAGGTCTTCTTGCTCATACTCTAACGCTGCAGATTCCTGGTTGATATTTTCCACTTGTAGTGTCTGAACTCCTTCTTTTTTCTCTGTCAATTCCAAAGGCATCTCTTCCTGCTCAGCTGCAGAATTTTTATCGTACATCTCCTTTGTGCATTCAGCAGAGTTGTTTGTTTCAGGATTCAAGGTCATAAAAACTTTACTCAGAGCCATACTCTGCTCCTGCAGGATTCCCACGAGAAAGAACATTTTTTCTATCTCCGCCAGTAATTTTCCCTCTGCAGCCATTGTAATGTCACTAATTCCCCCTAGGGGGCTTTCAGTTATTTAGTAGTCCTTTTCCAATAATCTGTTACTTTGTTATTATCAATACTTTGTTTCCAATCGCCTCAGTCCAAATGTATCAGCTTTAATTCCAAGAGTTATTAAATAGCAAAATTCTTTACTTTGTCCGCCCGTTTGACAGCTTCTTTGACAGCTGTCAAACTCCTTTCACTTCTTCCTCCGGGACCCAAATAGGACACTCCCGGGTTTTTTGGGGGGGATACACACAAAGTTCCAAATTCCCTTTCTCTCCAGCACAAAAATCTTGTTCTATCAAATTTGTGAGAAACTTTTAAATCATCAAAACAGTATTCATTCCGCCTTAATTCTCCGTTCCTTGCTTTGAAACGTCTATAAGTAGAGGGGGTGCGGACTTCCCTTTAACACATCCCCCGATCGTGCCGAATTCACAGGATAAAATTTTTAAAGTCCAAATTCCACTACTCACGGGTCCTTTGTTATCCAGTCCAAATTTTGGGAAGAAAGTCAGCGCTCTCCGGCCATGGCTTGCGGCTTCGCTCTACTGAGGTAGCGGTCTACTCTCAGCACCACGCCACTCTCCGTACCCTCTCCGCAGCCTTTAAAAAGGCTCTTCGTGGGTCGGGGAGGGCGCTTAAGGTGCCCACCGAGTCACCAAGTCCGCAGGCTTCCGCGCCTGCGGTTTCTGAGGGTCCCCGTGTCGCCGGCACGGCAAGACCCGTCCTCAGCAGAGCCGATTCCCTCCGGAGCTCGGAGGGAATCCGCCATTAGCCGTTCGCGCTAACCCGGAAGTCCCTCTACCGACGCGAAGTTCCGGCCCCACCTGGCGGTGGCGGTCGGCCTGGGCTTTGTACGCTTCCTTGGCCTGGTGCAGTTGCTCCACCAAAAGCTGTTGCTGGGACTGGAGCTCTTGAAGCCACTCCGTCACCGCCGGGACCGCGGATGCCGGCAGCACATCTGGAAACAGCCGTGGATGATAACCGTAACTGGCCTGGAACGGGGTCTGCTGGGTGGACGCATTCACCGCGTTGTTGTAGGCGAACTCCGCCAATGCCAGGTGGTCGACCCAGTCATCCTGCTGGTAGCTGCAGTAACACCGGAGGTACTGCTCCAGCACCGCGTTCGCCCGTTCCGTCTGGCCATCGGTCTGTGGGTGGTAGGCTGACGAGAGGCAGACCTCTGTCCCGAGGGTCTGGTGTAATGCTCGCCAGAACCGGGATGTGAACTGAACGCCCCGGTCGGACACCACGCGCTCTGGTAGGCCATGCAGGCGGAAGACATGCTGAAGGTACAGCTGAGCGGTTTCCTTGGCTGTGGGTACAGATGGGCAGGGGGTGCAGTGCACCATCTTGGTGAAATGGTCGGAGAACACTAGAAGGCAGGTACAGCCACGAGACGGGGGTAAGTCCACTACAAAGTCCAACGAAACCGTGTGCCAAGGGCGCGGTGGAACTGGCAATGGCTGAAGTAGGCCGGGGGGTCGCCCGGTAGGACCCTTGGCGCGCCGGCAGACATCACAACCAGCAACGTAGCGAGCCACGTCGGCCTTCAGGCGGGGCCACCAAAACTCACGACTGACCAGATGGGTGGTCCGATACCGTCCAAAGTGCCCCGCTGCTGGGGCATCATGGGCCATCCGGAGAACCTCCAGCCGCAGTGGCCCTGGCGGGATGTACAGACGGCCGTGGTGCAGCAGAAGGCCCTGATGCAGGACCAGCCCCGGATACTGTGGGCTGGACCCTTCAGCCAGCTCCCGGAGTCGTTCCTGGGCCCAAGCGTCGACCCGCTGCCGTTCTCGCACCCGAGCCTGCAGTGGTTCCGCCTCCTGGGTGGCCAGGAACGCAGCTGGAGGTAGGATCGTGGTGGGTTCTGCTTGCTGTACCGTGTCTGCGTTGTCTTCAGGTTTCCGGGACAGGGCATCTGCCTTCTGGTTCTGAGAGCTAGGGATATAGCGGATCCGGAACTGGAACCGGGAAAAGAACAACGCCCACCGGATCTGTCTTTGGTTCAGCTTGCGGGTGGTCTGGAGGTACTCCAGATTCCGGTGGTCGGTTCTCACCTCCACCGGATGTCGTGCCCCCTCAAGATGGTGGCGCCAGACCTCAAAGGCCACCTTGATGGCCAGTAGTTCCCGCTCCCACACAGTATAGTTACGCTCCGCTGGTAGGAGCTGGCGGGAATAGAAGGCACAGGGCAAGAGTGGCGCTTCAGGTCCATTCTGTTGAGACAAGACGGCACCGAGAGCCGTACTGGAGGCGTCGGTCTCCACCACAAAGGGTCGAGAGGGGTCAGGATGTTGTAAGATCGGCGCCCTCTGGAAACAGGCCTTCAACCCCTGGAACGCCTCCTCTGCCTCCTCGTCCCAGGAAAACGGCGTCTTTGGGCGCAGTAGCCGGGTCAACGGGGTGGTGCGATGAGCATAATCTGCGATGAAGGTCCGGTAGTAGTTGGCGAACCCCAGGAAACGCTGTAGGTCCTTGCGGTTCCGGGGTGCCGCCCATTCTCGAACCGCTGCCACCTTCCCAGGGTCCATCTGCACCCCATCTGGAGAGAGCCGGTGACCAAGGAAGTCCACAGTCCGCTGATGGAACTCGCACTTGCTGAGCTTTGCGTACAAACGGTGCTCACGCAAGCGCTGCAGCACGGTCCGGACATGTCCCTCATGGCGAGCTGGGTCACGGGAGTAAACCAGTATGTCATCCAAGTACACCACCACGAACTTGTCTAACAAATCCTGGAACACGTGGTTGATGTAGCGTTGGAACACAGCAGGCGCGTTGCATAAACCAAAAGGCATAACCAAGTATTCGAACTGCCCGTACCGGGTCCCAAACGCTGTCTTCCACTCATCCCCGGCTCGGATCCGAATCAAGTTGTAGGCCCCCCGGAGGTCCAGCTTGGTGAACACCTGTGCCCCTTGCACCCGCTCCAGCAACTCCGAAATAAGGGGCAAGGGGTACCGGTCTGGGATGGTGATTTTGTTCAGGGCTCGGTAATCATGGCAAGGACGGAGTTCCCCACATTTCTTCTTAACAAAGAGCACTGGCGCCGCAGTAGGCGAGGTGGAAGGCCTAATGAACCCACGCTCCAGGTTCTTGCGCAAGAAGTCCTGCAAAGCCTCGCGCTCTGGCTCTGTTAGAGAGTATAAGCGACTCACCGGTAGGGGCGCTCCGGGCTGGAGGTCTATGCCGCAGTCAAAAGACCGATGCGGCGGCAGCTGGTCTGCCCCCCGTTCCTCGAACACGTCTTGGTAGTCCCGGTACACAGCTGGGAGCGTGGGTGCTGCCTCCTCCGTGGGTGCGGCCGCTAGCATCTGCGACTGAGCATGGGAACATGGATCTGGGAAGTGTACGGTCCGTTTGACCCAGTCAATCTGAACGTTGTGAGCCTCTAGCCAGTCCATTCCGAGCACCAGGGGGAACCGGGGCATGGAGGCAATGTCCAAGGTTCGCACCTCCCGGTGCTGCTGGAGACACAGGACCAAGGGCTGGGTCTCCCGAGTGACGGCACCCGAACGCAGGAGCCGTCCGTCAATTGCCTCCACCTGTACCGGTTCTGGCTTGTTCTGAAGTGGCACCTGATGATGAGCGGCAAAGGCAGCGTCCATATAGGAGCGGGTTGCCCCCGAATCTACCAAAGCGTGGGTAAGTATCCAGGGCCCACCTGGAGGGTAGAGACGCACCGGTACCATGAGATGTCGCAATTCTACTGGTGAGGGCCCTTCTTGCATGGTTTGGGACCCCACGTTGCTAGGGCCTTCGGCTACCGAGGTTGGCGGTTTCCCTGCGACTGGTAGCTTCTCGGGACAGGAACGGGCGTAATGTCCACCCCCACCGCAGTAAAGGCACAGGTTCCCCTCCCGACGCCGCGACTTCTCCGAGGGGGAGAGCCGAGGTCGCGCAGCCCCGAGCGGCGTTGGCTCGACTGGCAACTCGGCTGTGGGCGTGGACCTGCTGGGAAGGACTGGCGCCAGGAGTCGGGAGTGCTGGCGGTCCCGGGTCTGGCGACGGTCCTCCAACCGATCGTCTATCTGCAGGCTCCGCTGAATGAGGGTATCCAGTGTGGTGGGACGATCCATCATGGCCAACTGGTCTAGTATCTCGTCCGACAGTCCCTCAAGATACTGGTCCCGTAGTGCAGAGTCATTCCAAGACAAGTCTTGTGCCAACAGCCGAAATTCTGTGGCGTAGGCGGCGGCTGTGGACTTGTCCTGTCTCAACCGACGAATCGCCCGATTGGCTTGGCTCTCCTTCAGTGGGTTACCAAACGCAGTCTCTAAGTGGTTACAAAACCCCACATAGTCCGTTAGCAAAGGAGAGTCTTGCCGGAGCAGTGGCAAAGCCCACTTGGCCGCCTGGTCCTTTAACAAACTGATTAAAAAATGCACCTTGGTGCGGTCGTCAGGGAAGTTCCGGGCTCGCCCCTGAATGTACAACTTGGCCTGGGCAAGGAACATGGGAAAACTGGCCTGGGTCCCATCAAATTTCTCTGGCAAGGCCACTGGGTACTTGCCTGGAACTAGGGCGTCGGCCCCAGGATCTGGAAAGGCTTCCAACCGCTGCTGAAGCGCCGCAACCACATCGCTTAGCTGCTGAACGGTGTGGGTCAAGGCCTGGTTTTCCTGGGCCAATGCCACCAGCGCAGCCGCCTGGTCAGCCATGGCCTCTGGCTTTTCCCGAACGCACCCCAACGAAGGGGGAGTGCGGGTGTGGCGGGAGCAAACTGTGCTGGTCCCGGGGGAAGGTACCGTGGGTGTAAGCAGAGTCCACACGAAGAGGGGCGAGGTCCAAGACGGGGAGCCGGGCGGGGAACAGGTACGCTGGAACAGGAGGCCGAGCTGGGAACTGGAACACCGGATAGTCAGGAACAGGAGGCCAAGCAGGGATCAGGAACACAGGAAGGTCCAAAGCCAACAACGACGTTGCTCCCGCAACCTGGGACCGGGCTGACTGGGCTTTTATCCTCTTCTAAGGCCAGGGGCGGTCCCGGCCCCCAGGAGCCCCGCCTCCTCTGGCCTTAAGGCGAGCACTCCTCCTGGGGGCAACCAGTTCCCTTCGCCTCTCTACCCTAAGCCTCTGCAGATCAGGAGAGGCCGAAGGGTTACTGGGCCCTGGAGGAGGCTCACCTGTGGCCACTGAGTCGTCAAGCCCCTCTGGGGCCAGAAGGGCTTCACCTGGGGCCAGCTCCTGATGCTCTGTCACAGGTGCAGGCTCTTCAGCATCTAGGCCTTGCCCCAGTTCAGCCGGCCCTGGAGGCGGGGACTCCTGTGCAGGCTGGGATTCCTCTGGTTCATCCTCTGAATCAGAATCCCAGGCCATCACAGGACCAAGCAACGGGAGCTCACCCCGTCGTGGGGATTCAAACCGCCGCCGGCAAGTCCTAGGCTCTGTGGTTTAACCCACAGCGCCACCCGCATCCCAAAATCCCCTTTAGTTCTCTCTTAAAAACAATAATGACACAACAGCGTCTTTTAAAAGTAATGATAAGGTTTACATTCAGTTCACAGTATGATCCTGAAGGCAGGCTTTAGCTTGTAGTTACAGTTGCAGAGAAAAGTGTGGCTTAATCCTCTGTGAGGGATGAGCCCATGTGCTGCTGGCTGAGAGCCAGCAGACAGCAAAAGGCATCAAGAGAATCAAGAAGAGTGAGAGGAAGATGGCCGCATGATTAGCCCCTTTATAGGGTCTGCCAGGGTCACGCCCATCTACCTGGTCACAAGCAGGAGGAGGATGCTCCAGACCAGGTGTGACAGGAAGTCCTGGCTGGAGCAACATTCCCCTGGGTGTCCACTCTGGGCAAACAGGAAATGTTGTATTTGACTGCTTCATTGATGTTACATCCCACAGTGGCAAACCCACAAGCAGGACCTGGGCACAAGAGCACTCTCCCCACCTGTGTTTTCCAGCAGCTGGTGTTCAGAAGCACTGCTGCCTCTGACCCATGCTCACCCATTCTGGCTAGTAGCCATTGATAGTCCTTTTCTCCATGAATTTGTCTAATTCTATTTTAAAGCCATTCAGGTTGGTGGTCATCACTGTCTCTTGTATTAAGGTTCTCTCAAGGGTGTAGGTGTACAGTAACCAGCCTCATATCACCAACGTGCATAAGTCTAATTAATGCATGAAGGGGTTAAGACCATAGAGTAAGGTGTCCTGCCAGGTTTAGTTCACCTTGAGAGGGACTAGGCAATGAAGGCCTTTCTTCCCCTCAAGCTACTTGAGAAGCTCAGCATGCAAAGAGGTCTTTCACCACTGTAACTAAGTCACGTTTTACTGCCTGTGCAACACTTTCTGAATGCTTTATGGAAAAGCACATGAATCTGACCTTTGGAGACTATGTAAGTAAACCATTTTAAACTTACCAAATGTGTGGTCTTTTTCTATGCTAGAGGAAGAGGGGAACATTGGGAGGAACTCACAAGGACATATTTTAAAGGTCAAACAGCCTCTCTTTCCATGCTTTACTTCACTGCCTGCAGGAACAGGGGCTCCTAAAACTGATATATTTGGTGATGGGAGATGGGACCTTGCCCACTGATTTTCACTACCTATCCAATCTGCTCCACAAATAACACTGGGGCAGAAAGGCTCAGGAATCAAAAGATAAACTCGCAAACCCATGGTTTTTTCAATAATAATAATAATAATAATAATAATAATAATAATAATAATTTATTATTTATACCCCGCCCATCTGGCTGGGTTTCCCCAGCCACTCTGGGCGGCTTCCAATAAAATATTAAAATACCGTAATACATCAAACATTAAAAGCTTCCCTAAACAGGGCTGCCTTCAGATGTCTCTAAAAGTCTGGTAGTTGTTCTTCTCTTTGACATTTGATGGGAGGGCGTTCTACAGGGCAGGTGCCACTACCAAGAAGGCCCTCTGCCTGGTTCCCTGTAACTTGGCTTCTCGCAGCGAGGGAACCACCAGAAGGCCCTCGGCGCTGGACCTCAGCGTCTGGGTAGAACGATGGGGTTGGAGATGCTTCTTCAGGTATACAGTGGTGCCTTGCAAGACGAAATTAATCCGTTCCGTGAGGCTCTTCGTATAGCGGTTTTTTCGTCTTGCGAAGCAAGCCCATTGACAGCTTAGCGGATTAACGCTATTAGCGGTTTAGCGGCTTTTAGCGGATCAGCTGATAAGCGGCTTAGCGGCTTAGGAAAAGGGGGGGAAAGGGGAAAAAAAACGCAGGAACTCGCAAGACATTTCGTCTTGCGAAGCAAGCCCATAGGGAAATACGTTTTGCGAAGCGCCTCCAAAATGGAAAACCCTTTCGTCCAGCGGGTTTTCCGTCTTGCGAGGCATTTGTCTTGCGGGGCACCACTGTACTGCTTTAGGGCTTTCAAGGTCAGCACCAACACTTTGAATTGTGCTTGGAAACGTACTGGGAGCCAGTGTAGGTCTTTCAAGACCGATGTTATGTAGTCTCGGTGGCCGCTCCCAGTCACCAGTCTAGCTGCTGCGTTCTGGATTAGTTGTAGTTTCCGGGTCACCTTCAAAGGTAGCCCCACATACAGCACATTGCAGTAGTCCAAGCAGGAGATAATCAGAGCATGCACCACTCTGGCGAGACAGTCTGCGGGCAGGGAGGGTCTCATCCTGCATACCAGATGGAGCTGGTAAACAGCTGCCCTGGACACAGAATGGACCTGCACCTCCATGGACAGCTGTGAGTCCAAAATGACTCCCAGGCTGTGCACCTGGTGCTTCAGGGGCACAGTTACCCCATTCAGGACCAGGGAGTCCTCCACAACCTGCCCACCTCTTGTCCCCCCAAAACAGTATTTCTATCTTGTCAGGATTCAACCTCAATCTGTTAGCCACCATCCATCCTCCAACTGCCTCCAGACACAAACATATAGCCACAAACAGCATTTCCCTGAAGGAGATATGTGCATTTGTTTGAAGTGAACCAAAGAGTCTTCATGAGGTATGGCAGCATGCCTTGCCAGAGACTTGAAAAACAAAACAAAACAAAATCCCACCGCTCATTGAGATGGCTGCTCTTTTTACTGCAAGCAGTTTCCGGTCCATTTCTAATGTTTGAGAAAATGAAAGGAGGAGGAAAGAATAGAGATAAAGCCATGCTAGAAAACAGTCCAACTTGCTCCATATCTCTTGTTCTTCAAGGCCCAAAGGCAAAAACCTCTCACTGAACTTCTAGTGTGGAATAAGCCTCCCTCTGCCCCTCAACATCACTTTCTTAGCTAACCCCTGGAGGAAAATGCAATTACTGGCCAGAAAATTGTGTGAGCTTATCAGAGTTAGTTAAAGCTCTCAGTAAATCAATCATTTAATTAACATTTGCAAGAAAAGATTACAACTATACCCAAAATGAGTCAGAGGCATTTCCCACTGGGGACCCATTTTTCAGAAAGAGATGCTGAGAGTTCACCCTTGTTTTTCCCCAAGAACTGGAGTGTTAATCAACACACACACACACAATCCAATATTTCAAAAGGGAGAATGCAGATAGTGGAGGTATATGGAAGCCTTTGTCAACTGGGTATCCTCCAAATGTTTTCGACTACATGATGGGACCGATGGGACTTGTGGTCTGGAGAGCACCGGGTTGGAGAAGGTTGCTATAGAGAGGCATTAGAACAATTGAATCGTGGAACTGTAGGGTTACAAGGGACCCCAGGGGTCATCTAGCCCAGCCCCCTACAATGTAAGAATCCAACTTCTCATGAATCAGAGTCCAGTTTCCAAGGGAGTGTGTTCCACTGTCAAGCAGCTCTTACTCTCAGAAAGTTCTTCCTGATGTTTAGTCAGAATCTCCTTCCTTGTCACTTGAATCCATTGGATTGGGTCCTACCCTCCAGAGCAGCAGAAAAAAGCTTGCTCCCTCTTCCATGGGCCAACCCTTCAGGTATTTGAAGGTGGCACTCATATCTCTTCTCAACCTCCTCTTCTCCAGACTAAATATCCCTAACTCCCTCAACCGTTCCTCATCAGGCTTGGCTTCCAGACCCTGGACCATCTTGGTTGCCCTCATCTGCACATGTTCCCACTTGTCAACATCTTTCTTAAATTATGATGCCCAGAACTGGACACAGTATTCCAGGTGTGGTTTGACCAAGGCAGAAAAAGTGGTCTGTATAGTTAAAGCTATGGTTTTCCCAGTAGTGATGTATGGAAGTGAGAGCTGGACCATAAAGAAGGCTGATCGCCGAAGAATTGATGCTTCTGAATTCTGGTGCTGGAGGAGACTCTTGAGAGTCCCATGGACTGCAAGAAGATCAAACCGATCCATTCTGAAGGAAATCAGTCCTGAGTGCTCACTGGAAGGACAGATCCTGAAGCTGAGGCTCCAAGACTTTGTCCACCTCATGAGAAGAGAAGACTCCCTGGAAAAGACCCTGATGTTGGGAAAGATGGAGGGCCCAAGGAGAAGGGGACGACAGAGGACGAGGTGGTTGGACAGTGTTTTCAAAGCTACCAGCATGAGTTTGACCAAACTGCGGGAGGCAGTGGAAGACAGGAGTGCCTGGCATGCTCTGGTCCAGGGGGTCACAAAGAGGTGGACACGACTAAACGACTAAACAACAACAACAATTACTTCCTTGACCTGGGCACTTGACTTCTGTTGATGCAGCCTAGAATAGCATTAGGGTCTTGTTGTTTTTTGCTACTGCATCACACAGTTGACTCATGTTAAGCTTGTGGTCTGCTAAGACCCCTAAATCCTTTTCACGTGGACTGCTTTTCACATTGCTGGCTGCCTGCAGTGATGAAATACCTTCCATATGGGAAACATCTTGCAAAAGGGCTTGTTGCTTTGTTTTTCTGTAGGAGCAGCTGCGAGGCAAAGATACTCTGATATCCTTCTGCTTCCAGCTTCGATAAGCCACTTCTCTGCAGAGCATCCAAAGTGGTGTCCAGTGCAGTAGCAGAAAACCCACCATCAAACATGAAAAGCTAAAAACCAAAGAGCTTCACAGGACAAAGTTGTCATTCTAGTGTGGATTGCAAAGAAGCCTTTACTGCGCAATTGAGTTAAGCAGTAAGTTGTTTTCCTGCACCACTCCCCCAACAGCTCAACTTCCTTCCTATAAGCCGCCTCCCCCTCTCCAGCCGTGATTAAACCAACCACTGTTGTATCATCTGTATCATCTTATTACTGGGGGATTTGGGGGCACAGTCAGGAGAAGACAATGAAATTATCAGTAAGAAGAGTCAAAAAACATCCATTTAAAACACTCAAAGGAAAATGTAAAGTCAGCGATAAACTGAAAACAGATTAAAAGACACACATCAACATTCTGCATATCTGGGTATAAATCTCTGTATGACTTTCATATCCTGCCTTTCACTCAGATTTCTAAACTTGCTGGCAAGCTGCAACCACCAGCGGAGGCCAGACTTGCCCATCTGTCTTGGTTTTGCTCTCCAAAGAGCTGGAGGGTTGGTTTTTTGTTTGTTTGTTTGCTGCCTGCCGCTCTTGGCATCTCTCTGCCAGCGGAGCAGCTTTGGAGAGACAGGAGAACATGCACGGCCCATCAGCCAAGGCGGCCGTGGCCCGCCAGCCCTGGCGGTGAAGACCAAAATCCGGTCTGCTGCAAAGGAAGGAGCTGAGATTGCAGAATGAGATGGAGGCAGCACCACCCAGGAGGGGTCAGCATGGAGGGCAGCAAGACCGCAAACATCCATGCTGAGGCGACAGAGCCGTGGCCTAAAATTTGTTACTTTTTTAAAGATTGCCGCCTTTCCCTTCAGTCGCAAGGCAGCTTACACACCTCCAAGAAGCAGCAGCAATATAAGAAAAGAGATAAAAAATGCCGCAGCAATATATATAACAGCAAGTTAAGTGCACAGACGAAAGCAGCTGCGCTAGAAGTTAGAAATCAAGAGCCTGAGGAAATCAGAAAGGATTTGCCTAGCGCTGCGAAGGCAGCAGGGTTGACAATGGCTTTGAATCCAGCACAGAGCAAGCAGGTCTCTGTGTCTCCAGCTTCCAGCCTGCTTCCAGCTCAGTTCTCACACATTATTCTGGCTATCGTTCTCCTTTGTTGAGTTGTTTAGTCATGTCCAACTCTTCGTTACCCCCTGGACCAGAGCACGCCAGGCCCTCCTGTCTTCCACTGCCTCCTGCAGTTTGGTCAAACACTCATGCTGGTAGCTTCAAGAACACTGTTCCATGATCTCGTCCTCTGTCGTCCCCTTCTCCTTATGCCCTCCATCTTTCCCAACATCAGGGTCTTTTCCAGGGAGTCTTCTCTTCTCATGAGGTGGCCAAAATACTGAAGCCTCAGCTTCAGGATCTGTCCTTCCAGTGAGCACTCAGGGCTGATTTCCTTAAGAATGGATCGGTTTGATCTTCTTGCAGTCCATGGACTCTCAAGAGTCTCCTCCAGCACCAGAATTCAAAAGCATCCATTCTTCGGCGACCAGCCTTCTTGATGGTCCAGCTCTCACTTCCACACATCATTTTGGTGTTTCCTGCTTGGCAGGGGGTTGGACTCGATGGCCCTTGTGGTCTCTTCCAACTCTATGATTCTATGATTCTATCACTACTGGGAAAACCATAACTTTAACTCTATGGACCTTTGTTGGCAAGGTGATGTCTCTGCTTTTTAAGAGGCTGTTTAGGTTTGACATTGCTTTTCTCCCAAGAAGCAGGGGTCTTTTAATTTCGTGGCTGCTGTCACCATCTGCAGTGATCATGGAGCCCAAGAGAGTAAAATCTCTCACTGCCTCCATTTCCTCCCCTTCTATTTGCCAGGAGGTGATGGGACCAGTGGCCATGATCTTACCTAGCAGCTAATGGAGTGGAAGGAAGGCCCTCCCCTTTGTTTTGTGGCACTTTGCAACTTTTTTAGTGCTTAAAGTCAGCCAAAGCCATCACCTAGAGACCATTGGCCATTGGCATCCCATACCATCTGGCCCACAGATCCAGGATCCCAAGACTAGGAAGGCACTCAGGGCACCAGCCAAACTGAGCCTCCTAACTTGCAACAATAGACATTTTGTGTGTGCAATTTTCCCCTTAATATATGTACTGCATTCTTGATATTTTCACAGACGCGTGTGCATTTTGATTCACACTTTCGCCCCGACAGACACATTTGGGATCACATGTTTTGGTTGGAGAACCAGATATTGTCAAATCTTGAGAAGTGTGAATTTTGGAGGAGAACTGTGTTTCAGTTCATGGATTGTTTCAGGGAGTGCAAATGAGGGAGGTTGGCATTAAAATGCAAACTGAACGGAATATCTCCTCGTCGCAACATGCCCAACCCAGTTTTCATCTTCTAAAAGCAAACACTCATCTCCCAAATGGAAGGAATGAGTTATCTAGTTTCCCAGCCAAAAGCAGAATCTCCTTTTCCAACTGTTTTTTTTTTTTAAAAAGAGGTACAAAGTTCTTTGAAGCCAACAAGTTTGTTTTATTTATTCTGTCGATCTGTGTCCCACTTTCTCTTCCTCTGGTATAAACCCCCTAAAGAGGCTTGCAGAGCAAACATCAAAACCACACAACAATGATTAATAAAGGTACAATTCAAAATGCCAGCAGGAATCCGAATGCTAACTCTCTTCCCGTCAGGAAAAAGCATAATTTGCTGAAATGCATATGAGAATGCAATGAGATAAATGAGGACTGATTTTTTATTTTTATTGGCATCTGTCTCTCTCGGGAGACAATGGAGGAGTGCACCTTTGAGGGTGACATCAAACCGTTGTAGAGTTATATAATAATAATAATTTATTATAGCACTTATAGCACTTGCAGTGGCTGTAGAGACTGATAAGGGAGAGACATGTTTTGTTGCAGCTGGGGTAGAGGAAGGAGTCCGGTTTTGCTGTTTCAGATGCACTAGGGCATTCTTCTCCCTGTGCTCCTCCCAGTCATTATTCCTCCTCTGGTCACTGCTGTGGATACATGACTCAGAAACAAACCCCTTTGTTACAACAAGAAGCAATCGCAGCAATACAAACATAACACGTGGGCTAAGGATAAGTGCTCACTAGAGAGCATGAATCTTATTTACATATTATGTTGAAAAATATTGGCTGGTGAAGACTATTATGAAACATCATACAGTCAAACAGAGTACCTGGCTGCACCTTAAGGCAAATAGGAACACCTTTCTCTCTCTCTCTCTCTCTCTCTCTCTCTCTCTCTCTCTCTCTCACACACACACTCACACACACACACACACACCACACTCTTCTACACCACCCAATTACTGCTGGACAGGTTTTCCCTTTTAAACCCATGAAAGCCAATCAACTGACAGCACATTACTGCTGAGTCTTTCTGACCCAGCACCTCTATAGAAAGTATTGCAGGCTGATTGCATCAGTCTGTTGCATCAGCTAGCAAACTCAAGCCTGCAGACTTACTATCTTACACAGCATTCTGTGAATCCCAACAGAGATGTTTTCCGTTGAAACTTTTGAAAGACTGTTGAGAGAGTTTACTTTTGAAACTTTTGAGATGTCTTTTGTTGAAACCTTTGAAAGACTATTGTGAGGCTGTCCTTAGACATCTGTTTTGAACACACGGCTTGACGGTCCTCACTACCACTCTGTTATATTGTACATATGAACTTTGATTGGCTTACTCCTATAATTTGAATGATAAAGGTAAAGGTAAAGGGACCCCTGACCATTAGGTTCAGTCGTGGCCGACTCTGGGGTTGTGGCGCTCATCTCGCTTTATTGGCCGAGGGAACCGGCATACAGCTTCCGGGTCATGTGGCCAGCAGGACTAAGCTGCTTCTGGCAAACCAGAGCAGCGCACAGAAACACCATTTACCTTCCCGCCAGAGCGGTACCTATTTATCTACTTGCCCTTTGACATGCTTTTGAACTGCTGGGTTGGCAGGAGCAGGGACCGAGCAATGGCATTTCCGTGCGCTGCTCTGGTTCGCCAGAAGCGGCTTAGTCCTGCTGGCCACATGACCCGGAAGCTGTACGCTGGCTCCCTCGGCCAATAAAGTGAGATGAGCGCCGCAACCCCAGAGTCAGTCACGACTGGACCTAATGGTCAGGGGTCCCTTTACCTTTACCTTGGTATAGAGCTGCTTCCTGTTGCTCAGCGATACTGGACTAAGTGGGCTGCTAATGATCCTGCAAGTCGTTTCTTGATCTTAAGATCACAGTGTCTTTTCTCCCAGGTGGAAGCGTGACTGGGAGCTGCTTTTCGTGGGGATTCATGGAAGCTTTAAAGAAAGTGCCAGGAGCCTGCGGACGCAAGAGATTTGGGAGATAATGCTGGCTCTCTCGCCTGCGATGCAAATGGCATTGAAATTCATAGGCACTGTCAGTGGCAGGCCTCCATGAAACCTCCATAACCTTTTAATATTGCAGCAGGTACAGCTCAGCGCAATTGGGAAAGCAATTTCGAGTAAGTGCTGAATAGGCAGCCCACCAGATGGAAGGGCTGGGGCTCTCTGGCGGCAGGGGAGGAGAGGAAGAGCCCGAATCGTGGCCCAGAGCCTTGCAAGGACAAGGGTCTCTTCTCAGATAGACTTGCCCAGTGGGGTGTGGGTGTGTTTGTTTGAGATCTATAGGAGTGGGATCCCCCTGCTGACAGTTCTGTGACCAGACCTACCCTTGAAGTACAGACTGGGCACACAGGGCTGCAGGAACACCATAAATGCAGGACATCTTGTTCCAGTATAGCAGATGTAATTAGCAGACTTGGAAATGAGGGGAAACCAAGAGCTAAATTATAAGGAAAGGAGTAAATCAGAAAGTTAACAGCTCCTTCTCCTCTGTTTTCATCACCATCTTCATTGTCACCACAGCATCGTTCTTCTTCTTCTTCTTCTTCTTCTTCTTCTTCTTCTTCTTCTTCCTCTTCCTCTTCCTCTTCCTCTTCCTCTTCTTCTTCTTCTTCCTCTTCTTCCTCTTCCTCTTCTTCTTCTTCTTCCTCTTCCTCTTCCTCTTCCTCTTCCTCTTCCTCTTCTTCTTCATTATCTCCTCCCCCTCCTCCCTCTTCTGTCCATTTCAGAATTTGTGGACACGGAGGACAATTCTTCTATTCTTACCTGTGAATTTTTACATTATAAAAAGTATGCTTTTTCTTATTCTATTTACTTGTTTTAATTTAAATATTATCACACATGTTTCTGAAATACAGTCTTAATAAGATTTAGGCTACAGATATATACACACCACCGGGGAGTAAGGCCAATTGAGCTTTGTTGGGCTTCACTTCTGAGTTAACATTAATTGGATTGGAATCTTAAACTATTTAGCAAACTCATTAAAAACAAAGTTGCCTTGTGAGTGGCAAAGGAGGGACAAGACACTGGTATAACAACAACAACAACAACAACAACAACAACAACAACAACAACAACAACAACAACAACAATTATTTAAGATGTTGGATTGCTTTATGTAAGAAAACAACATGAAATTTGTTTATATACTTCCCAGAAAATTCCTCATGGTAAAAAAACACAACCCAAATCCATTCAGGATGTTTTTCTGGGGGTTGCATTGTCCAATAGAAGCAGGATCTTTCCATTAAACATCCCATATGCCAGGTGTGGGGAACCTCTGGCCCTCCAGATATTTCCTGAACTACAACCCCCATCATCCCTTGCCACTGGCCATCCTTGCTGATGGGAGTCGTGGTTCATCAACCTGGTTCCCCATACCTGCCACAAACTGTCCATTTCAGAATAAGAGAAGGTTGCAAAGTGGCTGAGATTTTCTCCTCGCATGCAACCCAACCTTTCGCACGCTGCTCCAAAGAAAACTCCTCGGAGTTCAAAGCTATTTGCTCCTAAACAGGGCCAGATGGGATTGTAGCTTTAGGTGGCAATCCAGTGACGCTTGCCCAGGAGTCAGCCCCGGGGAATCATTAATTAGGATATCAGAACCTCCAGGCATTTCATTCAAACATGAAAAAAATGGGGCTGCTTCTAAATCAGGCTCAAGAACTCATATTGCTTTCACAGGGGATGGCAGAAACAGAACAGACAAGGCCCTTTTCCAGCTGGTCAGCCTTCCATATAAATGAGACTTGTAGATGCAATGATAGGATTGCATTTATCAGAGGCTCTTCAATCCTACTTTGCCAACCGTTTGTAACAGAAGTTGGATTCCCTCCCTGCCAAGTGAGCAAGAGCAGCCTTTTTCTAACTGCTCTTGTTCCTGTGCACAGAGAAGTCCCCTCAACCCTTCTTGGTGGGCACTGTTTGCGGATCACCTTTCCATCCACCCTCCACGATCTGAGGGACGGGGCCCCTTGGGCTGCTTTCCGGGCAGCAAAGGAGGTCCCTGGACTGAGCTTGCTGCCCGGGAATCGGATCCTGCCCGATCGCTCAGCTGGCCAATTGTGAGCGGGACGAGGGGACAGGTCACTCCCAGGGGGTGGGCTCAGACATGGGAGAGGCTTCTGTCTGGACAGGGCTAGGGCCACAGCACTCCCTGCGGGAATGTTCAGGGAGGCAGGAGAGGATATATTGTTTATTCATATCCGTCCTAACTTGCTCTAGCAAGTTCTATAACTTAGCAGAGTTTTACTTCTTTAAAAACATTCCCCTTTTAAATGCACAGCAGATAACTGGTTGCAGGCTTATTTAAGCATCTCAATATTAGGTTCCTGGTAAAAGGTAAAGGTAAAGGGACCCCTGACCATTAGGTCCAGTTGTTGCCGACTCTGTAGTTGTGGCGCTCATCTCGCTTTATTGGCCAAGGGAGCCAGTGTACAGCTTCTGGGTCATGTGGCCAGCAGGACTAAGCCGCTTCTGGCGAACCAGAGCAGTGCACGGAAACGCCGTTTACCTTCCTGCCGGAGCGGTACCTATTTATCTACTTGCACTTTGACGTGCTTTCAAACTGCTAGTTTGGCAGGAGCAGGGACCGAGCAACGGGAGCTCAACCCGTCGCAGGGATTCGAACCACCGACCTTCTGATCGGCAAGTCCTAGGCTCTGTAGTGTATATCAGGGTTCAGCAAACTTTTTCAGCCGTAGGCCAGTCCATTGTCCCTCAGACCATGTGGCGGGCCTGACTATATTTTGGGGGAAAAAATGAACGAATTCCTATGCCCTACAAATAAACCAGAGACACATTTTAAATAAAAGGACATTTTCTACTCATGTAAAAACACACTGATTCCTGGACCATCCGCAGGCAGGATTGAGAAGGCGATTGGGCTGCATCTGGCCGCCGGGTCTTAGTTTGCCTACCCCTGGTATATATAAAAGAAGTTTACTCACATCATCAGTTCACAGTTGGATCCCTGAAGGCAGACTTAGTTACAAAGTGTATACATGTGGATCTACCCCATATGGGGGGTTAATCCCAGTGACTGCAGACTGGCAGTCACTGTAGTTCACATGATGAAAGGAAGATGGGAAAGAGGGCTGTGTGCCTTGTGCTTTTGTTACCTGCACAGGTAAGGTCACGCCCACCTCTCATCACATGCAAAGGAAGTATGCCCCAGCCAGAAGGAAACAGGAAGTTTTCAACTGGCTGGACCAAACATTCCCCTGCATGTCCACTCTAGGAAAACAAGGAATGTTGTACTTGACTACTACTTATGTATCACATCCCACACTCCCCGGGTGCAATCCAGCTATCCAGTGACTCCTTGATGTGGATCAAGGACTCCTTCACTTCCGGTTGACCCCAAATCTAAGACCTTCCAGCAGGCGGGCCAGAAGTGGTTGGTTCTACCCAATGCCTATGCCAAACCTCTGACATCTGCACTCAATAAAGTTGTGGCTTCATTTTGACCTAAACATTAGTTGTTGTGTCTCATTATTCATGGATTTTGGGTGGTCCATAGGGCCAGGGTGGGGGGTGGGGATGTCTGGGCATGCAAATGTGGAGTGCCCCCCCCCATGTGGAAAGGTTGCAGCATTCAGAACCTTTTTGTTTAGGGAAAGACGAGCAAGATTGAAGTGTACAAAACTATGCACAGTGGGAAGAAAGAGGATAGATTTCCATCCCCTCCAACATTTTTCTGACGTCCTAAGGAAAAGCGGGACATTCCAGGATCAAGTCAGAAACCAGGATGGCTTCTGTAAATCCAGGTCTGTCCCTGGGAAATAGGGACACGTGGAGGGTTCTGAATTTATTCCTCTCTCATAATACTAGAGCTTGTGAACACCCAATGATGCTGAAAGTTGGAAGATTGGGGTCAGATAGAAGGAAGTCCTTCTTCATGCAGTGTATGGTTAAACTGTGGAACTCGCTGCCTCAGGAAGCAATAATAGCCACCAACCTAGATGGACTGAATGGACCAATTCATGGAGAAGAGGGCTATCCAAGGCTGCTAGCCCTGGTGGCTGTGCTCTGCCTCTGTCACGATCTGGTTCACGGGCGATCGAAGTCCCGGCAGGGGACGTTGGGACCGAGGGCAAGATGGCGGGGTGGGAGCAGGAATGGGAGTCCAGAAGGCAGGAGTCAGAAAGCCAAGAGTCGGAGGGTCAGAGCCAGGATTCATGAAGTCAGGGGTCCAAGGATCAAGAAGCAAGGAGTCACGAAGTCAGGGGTCCGAGGATTAATAAGCAAGGACAAAGTCAGGGGTCCAGGGATCAGCGAGTCAAGGAGTCAAACGCAGCAGGGCAGGAAGCATGTTGCTGTGGCAAAAAGCTGAAGGGAAAATGCTGCCCTTATATCCCTTCCCTGCTCTTGCCTCCAGGTGCTGTGAGTTACCAATCGGCCTCACCTGTGTGGCCGCGCCTTGCCTCCCCAGAACAAACTTAGGAAGGGCCCAGTCCTGCAGAGTCCTATTGGTCACAGGGCCTGGCTCCTGCACACACACCTGACAGCCTCCGCAGCTGGTGAAAGCAATGCTTCTGAATACCAGTTGCTGTCAACCGCCGGAGGTGAGTGAGCTCTTGGGCTTGAGTCCTGCATGTGGGTTTCCTAGAGGCATCTGGTTGCCCGTTGTGAAAAAAGGATGCTGGAGTAGATGGACCAGTGGCCTGATCCTGCAGGGCTCTGCTGATGCTCTCACACAGTAGAGGAACGTTTCCCTGGTGTTTCAGGTCAAGGAAAGGGGCCCATGAAAACAAGGGCCACCATGCAGCCTTGGTCCTTCCTTCCACTACAGAATCAAACATTTCTATGTAAATAATGACACCCTCCCAGGAGTGACGTCCTCTGTGGCTTATGGAGACTGGTTGGGCTCCCTCTTTGTGCAACGGGGATGTGATGAGCTCTCAGGTTGCAGACAAGGAACGGAAGGAGGTGGAGAGGCAGACTTGGGTCTGGGTGCAGCTATTCCTCATGGCGGCTGCCAGTCGTGGTGCTGACCCATTAGGAGCCCATTAAAATCCCATCAGCCTGTTTGCTTTTGCCACGGCGTGCTAATAACCCTCCTCAGCGAGGGCTGCGGTGTTTCAGCAGGAGATTGGGTTGCTGGGTCAGCAAACGCAGCTCTCTGCACCATGAAAGCAGAAAGCTATTAACACACCGGGAGGCGAAGGAGATGAAAAGACATTTAGGGAGAAGAGGGGGCAGGCCCCACCATTCGCTCTCATTTTCATCTCTTTTTCTCTGCGCCGCTAAGTAAATGGAAGAGTTTAAAACCACCGTTAGAGCAAAATTATCTCTTTTGCTGGTAAAAAACAACTAAGCAGTCCTAATTTGTCAAGAAGGCAGCCATCTTGTTCCAGAGCTTTCAGGACTTGTGTGTGAGGCTGTCGGCTTTCTTGCCCACTAGCAAAGGACGAGTGGTCTTTACGACCATAGGTGTCAACTTTCAGATTTGAAAATAAGGGATCAGCAGCCTCGAAAATAAGGGATCAGCAGCCTCACCTGTCCCAGGGACAGTCTATGGGATATCTAACGGGATAGCAGTGGGAAGCAGTGGGAAACGGTGCTGGAATAAGGGAATTTCCTGCAAAAAAAAGGGAAGGTTGACAGCTATGTTTACGATGGATGGGTGGAGTGAGGTGGAAAAAGCTTGTACAGTGGTACCTCGGGATGTGAACAGGATCCGTTCCGGAACCCCATTCGCATCCTGAACCCAACGCAAGACACGGCGGTGTGTCTGTGCATGTGGGGGTCGTGTTTTGCTGCTTCCGCGCATGGGTGTGACGTCATTTTGAGCGTCTGCGCATGTGCGAGTGGCGAAACCCGGAAGTAACGCGCTCCGGAGCGCAACTCGAACACGCTCAACCCGAAGCATATTCAACTCGAGGTATGACTGTATTTTGCAAGAGCTCTTGGGGTTTGCGACTGCTGACCTTCAGGCAATTTTCAGAGATTTTTGGAGAGAATCCTATAATGTGCCCTTGCTTTCCTGTGGTATGTGTGTATGAGCCAAACTATGTGTGTGTGTGTGTGTGTGTGCGCGCGCGCACTGCAAGCAATGCCAACCAGTTGACTGACAGCACCTGCCAAGCCCTGTGAAAAGCCCTGGGTTGCTGAAGCTTTGAAAGCCCGGTGAGCAGCTGCTTCCCGGGGCTTGCAAAGCTCTGGAAAAACAGGTCAGCTGATGTCATTGTGATGTCAGTTGACTGACAGGTAGATAGCTCTGATCATCTGCCAGACTTGCCCCGTGCGGGGTGAAGGAAGACAGGATCCAGCCCACCTGTTGGATCCAGGTCTGCACCCCCACAGCAGAGGACGCCGGGGTGTGTGTGTGCTTTACCTTCCCTCGGCCTGACCCTGGCGCTCGTCTCCTGTCGCCTCCCTTCCAACGCCTGCGATTATTCGATCCAAATATGAAATTCACATCTGGAAAGCAGTGATGTCATTCTTCGCGCTCTACTCATAATTTTTCCTGGGGGGATGAAAGCCCAAGCGCTCCTGTCAGAATCCGCCTTTGTTCTCTGCCCGTCGCCCTGCCGATCTGAACGTCGCTTTGTTCCCCTGGATTTATAGAACAGACATTGTCAGGCGGGGGGGCAGTCGTCCCTTTTTAAAGGAAAGGAGGGGGGGATGAAGAGCAATAACTTTTTAAAGAGAGATAGAGAGTGCAGAGGAGGGAGGGGGAAATAAAAAAGCGAGAGGCTTTAAAGTTTATGCCGGTTCTGTTTAAATGTCTCCTAGCCGAGATTCATTGCTGTATCTTATATCCATTTCATTGTAGATTTCGGAATCAAAGAGCGCTGTAAAAAGCCCAGCCTCCTTCTTAATGTAGGGTTAGTTATAACAAGGAAGTTTGGAGATGCTTTATGGGCAGGTTTTAGTGGCTTGCTGCAGATTGCAGTAGCCTGGAATCCATGCTGTGCGGCTTATAAAAATGTAGATTGCAATGGGCAGGAGGAGGGAGGCAGTGCGATGCAGTGGTTACAGCGAGGAGCTCCAGTGCTGGGAGAGAAAAGACGAACCATGCATATCCTCTATGCGCCAGGAGAGGGCAAAGGGGGCAGTTCTGGCCTCCACACCACAAAGAGTTGGAAAATGTTCAGGATATGGCACCCAGAATGATCAAGGGGAGAAGCAATTCCCTGATGAGGAAAAGTTGCCACATTTGGGATGTCTCCGTTTAGAGCCGTGGTTCCCACAGGGGGGCAATTTGATTTTTAAGGGGGCAATTTGGGAATGAGCTATTAACAGTGATTTTTTTTCCATTTCTTATGCTTCTAGGGGCCTCACATAGAGTATATAAATATATATTGTGACACGCACATTTTAAAAATTAAAATCAGAATGTACACACGGTCAGCTGGTGACAACGGACTTCAACTGTCCTTTCGCTGTTTTCTTTTTCTTTTTCGTGGATGCTATGTTGTTTGGAAGCTTGTTTAGACTAAGTTAATGGCCTTTTAGGCTTCCTCCATGTGAAAAGGAGTTCACTTTTTGAATAATAAGAATTATATGTCGGGGGTGGGGGACCAGGATTTTAGAGATATTTATGTAAGGTAAAAGGTAAAGGATCCCTGGACAGTTAAGTCCAGTCAAAGGTGACTGTGGGGTTGCGGCACTCATCTCACTTTCTGGCCGAGGGAGCCGGCGTTTGTCCACAGCTTTCCAGGTCATGTGTTCCCAGCAGGACTAAACTGCTTCTGGTTGTGCTGGTCCCGGGGGGAAGGTTACCGTTGGCGTAGTCAAAGTCCGGTCCTGGGTCAATAGCCTGGAAACAGGTCCGAAGCAGGAAGCCGGGCGGGGACAGGAACACTGGAGGAACAGGACTGGATGCTGGCCGAAACAGCTCTTCATCGACGTTGCTCCCGCAACCTGGGACCGGGCTGACTGGCCTTTATCTTCTCTGAGGCCAGGGGCGGCCCCGGCCCCCAGGAGACCCGCCTCTCCTGGCCTTAAGGCGAGCACTCCTCCTGGGAGAAACCAGTTCCCTCCGCCTCTCTGCCCTGAGCCTCTGCAGTTCAGGAGAGGCTGAAGGGTTACTGGGCCCAGGGGGAGACTCACCTGCAGGCACTGAGTCCTCAACCACCTCTGGAGCCAGAGTGGAATCACCTGGTGCCTGCTCCTGAGGATCCAGCACAGGTGCAGGCGCTTCAGAATCAAGGCCCTGCCCCAGTTCAGCCGGCCCTGGAGGCGGGGACTCCTGTGCAGGCTGGGATTCCTCTGGTTCAGCCTCTGAATCGGAATCCCAGGCCATCACACCATCCCCCCTCCCAGGCCCCCCCCCTCAATCAAGGGTTTGGACCCGGCTTGCTGCGGTACGCCGCATGGAAATCTCGGAGGCAGGCAGGCGCGTGGACGTTGGCTGCTGGTTCCCAGGAACGGTCCTCCGGTCCATACCCCTTCCAGTCTATGAGATACTGCAGCTTTCCCCTGCGGTATCGGGAGTCCAGAATGCGTTCCACCTCGTACTCAGGCTCCCCCTGAACCAAAACTGGCTGCGGTCGGGGACGGTTCGGGTGGAACTTGTCGGATGGGGCCACCGGACTCAGAAGGGACCTGTGGAAGACCGGGTGAACCTTCAGGGTTGCGGGCAACCGGAGACGGAATGCCACAGGTGAGACCTGGTTCACGATAGGAAACGGGCCGGTGAAACGGGCGTCCAGCTTCCGCGAAGGTCGAGAAGGGTGGAGGTGGCGAGTGGAGAGCCATACGAGGTCACCGACGTGGAGTTCCGGCCCCACCTGGCGGTGGCGGTCGGCCTGGGCCTTGTACGCCTCCTTGGCCTGGCACAGTTGCTCCATCAATAGCTGTTGCTGGGACTGGAGCTCCTGAAGCCACTCTGTCACTGCAGGGACCACGGATGCCGGCAGCACATCCGGAAACAGCCGTGGATGAAAACCGTAACTGGCCTGGAACGGGGTCTGCTGGGTGGACGCATTCACCGCGTTGTTGTAAGCGAACTCCGCCAATGCTAGGTGGTCGACCCAGTCATCCTGCTGGTAGCTGCAGTAACACCGGAGGTACTGCTCCAGCACCGCGTTCGCCCGTTCCGTCTGGCCATCGGTCTGTGGGTGGTAGGCTGATGAGAGACAGACCTCTGTCCCGAGGGCCTGGTGCTAAGCTCGCCAGAACCGGGATGTGAACTGAACGCTCTGGTCGGACACCACACGCTCAGGTAGGCCATGCAGGCAGAAGACATGCTGAAGGTACAGCTGAGCGGTTTCCTTAGCTGAGGGTACGGATGGGCAGGGGGCACAGTGCACCATCTTAGTGAAATGGTCGGAGAAAACTAGAAGGCAGGTGCAGCCACAAGACGGGGGTAAGTCCACTACAAAGTCCAGAGAAACCGTGTGCCAAGGACGTGGTGGAACCGGCAACGGCTGAAGAAGGCCGGGGGGTCGCCCGGTAGGGCCCTTGGCCCGCCGGCAGACATCACAACCAGCGACGAGGCGAGCCACGTCAGCCTTCAGGTGGGGCCACCAAAACTCATGGCTTACCAGACTCCGCTAACAGACTCCGGTAACAGACTCCGCTAACCCAGAAATAGTACCTCGGGTTAAGAACTTTGCTTCAGGATGAGAACAGAAATCATACTCTGGTGGCGCGGTGGCAGCAGGAGGCCCCATTAGCTAAAGTGGTGCTTCCAGTTAAGAAGAGTTTCAGGTTAAGAACGGACCCCCGGAACGAATTAAGTACGTAACTAGAGGTACCACTGTAAATTAAATTCAGCAACAACAGCAGCAGCAGCAAAAACAATCATAGAGAAATTGAAGTTGAGTGCTGGAAGATTCAGGACAGATAACTCCGCTTACTTTTGACATCCACGTCTCAATCTAACATCACATCGTGGTGGGAAGTCTCTGGCTAGCAAGGGCAACCTTTTGGCTCTGCTCTGGGCTAGGGATTGTAGGTGAAGTGAAGGACATGAGGCAGGAGTTGTAATGCAGGTGAGCTGTGCACAGGCAAGCTGCCGGCTAGCTCTGTAGAGGCTCCTTTTATTGGCACAATATGCAAAACCAGTCAGATACATTTTGGGCTGTGACCTTTACACATCTTCCAGTCCCGAGATTGTGGGGTGGTACAAAGTTATTTTGGCACCTGTTTCCACAGCATCATTTCCCCCTTGAACAATGTGTGACGAAGGAGACTAAGGTCACAGACAGGGCACAGAAGACCACTAAGAGAGCAAAGGTTAGGTAGAGGGCATGATGTTCAGACAGCTGTGGCTTTATCTCTGGGGGGGAGTGTGCTCCACACCCCAAGGTCACACACGCAGAAGCTGAGGCTGCCCGTGGGCGGAAGTGTGCTCCACAACCCAGCAATCATTCCTGCAGTAGTCTGTCTGCAACTTGGCCAATAGCAGACAGGCTTAAGCGCAGTTCTTCCCCAGGAGGAGGACGGGACCAACTGAGCCAGGAGGTGTCGCTTGGGTCCGCTCCCGGAGGGTAAATTGAGACTGGCACAGGTGTCCTCACTGGTTTGTCGTGGGACCTTCACACAGCACATGGTGAAACTGTGGAACTCCCTGACACAGGAAGCAGTGATAGCCACCAACCTGGATGGTTTTAAAAGAGGATTGGGGAATTTCATGGAGGAGGAGAGCACTGCTAGTCAGAATGGCAACGCTCTTCACAACTGGAGGCAGCAATCCTTCCGAACAGCCAAATGCTTTTTTAATAGCTAAAAATCAAAAGAAAGAAAAAACAGTGCTTTTTTCTAAAAAAAAAAAAAAAGGTTAAAGGTAATCTCACCATTTTATAGTTCAAATGGGGAAAAATAAATACAGAAATGGACAAAAGTACAAAGATTCACAAAATGTTTAGGGGTACAGAAAAAAGCACTGGAAAAAACTGTATCTCCTGCTATATCTAAATGGATTGAGAAAATTTGGTCCACAGTGACTATGATAAAGCTACGGAGAAAATTGGTGGGTTTTTTTTGTAATGTTTTGGAACAACAAATTCAATGACAAGGTCCAACCTTACCTTGCTTCCAAACCTGCTGTAACAGTATTTCTTTATGCCCTTTGTCTTTGGTTTATTTTGTTTATTAAACAAAATATTTATTTTGTTTATTTTGTTTATTCATAGCACCCCCCCCCAAAAAAAGAACCCCTATGGAACTCATTGCCACAAGAGGTAGGCATCTGGCTGGAGAAATTATTTGGTCTGCCCTGGCTTTCGGTGGGCTTTCTGGGGTTTCAGATAGGTGTGATTTCCTATCTGGAAACTCTTCAAGAGATTGAAACTGGGACTTTTTGCAAGCAAGGCAGATACTGTACTACTGAGGTACCACGTTCTCCATAGTTTGCAGATTCAGCTGCTGGCAACAACTCCACTTAAAGGATCCCACCTCTCAGGGGCGCAGGAGATGTTTGGCACAGATTTCGGAATTCCACTTTCAGATATTATTGGACTCGATGGGCCCGTGGTGCGACTCCGTGTCTGCGTCTTCTTGCATCCAGAACTGAATTATACCACAGCCACAGAGAAGGTGGGCGAGACTGGAAACTTTGACTCCTTAATGCAGCTGCCTGCCAAACCCCATTACTGTCATCTTTCGGGGTTCGGAACCTTTATAGCTTGCACATGTTAGGCATTTGGGGGTTTCCTCTCATCTTGCTGATTTCAGCAGCTTTTAAGACAAAACCGGAGCCCACATTTGGTGGTGATCAGCTGCCCTGGCGTTCTTTATTGTGTTAGCCTGCTATCACATTAAAACAAAATACTCTTTGAACATGGGCCAAATTTGGTCTCGTTATAGGTTTGTTTGCGATTGGTTATGAAGGGGGGAAATCTGAACGGCAAGTGAGACACCAGTGGGGTAGGTGGGTGTGTTGGCGCAATGGGGATTGCGAGCTCTGGAATGCGCATTCTCCCCTCTTGCCAGAACATTTGGCAGGATTTTGGCCCGGACTGGGGTTTAACTTGGTGGTAAGCTGTGCATGGAGGAGAGAACAACACAGAGGAGAGGAGAGCACAAAATATGGTCTGAAGCTCAACATCAAAAAAACAAAGATCATGGCCACTGGGCCCATCACCTCCTGGCAAATAGAAGGGGAAGAAATGGAGGCAGTGAGAGATTTTACTTTCTTGGGCTCCATGGTCACTGCAGATGGTGACAGCAGTCACGAAATTAAAAGACGCCTGCTTCTTGGGAGAAAAGCAAATGACAAACCTAGACAGCATCTTAAAAAGCAGAGACATCACCTTTCCAACAAAGGTCCGGATAGTTAAAGCTATGGTTTTCCCAGTAGTGATGTATGGAAGTGAGAGCTGGACCATAAAGAAGGCTGATCTCCAAAGAATGGATGCTTTTGAATTCTTGTGCTGGAGGAGACTCTGGAGAGTCCCATGGACTGCAAGAAGTTCAAACCTCTCCATTCCTAAGGAAATCAGCCCTGACTGCTCACTGGAAGGACAGATCCTGAAGCTGAGGCTCCAAGACTTTGGCCACCTCAGGAGAAGAGAAGACTCCCTGGAAAAGACCCTGATGTTGGGAAAGATGGAACACACAAGGAGAAGGGGACGACAGAGGACAAGATGGTTGGACAGTGTTCTCAAAGCTACTAACATGAGTTTGACCAAACTGCGGGAGGCAGTGGAAGACAGGAGGGCCTGCCGTGCTCTGGTCCAGGGGTTCACGAAGAGTCGGACATGACTAAACAACTAAACAACAAAAAACTGTGCATGAAAACAGGAGGCACCTGAACTGGATCCCTAAAGATCTTCATGGTGAAGCAAAGAAGGAAGGGGGAGAGACTGTACTCACTTTGCATTTAAGAGTGAGGCTACCTCGTAATGCGAGACTTGAAGGACAGCTATCCTTTGAAATTCACCCAGCACAGCTCTCTAGCCAAGTAATACTAATAATAATAATAATAATAATAATAATAATAATAAATTTTATTTATACCCCACCCTCCCTGGCCAGAGCCGGGCTCAGGGCAGCTAACACCAATAAAATCACAGTAAAAACATAATAGGGTTAATACAGGTTAAAATGCAATT
Organism: Podarcis erhardii; assembly: GCF_964252035.2. Classification (NCBI taxonomy): domain Eukaryota; kingdom Metazoa; phylum Chordata; class Lepidosauria; order Squamata; family Lacertidae; genus Podarcis; species Podarcis erhardii. The sequence goes on from NC_138501.1 coordinate 53,925,041, forward strand.
TAAAATGCAGCCTCATTTTAAAAGTAGCCCATGGATCAAGACCATAAGAGGAGGGCAACATAAGGGTCAGACTGAGTCCAAACCAAAGGCCAGGTGGAACAGCTCTGTCTTGCAGGCCCTGCGGAAAGATGTCCAGTCCCGCAGGGCGCTGATCTCTTGTGACAGAGCGTTCCACCAAGTCGGGGCCAGTAGTTGAGAGCAATCTAACCACCCTAGTTGAGAGCAATCTAACCACCTTGTGACCTGGGACCTCCAAAATGTTGTTATTTGTGGACCTTAAGGTCCTCCGTGGGGCATACCAGGAGAGGCGGTCCCGTAGGTACGTGTAAAAGGTATGTGTAAAGAATCCTTGAATCATAGATTTGGGGCCCCAATGGTTAAACCACAGAGCCTAGGACTTGCCGATCAGAAGGTTGGCGGTTCAAATCCCCGCGATGGGGTGAGCTCGCGTTGCTCGGTCCCTGCTCCTGCCAACCTAGCAGTTCAAAAGCACGTCAAAGTGCAAGTAGATAAATAGGTACTGCTCCGGCGGGAAGGTAAACGGCATTTCTGTGTGCTCCTCTGGTTCGCCAGAAGCGGCTTAGTCATGCTGGCCACATGACCCGGAAGCTGTACGCTGGCTCCCTCGGCCAGTAAAGCAAGATGAGCGCCGCAACCCCAGAGTCATCTGCGACTGGACCTAACAGTCAGGGGTCCCTTTACCTTTACTAATATCCTAGCAGTGTCCTTTGCTCCCCTGCTGAAAGTTCATCACCGGCTTAGGCTGGTAAACAAAGCTTTCTGCAGGCCAGACAGCTGGATCCAGTTGCTTTGCTTCTGCCTCCGCTGACGGTGATTTACTCTAGATTAGACTTCTGCAACCTGCACCCCCCAGATGTCATTCCTGGACCAGCACAGATGATGAGCGCTCTAGCCATAGCTCCATGCATCTTGAGGCTGCCTGGCATTGGAAGGTTGATCTAGGTCAGGCATGTCCATCTCCCAAGAGACTGTGATCTACTCCCACTGTAAAACTGGCAGTGATCCATCCATTGGATTGACCAAAAGTTGTTGAGCTTTTTTGGGGGGAGCCTGAGCTTTTCTAGGAAGCCTTCACCAAATTTGTTGAGCTTCCTTTGGGGAGGAAGACCCAAAGCTGTTGAGCTTTTCTTTTTTCTCTCTTTTTTTGGGTGATCACTCAGGATCACACGATCAGCCAGGATCGACCACGGACGACCTGTGATCGACTGGTAGGTCGCGATCGACTGGTTGGACAAGCCTGATCTAGGTGAAACGGTGGTCACAGATTACTGTAGTGCATTCTTTGAAATGGAGATGCAGTTTACATGCAGGGACAGCTGTTTTCATTTCTTGCTCTAATTTTAATTCTTTGTCAGCCACTCTGGCAGCCAGTTAAAGGCAGAGTACAAATCCCATAAACAAACAAACGTGCTTCATGTACATAATGCATGCGTATGCAAGGACACATGTGCACCGATATTACAAACCGAGAGAGGCTCTTTGGTGCAGAAAATTGGAATTTTAAGGACATAAGAGGAGCTGTTCTGGATTAGGCCCAAGGCTGATCTAGTCCAGCATCCGATTCTCCCAACCCAATGCTCCAATAGGAATCCCAACAATCGCTTGCAGAGGACCGCAGTGCCTGGAGACAGGTCATGCATCCATAGCAGTGACGAGAGGAGAAATGACCAGTGGGAGCAGTGCATAGGGAAGTAATGCTTTGGTGCATCTGCACCAGCACAACCGGGCGCCTTCATCTGCCCCAGATGCAACAAAACATGTCTCTCCCACATTGATATCTGCAGCCACGGCAGGAGCTGCGACCTTCCAACAGTTTGACTTAACCCCTGAAAGCACACTCCTCCATTGTCCTCCGAGACAGACGGGTACCAATAACAGAAACCTACGTTCTTACATTCTATTGCTGTACAAGGCTCCCACTCTGAGCCGCGTACAGGGAAAGCGAGCTGTACATAGATATTTTGGGAAGCCAAAATAGCTACAGGGATCGAAACAATGCCTGGCAATAAAGCACCACATTGCGCCCTGAATGTGGTGGGAGGGAGTCGCCGCAATGACAATAACACCCGTTATTGCTACGAGTTTTTTAAAGAAAGGATTCGAGAGCAGAGGATGCCAGTAACCTGTTCGGCACGTCTCAGAACTCGCGGGGCCAAAAGAGAACAATAAATCCAGAACAAGGATGGTTAACCTGTATCCGGAGTGCTTTAATAAAGGAGAAAGGAATCAGTCCGGCCTCCGCCAGCCCCTGCCAAGCTGTGGTTTTAGTATTGCTCACAGCGAGAAGTTTATTGTGCCATTTCCCTGCTTGGCTCTCTCTCCTTGCCTTGCCTTTGATTTAGCAGGACTTTCAGGGCCCAAAAGTGCTGACTTATCCAGATCAAAGTTGGTCCTTTGCAGAGCAGCAGCTGCCGCGGACAGGAAGTTATTTCTCTCGAGGCCTCTTCCTGAGTTACGATGGTTGTGCAGGAGAAGCCCGTGGCCGTGGGAACCGAGATGGTCACCAGTGGACATGCAGACTGGTGCGTTCAGGCAGATCCTGACATTTCTGAACATCTTAACGACTCTCTTTATATTAAATGTCTTTGCTCGTCCCGAGCCTTAGGACAGGTGGGACGATGTCGAAGGATAACACTGGCGCGCATGGTTGTGCTTAAAGACTCTTTGCAAGAGCATAAGAAAAGTCAAAATTTCTTTTACCTACCTGCCCACAGACTGTCTTGCCAGAGTGGTGCATGCTCTAGTTATCTCCTGCTTGGACTACTGCAATGCGCTCTATGTGGGGCTACCTTTGAAGGTGAGCTGGAAACTACAACTAATCCAGAAAGCGGCAGCCAGACTGGTGGCTGGGAGTGGCCGCAGAGACCACATAACACCGGTCCTGAGAGATCTGCATTGGCTCCCGGTACATTTCCGAGCACAATTCAAAGTGTTGGTGCTGACCTTTAAAGCCCTAAACAGCCTCGGTCCAGTATTCCTGAAGGAGTGTCTCCACCCCCATCGTTCAGCCCGGACACTGAGGTCCAGCGCCGAGGGCCTTCTGGCGGTTCCCTCACTGTGAGAAGCAAAGCTACAGGGAACCAAGCAGAGGGCCTTCTCGGTGGTGGCACCCGCCCTGTGGAACACCCTCCCATCAGATGTCAAAGAGATAAAAAACTACCTGACATTTAGAAGACATCTGAAGGCAGTCCTGTTCAGGGAAGTTTTTAATATTCAATGCTGTCTTGTTTTAACACTCGCGGGGTATAAATAATAAATTGTTATTATTATTGTTGTTTAGTTGTTTAGTCATGTCCAACTCTTCGTGACCCCCTGGACCAGAGCACGCCAGGCCACTGTCACCCGCAGTTTGGTCAGACTCATGCTGGTAGCTTCGAGAACACTGTCCCACCATGTCGTCCTCTATTGTCCCCTTCTCCTTGTGCCTTCCATCTTTCCCAACATCAGGGTCTTTTCCAGGGAGTCTTCTCTTCTCATGAGGTGGCCAAAGTATTGGAGCCTCAGCTTCATGATCTGTCCTTCCAGTGAGCACTCAGGGCTAATTTCCTTAAGAATGGATGCGTTTGATCTTCTTGCAGTCCATGGGACTCTCAAGAGTCTCCTCCAGCACCGTAATTCAAAAGCATCAATTCTTTGGCGATCAGCCTTCTTCATGGTCCAGCTCTCACTTCCACACATCAATTATTCCATACATTATTATTATAATATACCAGTTGCAGCCATTGATCTCTATGATTCCAGTGCGGTGTAGAGCTTCAGACTTAAGATGTGGGAGACCGGGGTTCAAACCCCCACTCAGCTGTGATGCTCACTTGGGGGGGGGGCAATCACTGCCTACCTCATGGGGTTGTTATGGGGACTAAATGAAGAGAGCAGAGAACCATATATGCCACCTGGAATTCATAGGAGGAAAAAGTGGGATATAAATGTAAATAAATAAATACATAAAATAAAATAAACTTTTAGGATTATGGGAGTGGGTCAAACAGTACAGAAGTCACATGTCCTGTATCTATTATTTGTTTGTTTATCTTTTCATTGGGGCTTGAACTTGGGGAGTCAAAAAGGGGTCAACTTCTTCTTTTAAAAAGGCAAGAAAGGTGTCGCCTGTTTTGCAACATGCTGCCTAGGATGCGGTAGGGAGGGCACTCTGTGCATGCCCAGAGAACGCTAACACTACCACCAGCCTGGTCTTCAAGCCAACTCCTACAGCTCCTGCCTTGCAAAATACATTTCCCCTGAGAGATGATGATTGTGTAAGGAGTATTCTTTCTGCATGCTCAAAGGCAGCCCACCTTGGGGCAGTGCAAAGGCAGCAGGGGCTGGGGTGCACTCTGTGCATGCTCAGAGACCACCCCACCCCTGCCCTTGCAAGACGTTTTTTCGCTGACAGTGAACCCATGGCAATATCACGAGGGACTTCATGAGAGAGAAGGCATATTTTAAACTTTGAAACATGCTTGTGGATTTCCTATTTCCCCCCAGGATAAATGTGCAGAAGACTGGACGGGAATGGGATATAACTTAGATCTGGTCACCTGGAATTTTAGGATCTCGGTTTTTTCCAGAATGCTGATCTCACTTCTATTTCTGCAAATTTCTTTAGCCGATGTACCTATGATTGTGTGTTTCCTCTCCACAAAAGGTCATGTACATGATGCCCCGGGGCCTGCTTGCCTCTCTTGCACTGGCCTTTGCAACACCTGGCAGAAGCTGGTTTTGATTTTAACCTTGCATCAATATTCACCCTGCTCTTCTGATCATCTGATTTTCACCTGGGGGACTCATAGCGGCACAGAGGAGATAAATAATTTGTGCCTAGCAGCTGTCGAAGCGATTGGCGAGGGTTTGCGCCGCTTCAGCGTGGCATTGCTGCTGTGGTCTGTTGCAAACAGCCGGTCACCTGCAGTGTGTCTTTTGGTTTTTCCTGGAGACCTGGAGCAACCAGAAGCCAGACTTTCTCTCTTGCCCTTTCAACAAGCGTGATGGGGTTCCATGCAAAGGAATTGATTTGCTGGGCAGTTGAGCCGTGTTCAAAAGAAAGGAAGGGGGAGAGATGGCGGAAGAATGCAGAGTCAAAGTTGTTTGCTTGGAATTATAGAATCTTAGAGCTGGAAGGGACCTCGTGCGTCATCCAGTCCAACCCCCTACAATGCAGGAATCTCAGCTCAAGCATCCGTGACAGATGGCCACCCAACCTCTGTTTTATTTATTTATTTTTCCAATAGATTTTTATTGAGATTTTAAAGGTTACAAAAAGGAAAAATAAAGAACATATTTAAACAGAAAAAAAATAAAAATACAGAATAATACAAAAACAAAGGGAAAAAAACCAGAAAAAATGCAGATAATTAAAGGGGAAAAAATAAATCTATCCTTTACATAACTTTCTTTCCTTTGCTTATTTCCTTGACCTCCTCACACCTCCCTTTTTTGTATTCTAATTCAATTAGATATTTCAGCAAATCCTTTCCATCTTTATTTCTATCCTGATGATTTATCTTAATATACTATAATTTTACATTCTGTTCTTTCACCAATTAACAATCCATTTTTACTTAATCCTTTATATCATTTCTGCTAAAACCACATTACTTCATTCCAACATCCTTCTAACATTCCTTAATTTTACAGTGTTTCTGTAGATAAACTTTAAATTTCTTCCAATCTTCTTCCACCAACTCTTCTCCTTGGTCTTGGATTCTGCCAGTCATTTCCGCCAGTTCCATATAGTCCATCACCTTCATCTGCCATTCTTCCCGGGTGGGTAAATCTTGTGTCTTCCAGTACTTTGCAATAAGTATTCTTGCTGCTGTTGTGGCGTACATAAAGAAAGTTCTATCCTTCTTTGACACCAATTGGCTGACCATGCCCAGGAGAAAGGCCTCTGGTTTCTTCTGAAAGGTATATTTAAATACCTTTTTCATTTCATTATAAATCATCTCCCAGAAAGTCTTAATCCTTGGGCATGTCCACCAAAGGTGAAAGAATGTACCTTCAATCTCTTTGCACTTCCAACATTTATTATTGGGCAAATGATAAATTTTTGCAAGCTTGACTGGCGTCATGTACCACCTGTAGATCATTTTCATTATATTCTCTCTTAAGGCATTGCATGCCGTAAACTTCATACCTGTGGTCCATACCAGCCTCTGTTTTAAAATCACAGAGATTATGTGTATGAAGGGAATCTGAATGCACAGAATAAGCAACACAGGTGTGCTGGGGGAAAGGCCATAGCTCAGTGAGGAGAACATCTTTGCAACCAGAGGGTCTCATGTTCAATCCCCAATGACGTCTGCAGGTGGGGCTGGGGATCCTGAAAAGCTGATCCAGTATGCGGCTGTTGTAAACAAAATCAATCTGCCCTTTTTCCCCTTATGGGGTATCCAAGATCCTCTATAGAGTCCTTAAGTGGGTTCCCTATTGGTAGGAGAAAATAACAGAGGCCAGCCAGAGAATATTGAGAAGCAAAGCAGATCGTAAGCCTGATCTTTATTCATCTGTTGCAACAGAATGCTCCCCTCACATGCAGGAAAGGAGGAGGACCTCGAACAATGGCGCTCAAGGCCTTATATAGACATTTTTAATTCCCTGCCCTGGAGCTTAAGACCACCCCTCCATACATCATACATACATCACAGAAGGGGTGTAACCCAAGACCCCCCCCAGATACATCATACCTACATCACAAAAAAGGTGGTATACAGCAGAAATCTGAGTGCATTGTTTATCTCGTCTGACAGGTTACCTGTTAATGCTCACTTGATTGGATAGCCTGGGGAGCCTGGCCAGTCTTTTGTAATGATAAATACTTAGTTCCTGAGCCAGGTCACAGGCTTACCCTATTCAAACACAGACATACCCGTAAGACAGGATTTGTGAAGGAAAAGACAATGGGGATGCTTTTCCATCTTCCTTTGACCTTGCAGAGAAAACATTTGGTCAGTTTGGGAATCAAAAATGGTTTCAGGTCGGTCTTCCTGTGCTGATCTATGTACTTGCTTGGTTGGTACACTTATGAACATTTATTATATATCTAAGACTTTAAAATTCTTATCACACGGCGGCTGTGAAAAAGCCAAATTACATGCAGGGGAGCATTAGGAAAGGAATTGGAAATAAAACTGCCAATATTCTTTCTTCTCCTGAAAAGTCTTTGCAGAACCCCCTTCTGACTGGCCTACTTACAGAAATGCCATCTTACCAGTCTGCGGTGTGACTACATTTAGAGGCCTGGTTTAGGGTTCTGGACGCCTCACTTCAAAAAGGATACCGTAGAGTTGGAAGAGGTTCAGGAGAGTACCACCAAAATGATTTGGGGGTTGAAGTGATTCCCCAGTGAGGAAAGGTTGCAGCGTTTTGGCCTTTTTTGCTTAGAGAGAAGGCGAGGAAGAGGCAACATAATGCAAGTTCATACAGTTATACATGGTATGAAGAAAATGGATAGAGAAAGGACTCCTTCCTCTCTCTTAACTGTAGAACTTGTGGACATCCAGTGATGCAGAAGATTCAGGATTCCACATTCCAGCCGTGCTCTGAGAGTGGCTGACTCCACAGAGCCTGCACGTTCAAAAACACTATGCTGCTGAATACCAGATGCTGGGCAGCGAAGGTTTGATCTCTTGCAATGCTCCCTGTGAGGTTTTGATTGCCAAGCTTCTTTGCTGTGATTGTGGAAGGCGAAGGACTTAACTTCCCTTGGTGAGAGACGGGAAGCGGGTGCCTGTATCGCCCCAGGTGAGAGACAGGGAAGAAATGATTGACTTTTTGGGTTCTCACCTGTTGGGATTCTCCATGATTATTGGCTGCTGAATGTTTGAGTGTTTTGCCGAAGTGAGAATTGAGTGAATGGAGCCATGCGACAGGAGCAAGGAGATTTTGATTGTTCAGTGAGTGGCAATGACAGCACGGTGATTGAATTCCTGAGCTGTGTCATTACTTGTGAAGATGCTTTTTTGTAATGTGCATGTGATTTTTTAAAGATATGTACATATATTGTAATAATGCTGTGTTCTGTTGCCATATTCTGATGAATTTTGTATTTCATACACGGTATTTAAAATGTACAATTATTGTACATCGTTAGCAGCTGGAGTGAAATTTGTATTTTCCATAGAATACTGTTTTTTCACTGCGAACTCTTTTGAGATTTCTTGATGTTTAAAGTGGCATACCAGTTAAACAAAGAAACAGATAATAAAAATGTGTTCCTGGTTCATAGAGTCGGAAGGGACCCCAAGGATCATCCAGCCCAACCCCCTGCAATGCAGGAATCTCAACTAAAGCATCCATCATTGAAGGCTACTGCCTTCATTCTCTGCTTGTGAGCTTCTTAGAAGCCACACTGGTTTCCCGATTGTTGCATTAAACCAGGCTTCCCCAATCTGATGCCCTCTAGATTTTTGCACTGTGACTCCCAGCAGCCCCAACCATGAACTACAACTCTTAAACCATGGCAGGGCTGCTGGGGGTTGTTCAAACATCTGGACAGCACAAGGGGGAGGACGTTGGACCTTGGTGCTGGACCTCAGTGTCTGGGCAAAACGATGGGAGTGGAGACGCTCTGCAGCCACATTTGGAGGCAGCAATGCTTCTGAATTCCAGTTGCTGGAAACCACAGGAGGCGAGAAGCCAGAGTGGTGCATGCTCTGGTTATCTCCCGCATGGACTACTGCAATGTGCTCTACGTGGGGCTACCTTTGAAGGTGACCCGGAAACTACAACTAATCCAGAACACGGCAGCTAGACTGGTGACTGGGAGCGGCCGCCGAGACCTACACTGGCTCCCAGTGCAATTCCGAGCACAATGCAAAGTATTGGTGCTAACCTTTAAAGCCCTAAACGGCCTCTGTCCTATATATCTGAAGGAGCATCTCCACCCCCATCGTTCTGCCCAGACGCTGAGGTCCAGCGCTGAGGGCCTTCTGGCGGTTCCCTCACTGCAAGAAGTGAGGTTACAGAGAACCAGGCAGAGGGCCTTCTCAGTAGTGGCACCCGCCCTTTGGAACGCCCTCCCATCAGATGTCAAAGAGATTAAAAACTGTCTGACTTTTAGAAGACATCTGAAGGGAAGTTTTTAATGTGTGACATTTTAATGTATTTTTAATCTTTGTTGGAAGCTGCCCAGAGTGGCTGGGGAGACCCAGCCAGATGGGCGGGGTACAAGTAATAAATTATTATATTATTATAATTCTGCTCAGATCCTGCTTTGCTGACTTTCTACAGGCATGTGGCTGGCCACTGTGAGTAGCTACTTTTAGTGCCATTCAGGCTGGTGGCCATCACTGCCTGTCACTCTCCTTCACCACCTTAGCCTCCATGTTGCCATTGCTGAACTCAGAGAGGAGACAGAGAGCGAAACCGGAAGGTACTGGATGCACCTGTTGTTGGCTCTCTAGCTCCCCCTACTGTCAGGCTCCCTGCTTCCTGCCCTATCAGTCTCAATGGGCACCAGCTGCCACCACCACATAAATAGCCCCCTTCCTTTGGGGCAGAGGTGCTGCAGCAGAAATATTTGGGAAGTTGGTGTCCACAGCTGCCTCTCTGAGGATTCGCACGGTGCCCGATGGGTTGGCAAGCTTTCCCGGTTGCCATGGTGAGCGTGGCTGTCAGACGCCTCTCCTTTGTGTGAGCTGTCAGGGTGCTCGTCATGAGAGCTGGCCTAGATAAATGCTACCTGTCTCGCTGAGGCCCAAATTGCAAGGCAGGAACGGCAACAAGCCTTCTCCAACAAAGGCGGTGTGTGGATGTGGTGTAATTGGTACAATTAGTTCCCTCGCTGGGCAGAAACACAGGCCAGGCGAGGGAAACGACTGGAGGAAAGAGTTAAGGTGGGCAGGAAAGGCACCTATCCAACAGACCCCGGGGGTTGCCCAGCGCTTGGCGTGGCAAACCGAGGGAAGAAGGACCAGCGTAGCATGTAATGGCTGCCCTCTTCCAAAAGCAAGGCCTCCCCTGTTTGCTTCCGAGAGCAATTTGGCAGTCGCTAATTACCCAGCGCTTGAATATCAGACAGCTGCTAACCCGTGGGGGAGACACTTAGCTGAGGTTGCTCGGAAGTGTTTGGTTTTGCTTCGCCGTCCGTATAAATATCATTAGCTCTGAATTACAAATCAGGAAACGTAGGCGTGGGGCGCAAGGCTGGGTTACTTGAGCAGGGGGAACAAACAGACAGAGAACGGGGAGAGTCAGAATAAAAGAATGGTAGAGTTCAAAGGGACCTCCAAAGCTCATCTAGTCCAACCCACAGCAATGCAGGATTTGCAGCTGAAGGATCCCTGACATGTGCCCATCCAACCTCTGTTTAAAAGCCACCAGTGAAGAAGAGCCCACCACCTTGCGAGGGAGCCCATTCCACTGTCGAACAGCTCTTACTGTCAAAAAGTTCTTCCTGGTGTTTAGTTGCTTCTTCAAATTCCTTTGAAAACCCGGAAGTAACTGCTCTGGTTTTCGAACGATTTTCGGAAGCTGAACAGCTTTTGGGAATTTTATTTCTTTTTTCTCCACTGACTCTGCCGACCGCCCTTTGATCCCCCGTCCTCCGGAAAGGATTACATTCAACAACCAAGGTTTGACTGTACCACCTTCCCTATCCAATAGAAAGAGTAATTAAAGAATGGAAACATTTAATGAATCTATGGGAAATCATTGTGTACAGCTGGAAATGCTGGTAGCATTACGACCAATTCAACAGTGTAAACGAGTTTTGGATGGATGCAATAATGGAATACCGAATGGTATAGTTTTTGTAAAATAAGCAGGGATTTATGATATGTAGAATGAACCATGGAAAGAGAAGAAGGGAAGTCATGGATATCTTAAGTATGTAAAATGAGTATTTTAAATTGTAAAACAGAAAATTTAATAAAAAATTATATTTATATAAAAGAAAGCATAATTCAGAACAGCAGTTTGCACAAGGAAGATAATATCGCAGTAAAATTCAAAACAGTAACAATTAATGACACATTTTTTTCACAATCCAATCAAAACAAGTTAGCTTTATTAATTCAACAAAATGGATGAACTTGATCTGGCGATACCACCTTTCCAAAGCCCAATAGTTTTTATTTGTTTTATTTCATAAAATTTGTATACAACTTGATTGCAACAAAGCCTCAAAGCTGTTTACAAAAAGCCACTGACAGCTCCCATGCCCCCTGCTGCCCCCTTGGCTCTTAGTGCCCCCCAAGGAAATCCCCCCCCCCAGGATGCTACCAAGGACTAGTGTAGAGTCAACAACTGCAACTCAAAATTGGTGCATATGTCTGTGTCTCCTTGCTGCCTATCAAGGCAACATGGATGGAGGGTTATTGAATCCTCAAACTGTAGACTTGGAAGGTACCCTCAGGGTCATCCAGGCACATCCAACTCCCAAGAGACTGCGATCTACTCCCAGTATAAAAAAACCTGGCAGTGATCTACCCATTGTCATTGGAAGGTGGATTGCCCAGAGTTGTTGAGCCCAGAGCTGTCAAACGTTTTTTGGGTAGGATTGTCCAGAGTCCTTCAGCTTTTATTTGTTAACTTTCTGTAAACTTTATTTAATCCCATGATCGATAAGGGTCCCGCGATCTACCAGGATCAGCTGGGGATCTACCGGTAGATTACGATCTACTGGTTGGACATGCCTGATTTCTAGTCCAATGCCCTGCAACACAGGATTTGCAACTAAAGAATTTCTGGCAATTGGACATCCAACCCCTGCTTAAAAACCACCAGTGATGGAGAGTCCACCACCAAGGGAGTGTTGGAGCTTCCGTATGACCGAGCCGTAATAGCTCTCCTCCTCGTCGTATCTTCGGAATCCATCAACCTCTGCTCCGATGGTGATGAATGACCTAAGCCTTTAATGAGGCTTCAGGCACACTCCCATTACACAGAGTATCCAAACAGCAGCAAAAGGAGCCAAAATATGTGCTACATCGCTATGTTTATTTCTAACTATACAGGACAGAAAAGAATATGCATCTGCTCTCTGTGAGAGTCAGTGAACGACAGGAACAAAGAAACCAGTAACATCAACATCCGTCTCCCGTCTTGTGACTCCAAAAACTCCACAGTGGCATAACAGAAATCTAACAGGGAGTCTGTTCCAGTCTCAAATAGTTCTTACCATCAGAAAGTTCTTCTTAATGTTTAATCAGAATCTCCTTTCTTGTTGCTTGAATCCACTGGTTCGAGTCTACCCTCCAGAGCAGGAGAAAACAAGCTTGTTCCCTCTTTCATGGGAAAGCCCTTGAGATATTTGAAGATGGCTATTGTATCTCCTTTCAGTCTCCTCTCTTCCAGGCTAAACAGACCCAGCTTCTTCCACTATTCATCTCCAGGCCCTTGATCGTCTTGGTTGCCCTCCTCTGCACACCTTCCAGCATGTCAACATCCTCCTTAAATTGCGGTGCCTAGAATTGGACACGTTATTCCAGGTGTGGCCTGACCAAGGCAGAAGAGAGTGGGACTATGGCTTCCCTTGATTTCGACACTAGACATCTGATGATGCAGCCTAGAATTGCATTAACTCTCCTTTTGTTGTTGTTTGAAGAGAGAGAGGAGTGCCTGCCTGTGGCTACCTGAACTCTGAGGGCTGCCCATTGTCGATGCAGGGCATGTCAAGGCAGGCTCCTGCTCTGAGCAGTCATGAAATATACATGGGATGCAAAAAAGAGCTGTGTTCTGAGGCTCCACGCAGCATAACCTTTTCCAGACTCTGTGCTTCATGATTTGTAGAGCAAGAAGCAGCGAGGGCAGCAGCTGCTGCCTGCCAGTTGCAGGGCGTTAACCTTTCCATGCTTGGTCACGATCCATCAAATGGCAAGAAGCCTGCTGAGCGCATCGGATTGGGATCAAAGGCAGACAGGGCCCACTGTGACTGATAGATCAGTGGACCTTTGGCTTCGATGAGAAGCCCCCTTCCTCACAGCGGCTGCTATCAAGGACCCCGAAGAGATGAGGCTGCGGATTTGATGGATGTATCAGGTTTACCACTCAGGTGCTCCAAAGGTGGCGAGGTTGAAATGGCCTTTGCTCATGCATCATTCATGTAGCCCTGGGTGCAGGCGCTGACCATAGCTGTCAACTTTTTCCTTTTTCCTTTTATTAAGGGAAATTCCCTTATTCCGAATAGGATTCCTCACAAGAAAAGGGAAAAGTTGACAGCTATGGCGCTGACAGCTGAGGTGCCATCTTCATCTGTGAGCACCAGGAAGACATCGCTCCCCTGCCTCTCCTCAGAACATTCCTCTGCTTCTGGGTTGCACCGTGATCATACAGAAGTGGCTCAGTCTATTTATTTTTTTAGGGGCAGTAATCAATTAAATCGTCTTACCCCATACATGCCCACTCAACTTCTTCAACCGGTGGAACTGTCCCCATTGCAGATGACATGTATTACTCACTCCACATTTACAATAAGCCTTATCTTTTAATGCAGCAACACCTACACTTCGGAACTCCCTGCCAATTGATATCGCTGCACGCTTTTGGGCAGCTGCTAAAAATTTCTTTTGCTTAGATGAGCCTGCCCAGATAGTTCAAAAGTTGATGCTAGCTTTAATCTGTTTTTTTTTTTTAAAGTAAAAATCTATTGCCATTTCAATTTTTTCAAAACTCTTAAATCATGGTTAGTAATTTTTCTTATTGATATTTTTACTGTTTTACCATTTTTGGAAACTGCTATTTTAAATAAAATAAAAAAACCAAGAGGCATGTATATTTTATGAAATGAAATGAATGAATGAATAATTGTGTGGGAGCAAGGCTTATCACTACAGAGGGGCAGGCCAGGAACCAGAATATGTACTCCATCTGAGCTCTGCCCCTTTGCAGGTAGATAATCCACTAATAAAATTGCAGAGGTGGAAGAGACCCTAAGGATCCTCTAGTCCATGTCAGGAGTTCAGCCTACACTCGAGTAGGACCCTAGCATGCCCAACAGGCATGTTCTCCTGGTCGATCGTTCAGGAGCTTCATAAGCTTTCTTCTGCCTGAACATCACAGTGACCAATGCCAACAGACACCAGCACACTTAGGGATGCGTTTGTGCATCATGTGTGACAGACCTCAGCAACTCAGCATTTTGACTATTCTACTTTATTTACATCTAAACACACACGGTGCATCATGTGTGACAGACCTCAGCAACTCAGCATTTTGACTATTCTACTTTATTTACATCTAAACACACACAGAGCACTGCAACATGGCTCCCTCTCTCTAGCAGCAAAGAGAAAAAGAACAAAGGACAATAGTCCCACTTCATGGAACACAGCAACACAAACATCCTGTTTCCATCATAGAATCATAGAATCATAGAGTTGGAAGAGACCACAAGGGCCATCGAGTCCAACCCCCTGCCAAGCAGGAAACACCATCAGAGTACTCCTGACATATGGTTGTCAAGCCTCTGCTTAAAGACCTCCAAAGAAGGAGACTCCACCACACTCCTTGGCAGCAAATTCCACTGTCAAACAGCTCTTACTGTCAGGAAGTTCTTCCTAATGTTTAGGTGGAATCTTCTTCCTTGTAGTTTGGAACCATTGCTCCGTGTCCGCTTCTCTGGAGCAGCAGAAAACAACCTTTCTCCCTCCTCTATGTGACATCCTTTTATATATTTGAACATGGCTATCATATCACCCCTTAACCTCCTCTTCTCCAGGCTAAACATGCCCAGCTCCCTTAGCCGTTCCTCATAAGGCATTGTTTCCAGGCCTTTGACCATTTTGGTTGCCCTCCTCTGGACACGTTCCAGTTTCTCAGTGTCCTTCTTGAACTGTGGTGCCCAGAACTGGACACAGTACTCCAGGTGAGGTCTGACCAGAGCAGAATACAGTGGCACTATTATTTCCCTTGATCTAGATGCAATACTCCTATTGATGCAGCCCAGAATTGCATTGGCTTTTTTAGCTGCCGCGTCACACTGTTGGCTCATGGACAAGTTTGTGGTCAACCAAGACTCCTAGATCCTTTTCACATGTACTGCTCTCAAGCCAGGTGTCACCCATCTTGTATTTGTGCCTCTCAATTTTTTTGCCCAAGTGCAATACTTTACATTTCTCCCTATTTCTCACTCTGTGCATGTGATAGGCAAAAATCCCATGACTGCAATCATGGAGCAGGAATTCTAACAGTCCAACCTGCTGCAATGCACGGATCTCAGCTGAGGCATCCCTGTCAGATGGCCATTCATCTTCTGCTGAAAAACCTCCAAGGAAGGAGAGCCCACCACCTCTTGTGGGAGTCCACTGTTGAACGGCACCTTCTATCAGAAGGTTCTTCCTGATGTTTAGTCAGAAACTCCTTCCTTGTCATTTGAATCCATTGGTTTGGGTCCTACCTTCTGGAGCTGCAGAAAACCAGCTTGCTCCATCTTCCATGCACATCTGGCTATCTTCCTGCATGGCCTCACCCACAAAAATGCTCCTTGCTGGGACCTCTCCATGGCTGGGTGGAGGAAAAAGAGGAAATCCAGAGGAGGCTGGACTAGTTGACCCTTGGAAACCCTTCCCACCTCTACAATCCTATGATTTTATGACTCCATGAGGTCAGTTCAAGACACAATGGGGGTCTGTGGCCAGTTGAAAGCCATTGTGGTCAGTGTCCCAACTAAAACAAGCTGGTTATCTAAAATGATGGAATGCTTCCATATTGCCGAACTAACTAACTAACTAACTAACTAACTAACTAACTAGGCTGCATCAATAGGAGTATAGCATCTAGATCAAGGGAAGTAATAGTGCCACTGTATTCTGCTCTGGTCAGACCTCACCTGGAGTACTGTGTCCAGTTCTGGGCACCACAGTTCAAGAAGGACACTGAGAAACTGGAACGTGTCCAGAGGAGGGCAACCAAAATGGTCAAAGGCCTGGAAACAATGCCTTATGAGGAACGGCTAAGGGAGCTGGGCATGTTTAGCCTGGAGAAGAGGAGGTTAAGGGGTGATATGATAGCCATGTTCAAATATATAAAAGGATGTCACATAGAGGAGGGAGAAAGGTTGTTTTCTGCTGCTCCAGAGAAGCGGACACAGGGCAATGGCTCCAAACTACAAGAAAGAAGATTCCACCTAAACATTAGGAAGAACTTCCTGACAGTAAGAGCTGTTTGACAGTGGAATTTGCTGCCAAGGAGTGTGGTGGAGTCTCCTTCTTTGGAGGTCTTTAAGCAGAGGCTTGACAACCATATGTCAGGAGTGCTCTGCTGGTGTTTCCTGCTTGGCAGGGGGTTGGACTCGATGGCCCTTGTGGTCTCTTCCAACTCTAGGATTCTATGATTCTATTCTATGATTCTAACAGGGAGGATAAGAGGTGATATGGTACAATAAGTGAATAAGGAGTGGGCTATCTTTAAGGAATACATTAAAATTTATGGGGGAAAAGCAGAATTTCTGACTGATACTGAGTGAATCCAGAAAATGTTTAGAGCGAAAGGAGAGTAAAGTCAAGCTAGAAGAAGAGATTAAAGAAATAATGAAATGCGTTTAAGCTAGCTGGAAAAATAAAGTAGCGTAACAAGAACGGCTGGAAGTCAAGTCACTTGGTGGGTGTCTGTGTGGGGTAGGTGTGTAGGTATGTTGATATGTACAGTATAGGTAGGTATTATATAGAGTAATGTAGGTATGTTTTAGGTTATGAAAACTAGGTAGTGTGTTGTGTATGTGTAATGTGTAAATGTATATGTATGTGTTTTATATGTTAATAAAATTAAAATAAATAAAAAATTAAAAAGGAAGAAAGAAATCCATTGTGGTCACAGGCAGCAATGTGGAAAAGAGCCATTTCTAAATCACCGTGAACAAAACAGACCTCTGCTCAATTTCGCTTGCTAAATAAATGCTTGCTGAGATAAAAGGGTTTTTCTTTCTTTTGCAGCAGTTCCAAAATGTATTCAGGCTCGGCATTTGACCTCTAAAAGAAAGGGAGCGCTGGAGCTCCAGAACAGAGAATGAATGGATTAATTAAATTTAAAAGGATACAGTTTAATCAGTCGAGTCCTGCGAGCCGGTTACTGCTGCCATTGCAGCCTTTGCCAGCTTGGAGTCCTCCAGATTTTTGCGACAATGGCGACTGTCAGCCAGCCCAGCGATGCTGACTGAGGCTGATGGGATTTGTAGTCCAGAACAGCAGCAGCAAAACAAGAAGTGATTTAGGGCTGGCCTTTCGGAACCCTTTTATCTCCTCTGGGCCATTACAGCCTGCCTCTTCAGTCATATATACCAAAGGCAGGTGCTTAGAGTGACCCATAAAGGCTTTTACGAGTAAGAGTGCCGCTGACAACAGCCCACATCAATCCAGCGTTTTATCCATCCCCGAACAACCGCTCTCTTGCGACACAAACAATGTAGCAATTTCGGTTGGGAAACAGCCTTTTTGTCCGCCTTTTATTTATACGAACTACCCCACCAGCTGCTTCCTTTGATCCTGCAGAGCGTACAACTGCAGGCGGCGTCTCCTTCCTTATGTTCCACTGCAATCAAAAGAGCATTGTGCTACAAATGCCCGACATCCTTTCTTTCTCCCCAAATCTCCATTTCCCCTGTTTTACTTCTGGTGAACTCAAAAGCTTCGTCGCTGCTTCGTGGCTCCTCTGTCGGCCCTAATAAAATCAAGATATAATGATACTGTTGCTTTTGGCTTTTCTGTGCCCACGGAAACCGGCTTGGAATGCCTCTGTATCTCGGTTCCTGAGATGGAAAGCTCTGTTCCAAAGGTGTGCTGTGATGTTGGGCTCATGTCCTGCATCCTGGTTTCCCACTGGGGCACCTGGGAGGCCAGTATGAGAACAGGATCCTAGATGGGCCCTCGGGTTGCGTTTTGGTCTGGGAAGTGCAGATTGGGTGGGCTTAATTTATTTTATTTCATAAAACATATACAGGCATGAACCTGAAAAAATTGTCGTTGTTGCTGTTGCTGTTGTTGTTGTTGTTGTTGTTGTTGTTGTTGTTATTAGTGGCTACTAGCTGCAAAGCCTGACCAAACTGCGGGAGGCGGTGGAAGACAGGAGTGCCTGGTGTGCTCTGGTCCAGGGGGTCATGAAAAGTTGGACACGACAAAACGACTAAACAACAAAACTAGCCGCAATGACTGTGCTCTGCCACCCCAGATGGGGGCAGCAATGCTTCTGAATACCTGTTCCTGGAAGCCACAGGTGGCGAGAGAGGAGATTTCTGCTTGCCAGTTTCTGATGGGCATCTGGTTGGTCACTGTGAGAACAGGATGCTGGGCCATTGGCCTGATCCAGCAGGCTCCTCTTATGTTCTTATGCCCAGATGGTTTGGGCTAAACTCCCATAAGCCTCAGCCAGCACAGCCATGCTAGCTGGGGTTGATGGGAGCTGTAGTCCCAAACCTCTGAAGGCCACCAGATGTGAGATCTCTGGTCCAGCAGAACCAAGTAACTTATATTACGCTGTGATGAGTTAACATCATGCATTTCTCTGACTCTTCCTTAAATCGGTGCCCTCCATGATGTCACAACACAAGGTAAGTACTGCTTGGCATTTTGGAAGCAGCGTACTTACACATAGCCTGTCCCTAAAGTACACCAGCAGGTGTTTTCCTGGTCTTAGAATAATCTGTCTGAGCCTTTGTGTAAAGTTTGCAGTGACACATCCCCACCCAGCTGTTCTGCCCAGGACTTGTAGGCAGAACATGGTTGCTTTCCATGGTGCTGAAATCTATCTATGTCCTTCCTAATCCCAGGAGAGGCCGGCTGCATCTCAGCTAGAAGGTGATATTCCCAAGATGATATACAGTGGTACCTCGGGTTAAGAACTTAATTCGTTCCGGAGGTCCGACTTAACCTGAAACTGTTTGAGGTACCACTTTAGCTAATGGGGCCTCCCGCTGCTGCCGTGCGATTTCTGTTCTCATCCTGAAGCAAAGTTCTTAACCTGAGGTACTATTTCTGGGTTAGCGGAGTCTGTAACCTGAAGTGTCTGTAACCTGAAGCATCTGTAACCCAAGGTACCACTGTACAGATAAGGAGGAGTGCTGGTAGGCACTGGGCTTCTCGGTTAAATCCCACATTTGCTTCTTTTCTGAGGCGCAGAACGCTGTCCGTCGTGAATGCTCTGAAAAGACGATTGAAAAGCTCAAGAAAACCAGCTCTGCGGTCAAGGGCTTGTTCACATGCATGATCTCCAATGCAATATAGATGTCGTCTCCCACTTCCATCGCCCTGCGTCAAGTAAGTAGGAGAGCCGCCATGCAAGAGAGTGAATTTTGTGTGTGGAGGGTAGCATGGGACATCCAGGAAGATCAGCACCTGAAGGGTTAGCCAACCTCTCTTCTCCTTCAACAGGTGGTACTGTGGTCTAAACCACTGAGCCTCTTGGGCGACGGGATGAGCTGCCATTGCTCTGTCCCAGCTCCTGCCAACCTAGCAGTTCGAAAGCACGCCAGTGCAAGTAGATAAATAGGTACCACTGTGGCAGAAATGTTTACATCACAGTGTTCTGCTGCACCACAAGTGGTTTAGTCCTGCTGGCCACATGACCCATAAAGCTGTCTGTGGACAAACACTGGCTCCCTCGGCCTGAAAGTGAGATGAGCGCCACAACCCCATTAGATAAAGGTAAAGGACCCCTGGATTTAACCGTCCAGGGGTCCTTTACCTTTTACCTTACCTGCTTCTAAGCAATCCATTGGGGTAGTCAGGAAGGGGGGGCGGTTCTAAGGATCTTGCAGGAGGGTGTAATCTGGTGACCTCCAGATGTTCTGGACTACATCACCTATCACTGCCAGCCAGCAAGGTCAAGGGGATGGCTGATGTTGTCCAGGACATCTGAAGGACAACAGGTCCCCTACCCCTGAGGTAAGGCCTAACACACACACACACACACACACACACACACCTCTGCCAAGCATAACTGGGCACCACTCAAGATTATAACAAAAAGAGCGAGACATTTCTTGCTATGATTTGTGTGTGAACAATTTTGTATCAAAATATTTATATATTTTTTAAAAAGAAAAACACAGGGAACAAGGAGATGGTCACAGAGAACATCTTAATCTTCTTGGACAATCTTTCCCTGACATGAGGGAAGCTTTAAAAAAAGAAAAAGTCCCAAAGGAGAACAAGGAGGTGTAGAACTGAAATTTGTTAGCTGATTTAGCTGCCCTGATTGGTGCTTCTGCACCAGAGAAGAACAAACATTAAATGTCTTAGTTAAATAAGTATAAATGCAACCTCCTCGTTCTCCCTCCCCAGCCCCTGCAAGGATCACTGGTGATTCTTGTGCTACAGAAAGCAATAGGTGCCTTGATGCGCTGTGTAACTCTAGGGAGGAGTTTTTCAAATTGAGTTCCTAGGACTCTCAACTGCCTTGGAAGCAGAAGGAGGGGTTTATCCCTGAAGGGACTAATGGTGGACTAGTTGCCTGAGAGCCTCCTGTCCCATTGCCAATCATTTCCTTTTACAGGGGCTGTGTACACACAATACCTTTAAAGCACATTTTAAGCACATAAAGGTAAAGGTAAAGGGACCCCTGACCATTAGGTCTAGTCGTGGCCGACTTTGGGGTTGTGGCACTTATCTCGCTTTATTGGCTGAGGGAGCTGGCGTACAGCTTCCGGGTCATGTGGCCAGCATGACTAAGCCACTTCTGGCGAACCAGAGCAGCACGCGGAAACACTGTTTACCTTCCCGCCGGAGCGGTACCTGTTTACCTACTTGCATTTTGTGCTTTTGAACTGCTAGGTTGGCAGGAGCAGGGACCGAGCAATGGGAGCTCACTCCGTCACGGGGATTTGAACCGACGACCTTCTGATCGGCAAGTCCTAGGCTCTGTGGTTACTTTCCCTCAAAGAATTCTGGGTACTGTAGTTTACAGATATAAAATTCCCAGCAGATCTTAACAGGCAACTGTGCCCAGAATTCTTTGAGGTGAAAAATATGATTCGAAGGTATTATGTGTACAGAGCCAATGTGCTGCCACAAGGGAGTGCTGGTTGCTTTAGGGTGGAAAGTGAAGTTCCGTTCCAGGATCTTTTGCAATGTACAGTCATAACAAAATAAAAAGATTCCTTCCAGTAGCACCTTAAAGACCAACTAAGTTAGTTCTAAGTTAGTTCTAAGTTAGTTGGTCTTTAAGGTGCTACTGGAAGGAATTTTTTTATTTTGTTTTAACTATGGCAGACCAACACGGCTACCTATCTGTAAACGTACAGTCATGCGAGAGATGCTCAGCAGGCAAGTCTATAGGGAAAGGTCGTCCTGATGATAACCCATTGCCCGGTGACTGTTTGTTTTAGTTATTGTATTGCATCATATTTAGGCGAACTAATACCAGTGTCCTGGAAGAAGCAAAATTCACCAGTGTTGAAGCAATGATTCTTCAACATCAACTTCGTTGGACTGGTCATGTTGTGCAGATGCCTGATTATCGTCTTCCAAAGCAACTACTCTATTCTGAACTTAAAAATGGAAAGCGTAATGCTGGTGGTCACCAAAAGAGGTTTAAAGACTCTCTCAAGGCAAATATTTTAAAAAAGTAGTATAAACACCAATAATTGGAAAACACTGGCCTGCGAGCGCTCTAATTGGAGAACAGCCTTTACCAAAGGCGTCATGGGCCTTGAAGACACTCGAACTCAGGATGCAAGGGAGAAACGTGCTAAGAGGAAGGCACGCTTGGCAAATCCACACTGTGATCAACTCCTGCCTGGAAACCAATGTCCCCACTGTGGAAGGACGTGAGGATCCAGAACTGGCCTCCACAGTCACTTACGGACTCATTGTTCAAACCGTGTTTATGGAAGACAATCTTACTCGGCTACAAGTGATCGCCAAAGAAGAAGAAGCGTCATATTTAGTACCTCAGCTATCAGGATACAGGTTTTTTTACTGTTCCAAATTCATGTTAACATTCATTCTTGCCTCATTAGCATGGGCTTGTCATCCAGCGGACTTCAACAGGTACAGGTGTCCTTAGAGTTTTGTCGATCACCTTTATGCACCTGGAAAAAACATGCCCGTGTTACTCATGCCTCTCTCAACTCTATGGATCCACTAGACTGACCCTAAATTTGCTGAAGGGGCACAGACAGCATAGATGGCCCAATTGTGGCTTGTACGCTTGAATTGTTCTGGGTAATTCAAGAAGCAGGACAATGCACCAGTCTGTGTTTTCAGGTTAAAGGCAGACGTCACTTTGCACATTCCCCAGCTGGTGCCCATTGGGACTGACACTGACCCACTGCACCCCACAGCAGCCTCTGCACTGGGGCCAAAAATATCACGGAGAAGGAAGAAATGGCAGAGTTTGATTATAACACCGGAAGCTGAGAGTTTGAAAGAAAAATGCATGTGGCCTTTTTATAGCAGGGATGTCAAAGGCAAGGAGTGCAAGGACACGAATGGGCGCCACAGAGCTTTGATTCAGGACCATCAATCGGTGTTCTGGGAGCACATTTGGAAACAAAACCCAGCTGCTCATTTCCCAGAGTTCTCTTTTAAGCAAGCAAGAAGTTACGATGCCCCGAGGTAATTTTTTGGGTGAGGAATGAATAATAAAATTATCACAGCCTCCCTCATAACAGGGTCAGGTTTTTTAAGAGTTGCCAATAAAATTACTGTGCAGCTCAGGGGCGGTTTAAAGAGAACCGAAATGCATTTCCTTGGACTAAACAGTCTGGGGAAGCAGTCATTTTGTTCTTCTTTCTACCATCCAGGGTGACAAGGCTTTTAAATGCAACTCTAGTGCTCTGAAGACGGCTCTTTTAATGCAAGGGGTGGGCTGACGTCACGCTTGTCAGATCTACTTTGCGCTTTTGCTAGAACCCCAGATCTAGCAATCAGGACCAGGTGCAAAAGGCATGCTGTTAGAACCAGAGACCAGGGTGCCTCTGATAATGTGCTGAGGCTTGGGATTTCCTTTCAGCACCAAAACCCAATGGGGTGCACAGTCCTTGCACACCAAACTCCACTCCTGATGCAGCTTTCTTTTCCTTGGCTTAAGGGTGCATTCACATGACCACCTTGCAGCGCAGTGAAGTTGCCTCGTGCACTTCCCACCTCTTTCCCACCAGCCGACCACATCAGCATGGCTTCATGAGTGTCAGATTCATTTCTGTTTCTACACAGACCAGACAGGGTGTCTTTACCCTATGCAAATGTGTTACACTTTGGCTAGAGAGGAATTAGGAATGCCTTAAGGACTCCAGATTCAGGTAGGTAGCCGTGTTGGTCTGACGCAGTCAAAATATATAAAAAAATAAAAAAATTGTCCAGTACAGTGGTACCTCAGGTTAAGTACTTAATTCGTTCCGGAGGTCCGTACTTAACCTGAAACTGTTCTTAACCTGAAGCACCACTTTAGCTAATGGGGCCTCCTGCTGCTGCCACGCCGCCGGAGCACGATTTCTGTTCTCATCCTGAAGCAAAGTTCTTAACCTGAAGCACTATTTCTGGGTTAGCGGAGTCTGTAACCTGAAGCGTATGTAACCTGAGGTACCACTGTAGCACCTTAAAGGTAAAGGTAAAGGGACCCCTGACCATGAGGTCCAGCCGTGGCTGACTCTGGGGTTGCAGCGCTCATTTCGCTTTATTGGCCGAGGGAGCCGACGTACAGCTTCCAGGTCATGTGGCCAGCATGACTAAGCCGCTTCTGGCAAACCAGAACAGCGCACGGAAACACCATTTACTTTCCCGCTGGAGCAGTACCTATTTATCTACTTGCACTTCATGCTTTCGAACTGCTAGGTTGGCAGGAGCAGGGACCAAGGAACGGGAGCTCACCCCGTCGTGGGGATTTGAACCGCCAACCTTCTAATCGCCAAGTCCTAGGCTCTAAGTTTGTTCTTGGTATAAGCTTTCATGTGCATGCACACTTCTTCAGAACTTCAGGACTCCAATTGATGTGAAGCTGGAAACAACGTATCATGCAGTAGTATTTTATGATTATCATTGCATGATGTACCGGTACATGCAAACTGGATTACATTGTGTGAATGTTTCTCCATGCCATGTATAATTTTATAAACTTCTGTCATGCTGCCTCTTGCTTGCCTTTTCTCTAAACTAAAAGAATCCAAATACTGCATGCTTTCTTCCTGGAGGAGTCGCTCCATCCCTTTTGATCAGTCTGGTGGCTCTTTTCAGAACTTTCTCCATTGCTATGATATCCTTTTTCAGGCAAGGCGACCGGAACCGTACACAGCACTCCAAATGCGGTCGCACCGTAGATTTGTATAACGGCATCATGATATTGGCAGTTTTATTTTCAATTCCTTCCCTAATGATCCCTTGCATGGAATTTGTCTGCATAACCACCTCGCAAACAAATGCTCAAGAAAGACTAGGAAAAGTCTAACAACTGCATAAGCTTTTTGCAAGCCAGTTGGGGCGAATGCTAAACAAACGGTTCATCTGGAGCGGCAGTTAAACTAACGGGAGTCAGAAACTCTTTGCAAATCTGCTGCAGAATCGCTTGGGAATTTACCCAGTAGATCCCAGCCTACTTTCTTCCCACTCCTGGTTTAGCATGTGACATGGGAGTTTAATATGTAGGATTGTGAGAACATGTGTATACAATATGTCCTCCCCCAACACACACTTTAAGTGTGTTTCCTTGTTCTCAGAAGTCTGCACTCCCCCCCCGCAGTCTGTCTCTGAAGGCTATCACAACATCGCTTCCCCCACTTTAACCACAAAAGCCACTTGCAATTAGAAGCAGATCCCGAATCGTTCTTTCCTCTTCATCCAACCGCAGCAACATTGAAATTGCCAGAGATTTGTTATTACAAGAGGGAGCTGGAAACAAAAAAGAGGGAGAAACCAACAGGAAAGCAGTCGACGGCGAGAGGCCTCTGTGCAACACGGCAGAGAATGAGTTTGGTCCCCACAGATGGCAGAATGACTCTCCAGCAGCCCTCTTATGGTCAGGGCTACACTGGCTGAAGCTGATGGGAGTTGTAGTTCCACTTCTCTCCCCTCAGCTGTCGCTAGAGGCAGCCATTGCATCCAACTGCCTCAGCCAAAGAGATAGGAAGCAGCACTCTTTTTTAAAATTCATTTTTCTTTTTCATTTATTAGAATCATAGAATCATAGAGTTGGAAGAGACCACAAGGGCCATCGAGTCCAACCCCCTGCCAAGCAGGAAACACCATCAGAGCACTCCTGACATATGGTTGTCAAGCCTCTGCTTAAAGACCTCCAAAGAAGGAGACTCCACCACACTCCTAGGCAGCAAATTCCACTGTCAAACAGCTCTTACTGTCAGGAAGTTCTTCCTCATGTTTAGGTGGAATCTTCTTTCTTGTAGTTTGGATCCATTGCTCCGTGTCCGCTTCTCTGGAGCAGCAGAAAACAACCTTTCTCCCTCCTCTATGTGACATCCTTTTATATATTTGAACATTGCTATCATATCACCCCTTAACCTCCTCTTCTCCAGGCTAAACATGCCCAGCTCCCTTAGCCGTTCCTCATGGAGCGGCTCAAATACATCTCAAATTCTTAACGTTTCTTAACCTGCGTTTCTGGTTTTTTTCTATTTTCATCCGCTTTGCTGTCTCTCAACAGAAAAGGTTATTGATAACATAACATCAAACCTATAAACATAAAAATAAAATTAACTTCATCATCTTATTTCACTATTTTCTAAACATCTTCTGATACTAATAATGTGAATGTTCATTTAAATCCTGCCATCAAGTCTATTGCCTTTCTTTGTTTCTGCAAATCTAGTATGAATGGTTCCCAATTTTTTTCAAAGTCTCTGTTGTCTTTTTCTCTTAGTCTTTCTGTCATTTTTGCCAGTTCTGCATAGTTCATCAACTTCTCTTGCCATTGTTCGTTAGCTGGTGGAAGCAGCACTCATTTCATCAGCTTTACTGAAGGCCCAGATCCACCAGGCACCTCCTTGCCTCCGAACTGGACCAGCTGTTCATTACAGGAACAAATAAATTCGATTTTATTGCATTAGCCGTGTGGCCATAGCATAATATACATAGAAATAACAACATAAAATGGGGGGGGGGGAGGTAAAAGTAGATGTCGTCCTAGGCAAATACTTTTAAAAAATGAGGATAACAAAAGTAACAGGGGATTTAGAACATCGAGTGACAGAGAATGCACACCGAAGAGAACACTACACCACCTCCAATAAGGAGAACCATCCCTAAGGTGAACTCACCAGGCTCTTGGGACAAGCTGAGGTACCTGGACGAAGCAGAATTAGGCCACAATCAGGTACCGGAAGAATACCTACGGAAAGAGATAACACACTTCAAAGGCCCGGTGACCACTAAGGTCAGTACTCAACATCTACCAGCCGAAACTATAGAACATTTGGCCAGTTTGTCATGCATGGAGAACAATGGGACGGCTCACAAAAGAGTAATCCCTAAAAGTTCCTTGGGAAATAACTGACAAAGACCAGACCAGAGGCAAACACCAGCCGGCTCCCTATCTCCGCGGAAATTCGACACCATTAGAAACAAACAGGCTCAATCCTTACCCACAAATCAAGCAAAAGTAGTTCTTTCCCTGAAAGGTGCATCCAACCCACCCCAGAGCCTTAAAATTGTCTCCTGGAATGTTAACGGCTGGGCGACAAAGCAAATGGATCCTGAGGCAATAAACTTCATCTCTTCATTTGACATTGTGTGCCTCCAAGAGACCTGGTCCCAACAAAGTATCGCTCTCCCAAATTATTGTTCCTTTAGCTCCTGTGCTCGCAAACTGGCTAACAGGGGTCGCCCTCAAGTTGGCCTCGCCTGTCTTATTTCAACCAGCTTATCCCTCACTATCTGCGAGGAACTTAAATCTTCCCCTTACTTTCTCACTATAAAGATCCACCTTCCAAAGACCAAAAGCCCATGGTTGATAACTACAGTATATCTGCCTCCAGCAATTAATGATTCCGACTGTAATGAAAGGTGGTCTGAACTTTCGTCTTGGCTTCATGATCTTCAAACAACTAACCCAGGACTTCCTCAAATCCTCTTAGGCGACTTTAACGCAAGAATAGGTCCCAACGACGATGCTATATTATCTCCCGCAGCACTCCTGAACAATCCCCTGCAGCCCCCCTGGGGAAACAGATGCTCTCTTGATCCCATAACA
This sequence comes from Podarcis erhardii, assembly GCF_964252035.2. Taxonomy (NCBI): domain Eukaryota; kingdom Metazoa; phylum Chordata; class Lepidosauria; order Squamata; family Lacertidae; genus Podarcis; species Podarcis erhardii. Next base: position 53,952,128 of record NC_138501.1, read on the forward strand.
AATGTGTCGGGGAGGCTGATGGCCCAATTGGCCATCGAAAACGATCTCTGCATCGCAAATGGCAACGTTACTCCCTTGTCCTCGCAGCAGTTAACATGTATCTCTTCCCGGGGAACCAGTGTTGTCGACTACATTCTATTGACGCCGGAGCTATTCTCAATCTCTACAAAAATGGAAGTGGCTGAATATTTTGGTGGTGACCACCTTCCACTGACTCTATTGTTAAACCTAATAGAGCCATTCTCAGTCCCCTCAAATTATAGCTCCACGGCACAAAGCTACCCTGTATACAAAACAAAGAAATGGACAAGCCTCAGTTCCTCTCTTGCTCTGGACATACAAAAATCACTTGATATGCCTACAGTTCTCTCTGCCTCAATTCTGCCCGCTGACCAATACCGGAAATTAATTGATGCTTTTTCAACAACTTACATAACCATCACCTCGCCTACCCACCAACGCTTTTTCTCTGAATCACCGTGGTTTGACAAGGAATGTAAAGCCCTAAGAAGGCGAATTAGGAAAATGGTCAGAATCATCAAATTTTCCAACGACCCCCAAACCTGTGCAGAGCTTTTAGATATTAAAAGGGCATACAGAAACATGATTCATTGCAAGAAACAGCAACACATCCTTGAGGCTTGGTCCACTCTTCGTTCGGCTGTAGAGAGGCATGACTCCCGCTCCTTCTGGCGCTTAGTTAGGCCTTCGGCACCATTCAATTCAGCTACCTTGATTTCTGCTGACGAATGGATTGCCTATTTTTCAGCCAGTTTCGCTTCTCCAAATCATCTTACAGATCACCTTCAATCCCCGTTGGACCTTTGTTCCTGTTCTCTTAGTCCCATCTCCTCAGTAATCTTTACCTCAACCCGCATCTTCAACATCATAATGTCCATGCGAAGGAATAAGGCCCCCGGCCCAGACATGGTCCCGTTGGACCTTTTCCTGACTGATCCTCTTTGGTGGAGTGAACAGCTGACTCCTGTATTCACCGCTATCTCCTCCGCCTTAGACATCCCCGACTCCTGGAGAGAAGCTACAATAGTTCCGATTTTCAAAGGCGGCCAGCCAAACATCCCTAGGAACTATCGTCCCATCAGTTTATTATCTATTCCGGGGAAAATAATTGCCGCTGTTTTACTGGAAGAACTTCTTTCATGGGTCCATGAGAGGAACATTCTACCGCCAGAACAGATTGGCTTCCGGAAGTCAGCATCAACCATGGACCATTGTCTAACTCTCTATCACCTTGCCAGTAAATACACTGCACCAAGGCAAGGCCACCTGTTTGCCGCTTTCATGGACCTGGAGGCCACCTTTGATTCCATTCCTAGGCAGAGATTATGGTCTAAACTCGCCCATCTGGGAATTGATCCGCACCTCCTCTCCCTAATTATTTCCCTTTATTCAAACACCACAGCTCCCGTCCGAATTGGTCCCAACGGCTCCCTTACCACTCCATTCCCAACGGCCAGGGGCGTCCGACAAGGTTGTCTCTTGGCCCCTTTACTGTTTAATCTTTATCTTCATGATGCTCTTTCCCCTTTGAAGCTAGCAACTAAGTATCCTCCTCATTTAGCAGGCCACCCCGTTGCTTCCCTTTTCTATGCAGATGATGCCGTCATCTTATCCAGAACAGCTGCGGACCTAGCAAATGCAGTTAATGCATTTATCGCCTATTGTAAGGCGGAAGCTCTTAATATAGGAACAAAAGTTTAGAAACGAGTGTCTGAGCTTTGATTTTTTCGCTTTCCTTCCTGCTCCTCTTTCCTTGTGTGCCATGCTTTAAATGATTGCAAGCCTTATTTTGATAGTACATAAGCTGATCTGGGAGCCCTTTTTGGCTGAAGAGAAGGCTCCAAATAAATAGCTTCTAGAAGACAACAGGTTGCGAGAGGCTGTTCTAGTGAGACTCAATCTTTCTAGGCTCCTCTGGTCTAGCCTTCCTTCCATTCTCCCTCATTCATTCCGCTCTTTCTGCATTGCTTGAGATAAAAACAGAGATGTTCCCTGTCTTTGATATTAAAATTACTTGCTGAGCCAATAGACGTTAAAACTTTAAAATTATTCAAAATAAAAACAAATCAAAACTAGAACAGACTGTGGAGCTCAAGGGCAAGCAGGCTTACTTGTCGCTGCCTTGACCCGGAAGTCCCCTTGCCTGAGATGAAGGTATCATTAGACTCCTTAAGAAGATAAGAAAACAAGAGGCTGCTGGATCAGGCCCATTTATTTATTTTTTAATAATATTTTATTAGGTTTTATCAAAGAAAGAAATTACATAAAGAAAAACACAAAGCAAATAATCACTCAAACACATAAACACTCAAACATAATTAACATATGTGGAAAAAGAAAAAGAAAACAAAAAAAAGGAAAAAAGGCAAAACACTAAAAAGGTTCAAAAAGTTAAAAATAAAAATCCCTCTCTTTAGTTTCTTACCATTCATGAACTTATTTCCTTGACTTCCTCGCACCTCCCTTTCTTGTATTCCAGTTTAAAATTAATTAGCAAATTCCTTCTTATTAGTTTCATCCTTAATTATCTTTCTTCACATATGATTTGATCCTAATTTTTATCTAATATCTATCCCTTCTTTCATTTTCATTTTACCGTATTTTTCCTTCTATAACACGCAGATTTTTTCTTCTAAAAAGGAAGGGGAAATGTCTGTGCGTGTTATTGAGCGAATGTGTGGTCCCTGGAGCCAAATGGTGCGAGGGGAGGCAAAAAAAAAAGCAGGCAAAAATCGCGGGTCTCGGAGAAGGGAAAGCTGAAAAGAGGAAGCGTCTGCTTTCCTGCATTCTGCCTCAGGGTCTTACTGCCCACCCACCTCTGTTTCCTTGCTGTGTTTGCTCAAACGGAACAAAGAGCAGGGAAAGCCCCTCCCCTCCAGGCAAGCAGAGGGGAAAACATGCAGGAGGGAGAGAGAGAGAGAGAGCGCATGCGAGCTGGCTGGCTTGGGTGGGTAGGTGAGAGAAAACTTTTGCCTTCCTTTCCTCCCTCCCGTTATACCCCTCTCCTGCATTCTTAGCCAGCTGCTTCTCTGCACACCCCTCTCGTGCTCCTTGTCCATTCTGTGTTTTTCCTTCCCTCCCCACTTAAAATGTGGTTAAAAAGCATGGATCCACATGGATCCTCAGGATCTTTGCATTGGGTCAGCCCAAATTCACCATCAGAGCACATAGCATGTCCATGGCTACAGCCTGCCCCCCCAAAATCACGCACCCACTGTTGCCTGGGGCTGCAATGGTGCAAAAATGTGGTTACAAAGCATGGATCCACAGGGATTCTCAGGATTTTTGCATTGGGTCACCCCAAATTCACCATCCGATCACATGTCTGTGGCCACAGCATGAAGCACAAAAATGATACATCCACTGTTTCATTCAGAATGTTTTTTCCCTTGTTTTCCTCCTCTAAAAACGATGTGCGTGTTATGGTCAGGTGCGTGTTATAGAGCGAAAAATACGGTACCTTTTTTACCAGAACCTCTTCAGTTCATTTCAATGTCGTCAACATTCAAAAATTTTACAGTGTTTTTGTACATAGATTTTAAATTTCTTCCAGTCAGGCCCATCTAGTCCAGCATCCTGTTCTTGCAGTGGCCAGAGAAGTGGGAAACCTGTAAGTAGGTGTGATGGCCTGGGACTCGGGCTCGGGCTTGGACTCGGAACCAGAGGAGTCTCAGTCTGCACTGGATCCTTTGCCTCAGGCATCACCTGAACCACGTCTGGGGCCTGATCCTGAAGAGTCCCAGTCTGCACAGGTTCCCCTGCAACAAGCACCAGCTGGACCGAGTCAGGGGCCTGAGCCTGCCCTGGCTCCAGATGCGGGGATGACCTCGTTGCCTCCAGCTGGGCCATTACTTACAGCTGCTCCACTACCGGTTGGGTCAGGGGAGGCTGAGGCGGCCTCTGGGTCTAGTAACCCACCGACATCTCCCGAGCTGCAGAGACTGAGGTCTGGGAGAAGGAGAGACCTGAGCCAAGCTTCTCTTTCCGTCTTTCAGGGGTAGGAGAGAGTGACGAGAGGCGATTGTGCCAACAAGTGTCTCTCAGAAACATGCTATGCTCCCACAGGCCCAAATTGGCTGGCACCCCCCAACGTCCACTGTGTGCATTATGTTCAAAGACCACACAGATGTGCAGCTTCAATAATGAAAGGAAACTTCTCCCCCTGCGACTCTCCTCTAGAACTCCTTTCTCAGGCTAGCCTGCCTGGCATCCTCTCTCTCAAATCTTCCCCAGCAGGCAAAAGCATTTCTGCAGTGAAAAACTTCCCCTCGCTATTGACTGATTTATTATTATGACTGCTGAGGTTTTGATTATGCCTCGGCTTTCTGCAGCCCAATTGAAGCCTCCCTGGCAGGGTTATTTTAAACTATTTCAAGTGTATTATTTTTGATTGATTTTATTTGACACTGTTTTTATTTTTGCCTCGGCAAAGTGTAACCTTCGGGTCAGCACTCAGGGCCAGGCTCAGCAATCTATGGATTATTTTCCTTTTGTATTCGGCTCTAACTTCCCGCAACTGAAAGGAAATAAACCCTTTAGGACCCCAATTTGGAGTTCGAGGTAGCACTCTTCCCATCCCTCACGGCACACCTGAGATCCGGCTGAACAGCTGCATTTATCCATGTTAACAAACAAGAGCAGCATTAACAGGGCAGTTGTAGCAGACAAAATCACAAAGTTGTCTCTAATTTCAACCAAGTGCCATAGAAGGCCAAAATGTGCTAGTGGAAGTCTGCCTTTCCACTGGAAAAGGGCAACCAAACTGATCAAGGGGCTGGAGCAGCTCCCCAAAGAGGAAAGTTTACAATAATAATAATAATCTCAGAGTTTGAAGGTACCCTAAGGATCATCTAGTCCAACCCCTTGCAATACAGGATTATGCAGCTGCTCAGGGCCGGATTTAGGTTTGATGAGGCCCTAAGCTACCCAAGGTAATGGGGCCCTTTATATGTCCAGCTGTCCTTTGTCAACAACAAATGGTCGCTGGTTTTGTGTGTGTTGAATATATGCTCTATGGTAATTTATGGACCTAATAGGTATCTCAAGCCATTTGCACACAACACAATATGTATTTTATCAAAGTAATTGATATAGAAATGAGCAAACCAGTGATATTTTAGGGAGTAGGCTAGCAGGCGGAGCCCATTGCTTACATCATAGGAGCCTACACAACACAAAACACTGTTGCTGTATGTAGGTTTTATTTTATTTTATTCTGGAAATGTACATCCAGGTTTTTTCCCCTTTAAATTTTTGTTAGGGCCCCCAAGAGAGTGGGGCCCTAAGCTATAGCTTGTTTAGCTTATATACATTAATCCGGCACTGCAGCTCTTCCACACAGGGATCAAATTTGCAACCTTGGTGCTATCAGCACCAGGCTCTAACCAGCTGAGCTATAATTAGTTTAGAGAAAAGACAAGTAAGAGGAGACATGAAAGAGGTGTGTAAATTTATGCGTGGGGGTAGAGAAAGTGGATGGAGAGTTTTTTTTCTCTCTCTCCATCTCTTGTAACACTATAATTTGTGAACTTCCCAGAAGCCTCTCACCACGCTGAGAACATGCTGCTGTGTTAGATTGGTCTTTGGCTTCTATTATGCTCTTCTTATGCTATTTGGGCTTTATTCACAACTGATTCAAAGAAGTACCTGTGAGATAAGGTGCCTTGTGTGTTCCACAAAAACGCAAACCCTTTGAGAGCGTCGCAGCATAAACTCTCCACCAGGGGGCAGCAGCAAATTTGGGTGCGGTGCTTCAGTCAACCATTTGACCTAGCAGATTTGTACTCCAACCAGCAACTGGCAGCAAAGAGTCTCCTATTATAGCTCACTTTGGTGACACACGCCAATCAGAAGTCCAAACGAGATCCCAGCTTCTTAGGGTGGCTCACAACCCTCCCCTCCTAGCAATGACTTCAGTCAATCACAGCCTGGGCTCTGTGATTGGCAAAAGTTGGCAAATACCTTCTTCAAGTATGTAGGACAGCAACAGATCAATTATTATATAGTGGTTCCTTGGTTCTCAAACTTAATCTGTTCCGGAAGTCTGTTCCAAAACCAAAGCGTTCCAAAACCTAAGGCGTGCTTTCCCATAGGAAGTAATGCAAAACGGGTTAATCCGTTCCAGACTTTTAAAAACAAACCCCTGAAACAGCAATTTAACATGAATTTTACTATCTAATGAGACCATTGATCCATAAAATGAAAGCAATAAACAATGTACTGCAGTCACAGAATCAATCAATCAGTAGCTGAACTGAGTTCCACACAGTCACACACACACACACACACACACACACACACACACAAGAGCCACAAAAATGCAAAATAAATAGCAAAAACAGACCACAGTGTAACGCTCAAAATGGAAGTGTGGCACTCAAATCGGAAGCGTAACACTCAAAACAGAGCATGTTCAGCTTCCGGAAAAAGTTTGCAAACCGGAACACTTACTTCTGGGTTTTTGGGTTCCAAGTTTTTTGAGTACCAAGGCGTTTGAGAACCAAGGTACCCCTGTAGATGCAGATCTGAAGAAATCCATCTGCTCTTCCATCCATACCCTCCAACATTTCTCCATTGATCTCTTGCACACATAAACGTCTTATGCACATCTACATCTGTCACCTTGAGCCAGTTATAGCCGAACCCACCTCGCAAGATTCTTGTAAAGAAAAAAATGTGCCAGGAATCATGTACAACACCTTCGGATGGAAAGAAATAAAATTTTAGCCATAAAGTGCTTTGAGTCCCTGTCAGGGAAAGAAGGCAGGTAGTAGTATTAGTAATAATAATAATAATAATAATAATAATAATAATAATAGGAACTGTGAGAATGATCAGGAAGATGCCAGAGAGGAAATCCTATTGAATTCAGTGGTACTTACGTCTGAGTAAAATGTTTAGGATTGCAGTTAAGGCTGCCCAGATAACTACTCACTTACCAGGGAGTAAGCTGCTTTAAATACAGTGGGACTTACTTCTGAGTAGACAGTGTAAGGCTCAATTTACAATAAAGGAATAAACACTCCATGTGTTTCCTAAAAAATGGCTGGCTGCTGAAGCATTGCAATGAAAGAATTTAAAGTGGACTGGTGACATTGCCCTTTGAAATTATAGAAAGGGGTTCATACACCCACTTCACCATTTCCTTCATTTGGCACAGGTAGTTTAGTTCCCAGTTTCCCCAGTTTTCCCAGTAGTGATTTATGGAAGTGAAAGCTGGACCATAAAGAAGGCTGATCGCTGAAGAATTGATGCTTTTGAATTCTGGTGCTGGAGGAGACTCTTGAGAGTCCCATGGACTGCAAGAAGATCAAATGTAGCCATTCTTAAGGAAATCACCCCTGAGTACTCACTGGAAGGGCAGATCATGAAGCTGAGGCGCCAAGACTTTGGCCACCTCATGAGAAGAGAAGACTCCCTGGAAAAGACCCTGATGTTGGGAAAGATGGAGGGCACAAGGAGAAGGGGACAACAGAGGACGAGATGGTTGGACAGTGTTCTCAAAGCTACCAGCATGAGTTTGACCAAACTGCGGGAGGCAGTGGAAGACAGGAGTGCCTGGCGTGCTCTGGTCCAGGGGGACACGAAGAGTCGGACATGACTAAACGACTAAACAACAACAACAAGTTTAGTTCCAGTGTCAACATGACTCTGTTTTTGCACATACACATGCACACCACTTTAAATTGTTCTCCAGGATGTGGAGGGGAGGAAAAGGAAAACTGGGTCATTTGGGGAACTCAGAAACTGGGATGGCTTCTGTATATCTGGGACTGTCCCTGGAAAACCGGGACAGTTGAAGGGTATGTTCCATCTTCACACCCAAAGACAGAGACCGGTCCAAGTCTGACTCCCTTTTCCTGACCCCCCCAATTCCCAGCACCCCTGGAACGGCGTGGAACGGGTTCCTGTTCAGGGCCCCAAGCAGCCAGGTGCTGTTGAACTTAGTACCAGACCTATGGTGAAACAGACTTTTGTTAACGGAGAAATCCGTGGGCTCCCTTGGACAAAAAACAAGGACACCAGCCAGGAATACCAGAGCAAAACAGCAGCCAGTAGGCTTGGTCTTTATTGAAGACTGTCGTGACAGGACTCCCACCTGCCCCCAGGTGGAACAAGATGGAAGCCCCCGAACAAAGGAGAACCCAAACTTTTATTAGCTGCTAATCCCCATGTTTTGGACGCGGGTGGCGCTGTGGGTAAAACCTCAGCGCCTAGGACTTGCCGATCGCATGGTCGGTGGTTCGAATCCCCATGGCGGGGTGCGCTCCCGCTGCTCGGTCCCAGCGCCTGCCAGCCTAGCAGTTCGAAAGCACCTCCGGGTGCAAGTAGATAAATAGGGACCACTTACCAGCGGGAAGGTAAACGGCGTTTCCGTGTGCGGCTCTGGCTCACCAGAGTAGCTTCGTCACACTGGCCACATGACCCGCAAGTGTCTGCGGACAGCGCTGGCTCCCGGCCTCTAGAGTGAGATGAGCGCACAACCCTAGAGTCTGTCAAGACTGGCCCGTATGGGCAGGGGTACCTTTACCTTTACTAATTCCCGTGTTACACCCCCCCAAACTACATCACTGATACATCACAGTTACATCATGAGAGGTCTGGTGGTAGGAATCTGAGCATCCTGGACCCTGCCCCATAGTTCCCCTTGCCCTCCACCAAACACCCATCAAGTGACGCGAAAGAGATATTTACATTTCCCTCTTTCCCAGCCAAGTTAATCCCACCCTTTTGTCTTCATCTGGGTTTGGTATTTCTGGAATGGCTACCTGTCTGGCACTCAGGTATCAGGATGCCAGGAATTATCACTCAGGCAGAGGGGCTGCTGAGTAGCTGAGCTCACATGTCTAGATGAATTTCTGAAGTTTTCCCAGTGAGGCAGTACATAGATAACATTTATCAGTGAATTCTTACATTTGGCATCGTGCAGCAAAGGCCTTTTGAATAGATAGGAAGAAACTGTGATGAAGTGTTTTGTGGGGACAAATCACAAAAGTCACAAAAACGATTGTGCTGATTTTGGTAGTGGGCTGCATGTGCGTGATATCTGCTGGAGGGGCAACCCCCCCTCCATACATAAATTCCTGCAACACTTTGAAGCTCCACCTGACATCCAAACCAGGCTCCTTTGTGGCAACGCACTGTGAGTTTCTTGCAACAATCCTGAATTTCCAACCTCCACCACTTGGCAGCATCTGGTTTTCTCTACAGCTTTACAAAAGTGACTGCAAATGATAATTGATAACACTGAAAAATGCCGGTTCACATGGAGTTTTTGAACTTTTCACTGCAGAAGCAGTGAGTTTTCCGTGTAGAAATTCAACCTGTGCACGAAGGAACTGACTAACAAGAGTTCAGGTCGACCCTGTATTTATTTCTGCAATGTGTGCTATGCAAAGTTGTCCTTTAAAAAAGCTTTGCTGGGAATTGGAAGAAGTGATCCCAGGCGTGTTGACTTTGACATCTCTTCCGCTGTGTGCCATTGGGCTTACTCGGAAGTAAGCGGGAAATAGGATAGCAGCTTTTCTGCTCTGTTTGGATGCTGCCTTCGCACATGATCTTTCTGAAGTTGCTTGAATTCCAGGTCCTGCACATCTTGCCTCCAAGCAAGACTCCCAGTCCTTTCGTCCAAGGGGCCAAATGCAATTTCATGGGTTTGATCGAATAGTTCCTAGAGGAAATTAAATTGGCTGGAGTTAAATGGGTTGAAACCAGTGATCCTTTCCCTTCTTCAAAATCTATGAATCTTGGTTCCTGGAGCTCCTCCATTCTTTATACTACCGTTGGCAGACTCCAAAGGCAGACGAAATGCATCTGCAAAAAGTAATTAATGTGCTTTCGATGGCTTATAATATTTGAACTTGGATAAAAATGAGGACAGTGTAAAAGGAGAGGTAGTCAAGTTCATATTGGGTGAGTTTAAAAATATATATATAAAAACTTTACTTCGGTTGGTGGCTGACACTTTGATAATTTCCCACTTCATCTTTCTTTGTTTCTTTCTTATTTCTCTCTCTCTCTCTCTCTCTCTCTCTCTCTCTCTCTCTCTCTCTTTCTTATTTTATTTTGCAATATTACATTCAACTGGTACATTTTTAATCATTCTTTGCAATTCATACTATACATACAGTAAGAGCTGTTCGACAGTGGAATTTGCTGCCAAGGAGTGTGGTGGAGTCTCCTTCTTTGTAGGTCTTTAAGCAGAGGCTTGACAACCATATGTCAGGGGTGCTCTGATGGTGTTTCCTGCTTGGCAGGGGGTTTGACTTGATAGCCCTTGTGGTCTCTTCCAACTCTATGATTCTATATCTATCTATCTATCTATCTATCTATCTATCTATCTATCATCTATCTATCTATCTATCTATCTATCATCTATCTATCTAATCTATCATCTATATCTATCTAATCTATATCTATATCTATCATCTATCTATCTATCTATCTATCTATCTATCTATCTATCTATCTATCTATCTATCATCTATCTATCTATCTATCTATCTATCTATCTATCTATCTATCTATCTTCATCTATCTATCTATCTATCTACTATCTATCTATCATCTATCTAATCTATTTTCCATATTTGTGCCATTGTGACTTCCCTCCACTCGTGCTCAGCTTCCATTGTTTTTCATTCCTTTTATATTGTGCTAAAGAAAGTTATTTACATATTCCCCATTAATGCCTTCTCATCTTTTAACCTTAACTTGCCGAACTTCGGTCAATGCATATCAACAAGTTTGTTCTGGAACAATGTTTTGTCATGTCTTCTTCCACACGTTCCAAGGGTAAAGGGACCCCTGACCATTAGGTCCAGTTGCGGATGACTCTGGGGTTGCGGCGCTCATCTCGCTCTATAGGCCGTGGGAGCCGGCGTACAGGTCATGTGGCCAGCATGACTAAGCCGCTTCTTGTGAACCAGAGCAGCGCACGGAAACGCTGTTTACCTTCCCGCCGGAGCGGTACCTATTTATCTACTTGCACTTTGATGTGCTTTCGAACTGCTAGGTTGGCAGGAGCAGGGACTGAGCAATGCGAGCTCACCCCGTCACGGGGATTCGAACCGCTGACCTTCTGATTGGCAAGTCCTAGGCTGTGTGGTTTAACCCACAGCGCCACCCACATCCCACTTCATGCTTCTGACTTCCTCATAAAACAGCTCTGCTGGACCAGTGCAAAGGCACATCAGCATCCTGTTCTCAAGAGTTGCCAGCAGATGTTTTCGGGAAGCCGGGAAGCAGGATCTGAATGCAAAGTTGCTTCCCCCCTCCACCTAGTGATTGCCCAACGTGCTAACTTGCACGACAAATGCCTTTCTCCCATTTCCTCTTGGCACCAACCGTAAGCAGACACCCCACATAAATAAATAGCACTGAGTGAGGCCCCAAAAGCAATGCATGAGAAAGTCTCTTGCAGTCTTCGGAAGTGTGTGAAGTCATTTAAAGTTCTGCATCTGAAAGCATTAAGAATACCCAGGGTGATCAAAGCCTGGGAGGAAGGCGGGGGACACAAATCCACACAATGCATTTCCTTGCACATCCCTTCCCAATTGCCATGTTAGCAAAGCATTCCAGGGCTACGGTAATTTGGAGATATTTATCCTACATATCGGCACCGAGCCCAGGAAAACTCCATATGTGCGCCGGTTCCCTTCTTTCCCTGCCCCCCAGCACCCGCCTTCCAAATCAGTAATTATCTGCGGAAGGGAAGATCGAAATCCTAATGCCATATGTTCATTACAGATTCCACTAATGAATATATATCTTCCTGTCAGGCCCGTGATGAATGGGGCTCGCTGCCTGACGAGCTTTTGAAACCCTCCAGATGAAACAAACAGACTTCGCAAATGTACCTTTCCCCAGTTCCCAACAATGCAGTCAGACAGACTCCTCACAGACGGGAAAAGGCGCAGAGAGAAAAGGTTTCTGCTTGGTCTCACAGGCAGAGAAGTCTGATTTCCTCCCAGTGTGTGAAGGTCTAGAAGAGTGGGGTTTCTCTGCCCAATGGCACCCCAAGTAAAGCACAGATTAACTTGGGGGTATGGGGTGGGAGGCTGGGATGCGGGTGGCGCTGTGGGTTAAACCACAGAGCCTAGGACTTGCTATCAGAAGGTCGGCGGTTCGAATCCCTGTGACGGGGTGAGCTCCCGTTGCTCGGTCCCTGCTCCTGCCAACCTAGCAGTTTGAAAGCACATCAAAGTGCAAGTAGATAAATAGGTACCACTCTGGTGGGAAGGTAAACGGCGTTTCCGTGTGCTGCTCTGGTTTGCCAGAAGCAGCTTAGTCATGCTGGCCACATGACCCGGAAGCTGTACGCCGGCTCCCTCGGCCAGTAAAGTGAGATGAGCGCTGCAACCCCAGGGTCGTCCGTGACTGGACCTAATGGTCAGGGGTCCTTTTACCTTTACCTTTATGGGGTGGGAGATAAGTTTCACTGGATCGCCACACCCAAGAATCCACAAATGTGCTCACCAGCTCACCAGCGACAATAACCTTTTCTACATATGAGAGCCATATTCAAATATCTGCCCCATGGAAGAATGGAGCAAGCTTGTATTCTGCTGCTCCTGAGGGGAGCACCTAAGCCAGTGGATTCAAAAGACAAGAAAGGAGATTGCGACTCAGCTTTAGGAAGAACTTTCAGATGGCAAGAGCTGCTTGACATTGGAACAGTCTCCCTTGGAAGGTGGTGGACTCTCCTTCCTTGGAGGTTTCTAAGCAGAGTTTGGATGGCCATCTGTCGGAGATTCTTCAGCTGTGATTCTTGATGACTTCCAACTCAACGAGTCTACCATTTCATTTCCTGGGCTCTGTGCATGGCTAAATAAATAAATAAATAAATAAGTAGATAATTTTATTTATACCCCGCCCTCCCCAGCCAAGACTGGGCTCAGGGCGGCTAACACCAGATATAAAAACAATTGATTAAAATACAACTTAAAAACAAGATTAAAATACAACATTAAATACAACTCTGTCTTATAGGCCCTGCAGAAAGAAATCAGATCCTGCAGGGCCTTGGTTTCTTGAGACAGAGCGTTCCACCAGGCTGGAGCCAGCACTGAGAAAGGCCCTGGCTCTGATTGAGGCTAATCTGACTTCCTTAGGGCCTGGGACCTCTAGGGTGTTGCTATTTATGGACCTTAAGGGGTAGGGCATATTGGGAGAGGTGGTCCCGTAAATACGAGGGTCCTAGGCCGTGAAGGGCTTTAGAGGTCAAAACCAGCACCATAAATCTGACCCTGTACTCCACATGGACTGATGGACTCATCTGCCAGGCTCTGCTGGTTGGCTCCTCCTCTCTTGCCTTGTGTCATGTAGCCAGATGGCAATTTGCTGTACAGTCTTATTGCTCTTTATCTTAAAGACCCAACTTGGGTCTGTGGCTTGAAGCCAGAGAGGCATCCGGCCAGCATTGTTTGCTAAATGCAGTTGCATCTCCTCTTGGGCGAACACAATCACCTTTGCAGAAAGCTAATCTATAGATGAACAGTCCCTTCAGTCCTTGAGAAGCTGGACTCGAGCCAGCCGTGGATTAAGTTGTTTTCTCAGCTCCCGAAACTCTGCCGGAAAGAGCTGCCACTCAAGGGCTCGATGCTGCTATTTGCTCTAAAGCAGAAAGTGAACCACTGGGCTGGTTTGAAGAACTCGGCCATAAACAGTAACGATGAAAGGTGAACCAAGGACACATCGCACCCACAGAAAACCTGCATATTGGGGGTTGTATCCTAATAATAATAATAATAATAATAATAATAATAATAATAATAATAATTTACTCCGCCCACTCTGGGCAGTTTCCAATAAAACACTAACATACAATAACCTATTAAACATTAAAAGCTTCCCTAAACAGGGCTGCCTTCAGATGTCTTCTAAATGTTTGGTAGTTGTTCTTCTCTTTGACATCTGCTGGGAGGGCGTTCCACAGGGAGGGCGCCACTACCAAGAAGGCCCTCTGCCTGGTTCCCTGCAACTTGGCTTCTCGCAGCGAGGGAACCGCCAGAAGGCCCTTGGTGCTGGACCTCAGTGTCCGAGCAGAACGATGGGGGTGGAGACGCTCCTTCAGGTATACTGGACCGAGGCCGTTTAGGGCTTTCAAGGTCAGCACCAACACTTTGAATTGTGCTCGGAAACGTACTGGGAGCCAGTGTAGTTCTTTGAAGACCAGTGTTATATGGTCTCGGCGGCCACTCCCAGTCGCCAGTCTAGCTGCCGCATTCTGGATTAGTTGCAGTTTCCAGGTCATCTTCAAAGGCAGCCCCACATAGAGCGCATTGCAGTAGTCCAAGCGAGAGATAACCAGAGCATGCACCACTCTGGCGAGACAGTCTGTGGGCAGGTAGGGTGTCAGCCTGCGTACCAGATGGAGCTGATAAACAGGTGCCCTGGACACAGAACTAATTGTGTGTGTAATTTCTGTGAGCACAATGGAAACCTTCTTCCCTCCCTCCTCATGCATACCCTCAAAATCCACTCTGGGGTTCCTCCCAAAGCAGTGTTACAAAAGTTGGGTGCCTCCCTCCCTCTGCTGAGTGGTGGCAAGAGCCCATGGGGATCTAGGCACTCACCCTGGGTCTGTGTTCCTTTGTAGAATTGAGACACGGCAGAGATTGCCATAGCTTTATGAAATATGGTTTATTCACCTATTGACACCTTCAATCTGCATGGAGGGAGTCCAAATCTTACAGCACGGTCATTTCAAGAGGGGTTTGGACCCCACAGTAGTGCAGCCATGGAGTCCGGCATCTCTCCCATCCATCCATCCATCCATCCATCCATCCAGCCAGCCAGCCAGCCTTCAGCCAGCCTGCCCAAGATGGACCCAAGTTTCTTCTTCCTTCTTCCCAGAGCACTCTGTTCAAAACTTTCTTTTCCAGTCCCCTCACACCCAGTTAGCCTGCCCTGTCTGTTCACACCTCAGGGCAAGGAGGTTAGGACAGTTCTCGTGCATTGCCAATGGCCCTCAATGGCACTCTATTGTTTCTTAATGGCCCTAGCTTGGCCAGGTGTGTTTTTTTGCATAGGCTAGCTCGGGAGTTCCTCTGCAGCTTGCATTTTTTCCTTCAAATCCCAAATAATCAAAAATCCTACCATTTTTTAATTTATAGGGTTCAGGGGTCCCTTCAATCTATAACAGCAGTTTGGGGGTAGTGGAGGGAGGGAAATCTCCATTTTTCTGTCCGAAGTTGTTCTACACACACAATTCTTTAGCTGCATGCAACCCCTAGACTGCAATTTTGTGGCCACTAAACTTGGAGGGAGCCCCACTGAGCTTCATGGCATTTACTTCTGTGTCAACTGCACTGCAAGACAATATATCTCTTCTGCATGAACGGAGGATGACAGCAGCAGTGGTGTAATCAGAGCTGCTAACAGATACCAGAATGTACAACAGGCATTTATGGAAAGTGTGCAAAAGGATAACAACCACAACACATTTTCCCCATCCTCCTGATAAATGCAACAAGATGGTTAATTCCTGCTGGATCGGGGCCAAGTGGTCCACGTAATCCAGCATCCTGCTTCCCACGATGGCCAGCCAGATTGCCCCAGGGATCTTTTCAGCAAGGCGCGAGGGCTCCAGTGTTCCCACCGGCTGCGGAGAAAATGTGGTGTCTTTGTTTGACCTCCAAGCTCCTCCTGCGACCCCCTGCACGCTGCAAAAATCTGCTCCAGTTTACTACCCCCCTGAAGCCAGCCAAGGCTGTACCTGAACATCTGGTTTGCAGGGAAGGCGGAATGGGAGCAAGGCCAGCCTGGCTATTCTCAGCCAGGGCCTTGTTTGATATAGGAACATAGGAAGTTGCTTTCATCTGAGTAAGACCCTTTCCCCATCTAAGGCAATATGGTCTAGACCATGGGTCAGCAAACTTACCACACCTCAGGCCGGTGTCTCTAGTGCCAACCACACGGCGGGCAAGAGGGCGGAGGAGCGCGTGCCCATGCGTGTGCACACATGCTATTTCTGGCACACTTCCGGGTCAGAGGAGCACCAGAAAGAGCTTGTGTGCATGTGAACAGGCCTCCTCCGACCCGGATGTTAGGTTTCTGTTATGTGTTAGGTTTCTGTTATGCCACTGTGCAGTTCTTGGAGTCACAAGACTCTGTTGACATTCCAGACTGTTGGAAGTCTCACGGGAGATGGATGTTGAAGTTACTGGTTTCCAGTTTCTGGTATTTTTTCTGTCTCTTATAGAGAGCAGGCACATATTCTTTCTGTCTTGCATAGTTAGAAATAAAGTAGCAATGCAGCACATATTTCTGGCTCCTTCTGCTGCTGTCTGAGTATTCTGCGCAATGGAGAGCATGCCTGAAGTCTCATTCAAAGGCTTAGGTCGTTAATCACCGTCAGAGGAGAACCTGGATGGGGTTCTGAAGATACGGCCGGAGAAGTAGCCATTACAGCTCGGTCATATGGAGGCTCTGACAAACTTACTGTGCCTCGGACTGGTGTCTCCAGCGCCGATTGCGCGATGGGCCAGAGGGTGGGGGAGCGCGTGCCCATACGTGTGCGCGCACACTATTTCTGGCGCACTTCCGGGTTGGAGGAGCACCGGAAAGAGCTTGTGTGCATGTGCATGGGCCTCCTCCGACCCGGATGTTTATAGGAAATAACGCATGCGCACAAGCTATTTCCAGTGCTCCTCTGATCTGGAAGTGGGCAGGCGTGCAGCGCAGTGCCGGTAAGAGCGGGTGGTGGCAGTGGGCGGCAGGGGTCGCTGCGGGCCGGATGGGCCTTATCTGGCCTGCGGGCCTTAGTTTGGGGACCCCGGTATACACTAACTGGCAGAGGCTCCTCCAGCGTTTCAGGCAGAGGAGCCTGCAGGATAGCTTAGTGGAGAGAGCATGTGACTCTTAAACTCAGGGCCGTGGGTTGGAGCCCCATGTTGGGCAAAAAGAGTCTCATGGTCCCCTCCGACTCTACAATTTTAAGATTTTTCTACTTGGAAATGGCATTGGAGGTTGAGCCTGGGATCTTTGGGAGACATTTTGGAGATGTTGATTTTGGTGTTCTTGGTATTAATTTTTTGTATATTATTTTTTAGATCTTATTATGACTTACATGGGGATAGCTTAATTTTGCTATGTGCTATGCACTCTACGTGGGGCTACCTGTGCGGGTGACCCGGAAACTACAATTAATCAAAAATGTGACAGCCAGACTGGTGACTGGGAGTGGCCGCCGGGACCATATAATATGGGTCCTGAAAGACCTACATTGGCTCCCAGTACATTTCCGAGCACAATTCAAAGTGTTGGTGCTGACCTTGAAAGCCCCAAATGGCCTTGGTCCAGTATATCTGAAGGAGCGTCTCCACCCTCATCATTCTGCCCGGACACTGAGGTCCAGCGCTGAGGGCCTTCTGGCGGTTCCCTCATTGCGAGAAGTGAAGTTACAGGGAACCAGGCAGAGGGCCTTCTCGGTAGTGGCGCCCACCCTGTGAAACACCCTCCCAAAAGATGTCAAAGGAAATAAACAACTATGTGACTTTTAGAAGACATCTGAAGGCAGCCCTGTTTAGGGAAGCTTTTAATGTTTGATGTTTTATTGTGCTTTTAATTCTGTTGGGAGCTGCCCAGAGTGGCTGGGGAAACCCAGCCAGATGGCGAGGTATAAATATATTATTATTATTATTATTATTATTATTATTATTATTATTATTATTATTATTAGTTTTTATTTGTTCCTTATTACTACTGCTTTGGTAATTGTGTGAATCTTTTCATGTTGTAAGCTACCTTGAGATTGGTTTTAACTGTGTAAAGGAGGCAAGCCAACCTAGTTGACTTTAAAAGAGGTTTGGGTACTTACTGGTAGAATAAGATCATATTGTACCAACCACACCATATTAGCAGAACTTGAGTGATACTTGTAAACACAACAAATACCGTTTGTGGAGTAGATGGGAACAATATTAAAGAATATAAAACTGTGTGAAAAAGACAACAACAGTATAAACAGTACAATGAGAATGACTGGAAGACTTGTTTTGTCAGAAGTCTTTTTTATTTAAGTGTTCCTTTAAGTATTAATTAGGAAGATTAAGGTTTTTTTACGCACGTAAATCTGCTTTTTCTTCTTTCTTTTCCCCCTGTATTTTCTTTTTTTCATTTTTCTTAATAGTTTCTTCTTTAATTTTCTTTTTGTAGTATGAGATTGTAAATTCTTTTTAAGGTAAAGGGGACCCCTGACCATTAGGTCCAGTTGCGTACGACTCTGGGGTTGCGGCGCTCATCTCGCTTTATTGGCCAAGGGAGCCGGCGTACAGCTTCCGGGTCATGTGGCCAGCATGACTAAGCCGCTTCTGGCGAACCAGAGCAGCACACAGAAACGCCATTTACCTTCCCGCCAGAGCGGTACCTATTGATCTACTTGCACTTTGATGTGCTTTCAAACTGCTAGGTGGGCAGGAGCTGGGACCGAGCAACGGGAGCTCACCCCATCGCGGGGATTCGAACCGCCAACCTTCTGATCAGCAAGCCCTAGGCTCCGTGGTTTAACCCACAGCGCCACCCGTGTCCCAAATTCTTTGTATATGTGTGTAATTTAAATTAATAAAGATTATTTAAAAATAAAAAATAAAAAAGAGGTTTGGGCAAATTTATTGAAGTCTATTAGCCAAGATGGCTCTGCTCTGCCTTCGCAGTTGGAGGCAGCAATGTTTGTGAATACCAGCTGCTGGGAACCATGAGAGGGAAGGAAGGCTCTTGTGCTCGGATCCTGTCTGTGTATTTCCCATCATGAACACCAGGTCGGCCCATTTGAGTACAGAATGCTGCACTAGATGAGGCCCTGGCTCTCCTTGCGTTCTGATGTTAGAAATGGCTCCTTGTCAAGTTTTCTTTCCCTTCTCTCGGAAACTTGGGCGAGAAGCTCGGCTCTGATTCATTTGCCTTGTTCACAATTTCATTAAAGCCAGACTTCACTGCCAATTAGTTCAACCAGTTCATTTTAGGCCGAACTAATGAAACGACAGTAATTGAAGCTGATGTTTGGGGCCCTGATTAAAATGTGCGCTTGGCGAATTAATTTGCACCAAATTCAAGCAAAAGTCGCTCTGGTTTGAATGGACTCTGGCTCTGTTCCTTTCCGACCACAGTGCCGCAGTAGCAGGGGTACCTTCTGGTTCTCAGGATTGTGGATGCCCGCCATCGCAATAGGGATATGCGACGTAACACACACGTGTGCATGTGACATCGCATGTCTGCATTGTGGCGGCCGGCGGTGGTAAATCCTCTTTCTCCTCCTATCCGCAGGCAGGGTCTTTTTCCGTGGGGAGGGTCTTGGGCTTAGAGGCAGAGAGACTCCCCGGAAAAGGAAAAGGGTGCTGGCTGCAGAGGGCCCTAGGCTCTGTGGTTTAACCATTGGGATCCGAAATCTATGATTCAAGGATTCTTTACACATACCTTTTCCACGTACCTACGGGACTGCCTCTCCTGGTATGCCCCGCGGAGGACCTTAAGGTCCACAAATGACAACACTTTGGAGGTCCCAGGTCGCAAGGGGGTTAGATTGGTCTCAACTAGGACCAGGGCCTTTTCAGTACTGGCCCCGACTTGGTGGAACGCTCTGTCACAAGAGACCAGGGCCCTGTGGGACTTGACATCTTTCTGCAGGGCCTGCAAGACAGAGCTGTTCCTCCTGGCCTTTGGTCTGGACTCAGTCTGACCCTTATGTTTCCCTCCCCTTATGGTTTTGATCTATCGGCTACTTTTAAAATGAGGCTGCATTTTAAATTGCATTTTAACCTGTTTTTTAAATTGGTTCCCCTCCCCATTATGTTTTTACTGTTGTTAGCCGCCCTGAGCCTGGCTCTGGCCAGGGAGCGCGGGGTATAAATAACATTCTTCTTCTTCTTCCTCCTCCTCCTCCTCCTCCTCCTCTTCTTCTTCTCCTCCTCCTCCTCCTCCTCCTCCTCCTCTCTCGGAGGCAGTGCCACTTGGCACCTGCCAGCTTTTTTCATTGACTTTGTGGGTTCCTGACCCCCACAATTATATTATTGCGTCTACCCAAGCACCCATGCCCCCCTGGAGTTGGCTCCTATGTGCAATAGAGAAAAATATATCTGGCTCTTGAAGTCACTCCTGTCGCTGAAGGATAGAACTCTTTCACTGAACATTTCCTGAAACGTCGAAACAGCAACGAATTACTTGTATCCATGACTGAAAGGCACCGTGTGAGAAGCAATGAGCAATTGCTTCCATAACCAGGTCATCCTGAATTTGCAAGGAGGCTGGGAACTGTCCATTGCTTGCTTGTCAGGATGGTTATCAAATGCAGAGTACTTAAAAAAGAATTGTAGGGTCAAACACTGTGGTGTTCTGCTCTTGAGAGTGCAGGGCTGATCTTGACCATGGATGAGGTGGCCCAGGGATAGCTGAGGGTGAGAGGAACCGCAACCCAAAATATCTGGAGTGTTAGCAGGAGGCTGGCCTAGACTTTATGCAGGAGAAATTTGGAGAAGCACATCTTCTTATGGGATTAGCAAGTTCACGAAGTGTAGAAATGACCGCAAATGGTTGAGGGAGTTGGGTACTTTTAGCCTGGATAAGAGGAGACTGAGAGGTGAGAGGATACTGCCATGAAGGGCTGCCATGTTGCCACATGGAAGATGGAGCAAAATTGTTTTCTCCTTGTGTGAATGTTCAGGGATGCAAGAGAGGATATATTGTTTGATTATAGCATTTCCAACTTGTGCAAACAAGTTCACAATTTTAGCAGAGTAACATTCCCCTTTTTAATCTCGCAACGGATGTGTTAGCTCAGGCTCCCTAAAGCCTCTATAATAACTGTTCTGGTATTTTCCCCTTATTCCCTCATAAAAGATAAGACACGACACAGTCTTCCATAAAAGTATAAAAAGAGTTTACTCACATTCTGTTCACAATCGGATTCCAGAAGGCAGACTTAGCTTAGAAAAGTGACATATACCTGGAAACTATCTCATAAGGAGACAGTCCCTTTGTCCTGGGAGCCAAGAGAGCATCTTTGGCTAAGCAGATGTTGCTTCTTTGATGCATGTAGTCAAAGAGAGAGAGATGGCTGCCCTGCCCTGTGCTTTTGTCGTTACCTGCACAGGTGAGGCCATGCCCACCTCTAGTCACATGCAGAGGAAGTCTGTCCCAGCCCAGAAGGAAACAGGAAGTTTACCTGCTGGCTGGACAAACATTCCTCCCCATGTGTAAACATGTTCACTCTAGGAATGTTGTACTTGACTGCTCTTGTGTTTCACATCCCACAGGGTAGGACCTGAACCAATGGATTCAAGTTACCAGAAAGGATATTCCGACTCAAAATCAGGAAGAACTTTCTGATGGTAAGAGCTGTTCAATAGTGGAACGGTCTCCCTCAGATGGTTGGGGACCCTCCTTCCTTGCAGGTTTTAAAGCCAAGGTTGGATGGCCTTTTGTCATGGATTCTTTATCTGAGATTCCTGCAATGCAGAGGGTTGGACTAGATGACCCTCAGGGCACCTTGTGTTGTTGTTGTTTAGTCATTTAGTCGTGTCCGACTCTTGGTGACCCCCTGGACCAGAGCATGCCAGGCACTTCTGTCTTCCACTGCCTCCCGCAGTTTGGTCAAACTCATGCTGGTAGCTTCGAGAACACTGTCCAACCATCTCGTCCTCTGCCGTCCCCTTCTCTTTGCGCCCTCCATCTTTCCCAACATCAGGGTCTTTTCCAGGGAGTCTTCTCTTCTCATGAGGTGGCCAAAGTCTTGGAGCCTCAGCTTCGGGATCTGTCCTTCCAGTGAGCACTCAGGGTCCCTTACAACTCTACAATTCCATGATGACTAAATGCAGGCTTCCTGTAAAGAGGTAAGTGCTGGTTGCTGTGGAGATACAATAACGGGCCACCATAGTTTGGAGGCTCTCGGGGGCATCTGGTTCCCTTCTGTCGGGAGACAGATTGCTGCCTGTGATGGCTTTTTCTCTGCTCCAGGAAGCCCAGACCAATTTGTTTACACACGGAGGGCTTAATCAGAGGCTAGAAAAATGAAAGAGAGAACAAAGCGCCTGTGGCAGATAATTAGGAGCTTTTGAAATCCTCTTTGGAAGACAAAGCCTGGCCGTTGTCTCAGGAGCCCCTTCAGACTGATGTGTTGTGGGGTTTTTTGCAGGTGTATTCTGTAGAGTTGCATGGATGCAATAGCAGTGCCTTAGCGGCGTGCTTTTACTCGACTGTCCACGTATCATTCTCCTTTATTAGTTGTCCTGTGATGTTTCCCTGGTGTGACTGCATGATTGCCTTATGGAGGGGCACACTAACATTATATATATATAAAAAACAGTGCCACAATGAAGAATAACATAAGGAGAGGCTGCTGGATCAGGCCAAGGGGGGTCTCATCTAGTGCAGCCTCCTGTTCTCATAGTGGCCAGGCAGATGGGAAACACAGAAGCAGGATTTGAGTAGGAGAGCACCTCTCCCTTCAACTGATAGCCATTGCTGTCTCTGACCGAGGAGGCCAAGAAAGCCATCAAGGAGATACTGCCCAACTGTCCTGTTTTGAGTGGCAAATCCTGGATTGACGGAAGTCTCCATGGCTTCTGATCCCAATCCCAGATTTCGCCGAGACCACATAACACCGGTCTTGAAAGACCTACACTGGCTCCCAGTACATTTCTGAGCACAATTTAAAGTGTTGGTGCTGACCTTTAAAGCCCTAAATGGCCTTGGTCCAGTATACCTGAAGGAGCATCTCCACCCCCATTGTTCAGCCCGGACACTGAGGTCCAGCACTGAGGGCCTTCTGGCGGTTCCCTCACTGCGAGAAGCCAAGTTACAGGGAACCAGGCAGAGAGCCTTCTTGGTGGTGGCACCCACCCTGTGGAACACCCTCTCACCAGATGTCAAAGAGAACAACAACTACCAAACCTTCGGAAGACATCTGAAAGCAGCCCTGCTTAGGGAAGTTTTTAATGTCTGAGACTGCCTCAGAGGGAAGGAAGGGGCATTGCCCAGAGGCGTTCGCTGCAATCTGAAGCCATGCCAGCATCGCAGAAGTCTGTGTCCAGTTCTGGGCACCACAGTTCAAGAAGGACACTGACAAACTGGAACGGGTCCAGAGGAGGGCAACCAAAATGGTCAAAGGCCTGGAAACGATGCCTTATGAGGAACGGCTAAGGGAGCTGGGCATGTTTAGCCTGGAGAAGAGGAGGTTAAGGGGTGATATGATAGCCATGTTCAAATATATAAAAGGATGTCACATAGAGGAGGGAGAAAGGTTGTTTTCTGCTGCTCCAGAGAAGCGGACACGGAGCAATGGTTCCAAACTACAAGAAAGAAGATTCCACCTAAACATTAGGAAGAACTTCCTGACAGTAAGAGCTGTTTGACAGTGGAAGTTGCTGCCAAGGAGTGTGGTGGAGTCTCCTTCTTTGGAGGTCTTTAAGCAGAGGCTTGACAACCATATGTCAGGAGTGCTCTGATGGTGTTTCCTGCTTGGCAGGGGGTTGGACTCGATGGCCCTTGTGGTCTCTTCCAACTCTATGATTCTATGATTCTATGATTCTATGCCGCACCGGTTTAGCGTGGGGCCTGACCAAGCGGACAGCAGAGTCCGCAGAGTTCGTGGGCTGGAATTACGAGCCTGGTGTACCACATCAAGCCCCTGGACCGTAGTTTGCCGACCCCTGATCTAGCCTGAGTGACTTCCTGGGCCATCAAACATTTAGGATTGGGCCTTGGCAACAGAATCTGACCCCCTCCAGAAGCCCCAGCCCTGGGAGTTTGCGTGATGGATATTGGTCACAGAGTTTGGAGCTCTTCTCTGAGAAACGGTGAGTAAGAGGTGCCATGACAGAAGTTTATGAAATGATGAATGGCCTGGACAGCTCCTGATGGTAAAAGCTGTTCAACTGTGGAATGGTCTCCCTTGGAAGGTGGTGGACTCTCCTTCTCCGGAGGTTTTTAAGCAGAGCTTGGATGGCCACCAATTAGGGTTTATTCAGCTGAGATTGCTGCAATGTAGGGGGTTGGATGAGATGGGCCTCAGGATCCCTTCTAACTCTACCATTCCATGATTTTGTGATTTTGAACATCCCTAGACTGGACCTGTGCAACGTGCGATCTCCCAAGACTCTTCTGCACAATCCTGATATAATCTGGACAAAGCAACGCCCCTGCTCTTGCCACTGGGAGATGATGCCCCACAATCTGGTTTGTAGGAAGGGTTGTGCACACCCAAATCCACACCTTACTCCCTTGCTTATCCAGGGATCCTCAGGGGCCCAGAACCTCCCATTTGTGCAAAGTGGAATGGAGCCAGCGCAGCCTCTCATCCCCCTATCGTCTCCTTGAGCAAATCTCATTACAGGCAGCCGCTAATTGAATCCAAGCTAATGGGGATGCGGCTGATTAGGAGCCTGGTGGTGTCCTCTGTTTTCCCTGGGATCTTTGATGGCTGTTATCCCTTCACTCACTGACAATCGAAACCAGGGCCGGGGGCCAGGCAGCGCTTTCCGTTTTCATCGTTGATGCATTAGTGCCCCCACCTCCAGCCCTCCCTCCCGAGTTTGCAGAGAAAACCTCACAAGTCCTGGTGCCAGGCGTCATTTCTCCCTGGCGCTTTGCCACCAGGGAAGCTTTTTGCACATAAACACACACATACACACACACACACACACACACACACACACACACACACAGACCTAAGTGCAAAATTGCTTGCTTCCCAAATAGCCTTAGTCCAGCGGGCAGCTGGAACGGAGGAGAAAGGGAAGGTTTCACCAAAGGGGAACTTGTGGTTTTAAAGCAAATACCTCCAAAGGACACAGGTCTCCTAGGAACATCTGTGGAAGCAGGGGCGTATGAAGGGGGGCAGGGGGACAGTGAGCCCCAGGTGCCACCCTGGGTGGGGGGTGACAAGATGGCCCGCTGCCTCCCTTGAGAGCCAGTGTGTTGTAGTGGTTAAGAGCAGTGGACTCGTAATCTGGGGAACTGTTTTCGTGTCTCCGCTCCTCCACATGCAGCTGCTGGGTGACCTTGGGCCAGTCCCACTTCTCTGAAGTCTCTCAGCCCCACTCACCTCACAGAGTGTTTGTTGTGGGGGAGGAAGGGAAAGGAGAATGTCAGCCGCTTTGAGACTCCTGAAGGGGAGTGAAAGGCGGGATATCAAATCCAAACTACTACTACTACTACTATTCCTCTTCTTCTTCTTCTTCTTCTTCTTCTTCTTCTTCTTCTTCTTCTTCTTCTTCTTCTCCCCCAGCTGTAGATCGGCCGAGGGTACGGGCTGACGCTTGTGCGCAGTCTCTATGGACACTGTGCATGTGCCTCTGGGTGGTTCGTCCCGCCCTGGGTGTTAGATAGGCTTCCTCCGCCACTGTGTGGAAGATGTGCTGGGATGAGACGAAGGGAAGTTTTGGAAGGAGAGCAACCACTTTGCAAAGGACTTATGGGCCGGTGCACACCGCACCAACCACTCCCACCTTCCTCTGCCAGTGCTGCTAGGGATCATCTAGTCCAACCCCCTGCAATGCAGGAAACTCAGCTAAAGCTCCCATGGCAGAATGCCGTTCAACTTCTGCTTGAGCCAGTGTGGTGTAGTAGTTAAGAGCGGTGGACTCGTAATCTGGTGAACCGGGTTCGCATCTCCGCTCCTCCACCTGCAGCTGCTGGGTGACCTTGGGCCAGTCACACTTCTCTGAAGTCTCTCAGCCCCACTCACCTCACAGAGTGTTTGTTGTGGGGGAGGAAGGGAAAGGAGATTGTTAGCCGCTTTGAGACTCCTGAAGGGGAGTGATAAAGCGGGATATCAAATCCAAACTACTACTCCTCTTTTTCTTCTTCTTCTTCTTCTTCTTCTTCTTCTTCTTCTTCTTCTTCTTCTTCTTCTTCTTCTTCTTCTTCTTCTACAAACAGTATAATAACTAAAATCAAATTCAACATGAGGGATAATAAGACACCATAGAGGATTTTCTGCATATGAATGAAGCCCACTTTGGATTTGAACCCGCCCACTTCTGCCTCTGGCCCCGCCCACCAATGGCAGGTGTCCTGTGGAAGCTTGCCAGGAAAGGAATGCAGTCCCTTAGCCATGATCTGTGCAGAAAGCGTGGATCTGCTGGGTCTGTTTCATCCTTGCCAGCCTCTTGAGGTTTTCTGGGCTGCTGGGAGGCAGAGAGAAAGGCAGAGGCGGATGTGGCGAAGTGTGACTGGTTCTCCTGCGCTGGGTGCCGATCTGAGAGGGCGCCACAATAATGACTCAGAACAGAAGGTGAGAGGTGGGGATAGGCTGAATTTTGGCATTGCACCAGGCGCTGCTGAAATCTGAAAGCCCAAAGTCCTCCGTTGAGGAGGGCCAAAGTAGGAGAGACTGGAGGCTGCCCAACAGATCTGATTGCCTTGCTGGAAGGAATTATGAGCCAGAAGAGAATGCGAGTCCTGTCACATTGCTGGGCTTTTATTAAAATCTTGTCAAAATAGCAATCTCCAAATGAATTCAGATTGGCTCAGGCAGGAGCACTCGTTGGGTGGAGACAGAAATGGCTGAGACGGCTCTTCTTGGGAAGCTGCTTTTGGACCGGAGAGCTATTCTTGTGCCTCGCCGTAGGATGAGTTCATGGGTGCACCAATGTGTGAACCACCTACATGTAGATGGATTGACCCGATGGGGACTTCTTCCAGGTGTTTCTCACATTCTGGGAGGAAAGGGGATTAAGGCAGGTTTAGAACTGGATCAGGAAAACAGCCCTGGCTACGAGAACAAATCAGCAGTAACTGCTCAGTTAATTGCTGGTGTGGGACTCCATCCTTTCAAAGAACATTGGGGCAGGTATTTTGGGGAATGGTCCAGGCCTAAAGAACATAAGAAGAGCCTACTGGATCAGGCCAGCAGCCGATTTAGTCCAGTATCTTGTTCTCATAGTGGTTGAGCAGATGGCCCATTGAGAAACCAGCAAGCAGGATTCAAGCACAAAATCACTCTTTCCTCCTGTGGTTTCCAGCAATTGGGATTCAGAAGTATTGTTGCCGCCAACTGTGGTGGCAGAATAATAATAATAATAATAATAATAATAATAATAATAATAATTTTTACTCACCCTCCCTGGCCAGAGCCGGGCTCAGGGCCACTAATACCAGTAAAATTATAGTAAAAACATAATAGGGGGAAAAAACCACAATTTAAAATACAGATTAAAATGCAATTTAAAATGCAGCCTCATTTTAAAGATAGCCCATAGATCAAAACCATAAGGGGAGGGAAACATAAGGGTCAGATTGAGTCCAAACCAAAGGCCAGGCGGAACAACTCTGTCTTGCAGGCCCTGCGGAAAGATGTCAAGTCCCACAGGACCCTGGTCTCTTGTGCCAGAGCATTCCACCAAGTTGGGGCCAGTACTGAAAAGGCCCTGACCCTTGTTGAGACCAATCTAACCCCCTTGCGACCTGGGACCTCCAAAATGTTGTCATTTCTGGACCTTAAGGTCCTGCGCGGGGCATACCAGGAGAGGCGGTCCCGTAGGTACAAGGGTCCTAGGCTGCAGAGACATCCTGGCTAGTAACCATCAATCGCTCTCTCCTCCATGAATTTCTCTAGTCATTTCTCTAGTCCAGGTTGGAAGCCACCCCTGCCTCCACACTTGTACTACGTGCTGTGAGAATAAGTCCTTTTATTTCATCTGCCCTGAATCTTCCAGCGTTCAGCTTCATTCAGATTTTTCTTTGGGCTTTCCAGCTGCCTCAGACTCTGCGGCTTGTGAAGAAAAAAATCACGAAAACATGAAACTGCCTTGATCCATCGGTCTTTGTTGTGACAGCTTGGCTGTGTGCATGGAAGCCCTGACGATCAGCTGATCATCTGGGCTTGCAAGGCACTATTAAAAAAATGGGTCGCTTGACACTGTGGTGATATAATCTGCTTGAAAGGTAGGCAGCAATGCTCACCTGTCCAGCTTAGTCCTAGGTGGTGGGGGAGGATAAGAATCCAGTTCACCAACCCTGGCATCGTTCCGAACTGCTTTGAGGTTGTTGTTGGGGTGTTGTTGCTTCTTTTCCCAATGAAGCAGAACTTAACCTTTGAAGGTGACCCAGAAACTACAACTAATCCAGAATGCGGCAGCTAGACTGGTGACTGGGAGCGGCCACCAAGACCACATAACACCGGTCTTGATAGACCTACATTGGCTCCCAGTACGTTTCCGGGCACAATTCAAAGTGTTGGTGCTGACTTTGTAAGCCCTAAACGGCCTCGGTCCAGTATACCTGAAGGAGCATCTCCACCCGCATCATCCAGCCCAGACACTGAGGTCCAGATCCAAGGGCCTTCAGGCAGTTCCCTCCCTGTGAGAAGCAAGGTTACACGGAACCAGGCAGAGGGCCTTCTTGGTAGTGGCACCCACCCTGTGGAACCCCCTCCCACCAGATATCAAAGAGAAGAACAACTACCAGACTTTTAGAAGATATCTGAAGGCAGCCCTGTTTAGGGAAGCTTTTAATGTTTAATAGGTTATTGTATTATAATATTCTGTTGGAAGCCGCCCAGAGTGCGCATGGTATAAATAATAAATTATTATTATTATTATTATTATTATTATTATTATTATTAAATAAATAAATGGATAAAGTAAGCATCCAATATCTACTGTGTTTAGGGAAGCTGTTGGCCACATATACCCCCACTTGCTTGCCTCTCACACTCTACTGGAGAAAATATGACAGCCCCCTTCAAAGATCTGAAGGGCTGTCACAAAGAAAATGGAGCAAGCTTATTTTCTCCTGTTCCCAAGTGGAGAACCCAAACGAATGGATTCAAATTGCAATAAAGGAGATTCCAACTAAACATTAGGAAGAACTTTCTGATGGTAGGAGCTGTTCGAAAGCAGAATGTGTTGGTTTCTGCTCTCTTTCACTGTGCAGCGAAGTGCTTGTCACGAGACAGGTGTTTACATTCCACAGTCAGTTGCTGTTGGGTTTTCCCACGGGAAAGGGAGACTGGATGTGATGTACACTGGTTTCCTGTTTTTCACTGTTCTTTGCAGTTCAGCAGTTCTCTCCGTGCTTTAGAGGAGAGAGGATGCTTTCTCTGCTCCGGCAGAGGCAAGATGTTTTTCTGTAACCTACCAGCTTTGAAGTGTAAATAAAGCAATATAGAGTATGTGCACGTACTCCTCATCATTCCGCTGTGCACGGGACACTGCAATATCAACATTCAACAGAATGGACTCATTCAGCAAGTGCTAGACTCTCCTTCCTTGGCTGTTTTCAAACAGCAGTTGACTGGGAATCTGTATGGTATTCTTCTGCTGTGATTACTGCATTGTCTAGATGACACCCTGTTCCCTTTTAAAATGTGGCTCTTTTTTGGTGTGTGTGTGTGTCACTGGGTTGTTGTTTTTAATTCTGATTATATATGTTGTGATCTTTTCTGTGAACCGCCCTGAACCCTCTGGATATAGGGCGGTATATAAACTCAATTAATAATAATAATAATAATAATAATAATAATAACCCTTGGGATCTTCTCTAACTCTCCAATTCCAGGATTCTAGCATTCCTGTTTCATTCAGGATGCAAAGCAAGCCGTTTTCTTGACTGCAGCAACACCTGTGAGTATCTGCTGGGATATGATGCAAGGAGGAGCAATCCGCCTCCTTTTCCTTGTGGCTGCCCACAGCTTCAAGAATTTAAAATTGGTTAATCACTTGCCTATTAACTAACAGATTAATTAAGCAATTAATGTTAACTTGTGTGCATGCCACAAAACCTAATTAAGTTTAATTACACTTGTACGTATTCATCCCTTGCTACCCTGTACCTCTCCATCCCCTTCCTGTCTCCCTCTGTCAAGGCTTAGATTGTAAACTCTTTGCAGGCAGAAACCGTGTATTTTGCTCATGTAACTCCACAAAGCACCATACAGTATGCATGGATGTCCATTGTGTTGATTAAGAAAAGTAACCCCAGAATGCAAATGAACGTGACTTAAAAGGTGACTTAGAAGCTACAACTAATCCAGAATGGGGCAGCTAGTGCTGGGATCATATAACACCGGTCCTGAAAGACCTACATTGGCTCCCAGTATGTTTCCGAACACAATTCAAAGCGTTGGTGCTGACCTTTAAAGCCCTAAACAGCCTCGGCCCAGTATCCCTGAAGGAGCATCTCCACCCCCATCGTTCAGAGGTCCAGATCCAAGGGCTTTCTGGCGGTTCCCTTCCTGCCAGAAGTGAGGTTACAGGGAACCAGACAGAGGGCCTTCTCGGTGGTGGCACCCTCCCTGTGGAACGCCCTCCCATCAGATATCAATGAGATAAATAACTACAGTCGTACCTTGGTTCTCGAACAGAATGCATTCTGGGAGTTCGTTTGACTCCTGGAACCGTTCGCAAACCAAGCCGTGAAAGCTGTGCCAGATGTTCGCCTTTCAAAAATCATTCAAGAACCAGAACACTCACTTCCGGTTTTCAATCGTCCGGGAGCCAAAATGTACAAGTTCCAAGGCGTTCGGCAGCGAAGGTAGGACTTTATACAACTTTTAGAAGACATCTGTAATAGGGAGGTTTATAATGTTTGGTGTTTTATGATGTTTTTATATGTTTTGGAAGCCACCCAGATGGGTGGGGAATAATAATAATAATAATGATAATAATAATAATAATAATAATAATACAATAGCACCCTGGATTGTTCTGAGACTGGAACTGGAGGGGAGAAAGAGGGTGTCACACAAGCAGGTAAACAGAGCAAAAGGGTGGCAGGGGTGGCTCAGAAAACAAGGCTTATGGCATCACACACATAATAGACTTCCCAGAATCAATTTGATGATTTGTATGGACCTGGGAAGTAGGAGAAAGGAGCTGAATCTGCAGCCACAGGTCACAGACAAACACATAACTGACGTCACTTGGGAGATAATGATCCTGAGGACCCGGGACTAATGGGATGAGGGGATTTTGGTGAAAATGTAGACATTAGGGAGTAAAATAATCCATATTTATGAATAGCAGAGGGAAACGGGAGCCTGGTGGAGACCCTGCTGATAAGCGAGACGATGGAGAGAGCGGGAGAGAGAGAGCATCAATCAAGGTGGAATGAGGAGTCCTGGTGGAAAGAGACAATGAAGGCCACTCAGAGCTTTGTCAGGAGGATGTAAGGGAGGGCTGGAGCGGAGGCTGAGAGGAGCGATAAGGAAATCAGACACCAGACAAATGGATGTATCAAGGTGTCTGAGTGTTGTCATGTTATGACTGCTATTGTTATCCGCAGGAGATCAAATCCATCAAAAGCAGGAGCCCATTTGGGATTAGGACGAGTCTTGGCAGAGCTGGCCCAAGATGTTTTGCTGCCCGAGGCAGAGGGCGAGATGGGCTCCCCGATTCCGGGAGAATTGGGTTACCAGACGTCCCGGTTCCCAGGACAGTCCCCGGATTTGCAAATCTGTCCCCGGGAAACGTGGCAGCGGCAGCCTCAGCAGCCTGTAGCCAGCTTGGTAGCACAGTTGGTTCTGGCTGGCTTCAGGAGCTGCTCGCTGCCATGGCGCCCACCATTTCCCCCCTCCAGAAGTCCCCATATGATGTGTCTTGTGCACATAGGATGTGTCTTGTGCAATCTCCTGCCCCCTTTGTTTTGACTGATCAGGGGAGGCTCGGGAGTCGTGGCCGGCCGTTGCCCAGTTTTTTAAAAACTCTGTGCATTTATGTTTCACAGGGTGTGAAAGGGCTTTGCACCTTTATACAATATGCATGTGTGCTTGGTCCCAGGGTCTTTTGCTACACCATCCCCACTACTGACTCCCTGTTGCTACTCAGATTCCCCCCCAAAAAAGTGTCCCCAGATTCATTGAAAAAAATCTGGTAACCATATGTTAGAATGTAGAAGAGCCATCTGGATCAGGCCATTGGCCCATCTAGTCCAGCATCCTGTTCTCGCAGTGGCCAAACAGATGCCTTTGGGAGTTCCACAAGCAGGATTCGAGCAAAAGAGGTCTCTCTCCATCTGTAGTTTCCAGCAGAAACTGGTAGTCAGTGTTGCCTCCCAACTGTGGAGGGCAGAGCTGAGCCATCCTGGCTCGTATCCATCCTCCATGAACGAGGCTGAGAACTTACCCAAATTCCAGTTCTGGAATGGACTCCCACAGGAGGTTGCGGATTTTTCTTCCTTGGAGGTTTTTAAGCGGAGATTAGGTGGCCATCTGTCATGGATGCTTTAGCTGAGATTCCTTCATGGCAGGGGGTTGGGCTAGATGCCTCTGGGGGTCCCTTCCAACTCTATGATAGGCAGGTAGCATCCCCCAGCACACCTGAGGTCTGCAAGCTAGTTTAGGGGGTGAGTGACCCTGCCCACCTCTGCCCTCTGCTTCTCCCCTC
This sequence comes from Podarcis erhardii, assembly GCF_964252035.2. NCBI lineage: Eukaryota > Metazoa > Chordata > Lepidosauria > Squamata > Lacertidae > Podarcis > Podarcis erhardii. The sequence goes on from NC_138501.1 coordinate 53,984,470, forward strand.
CAACGGAGTGAAATGGCCAATACAGTAGTACCTGTTGGGAATTCCATTCCATCCTTGCTGCAGATATGTGGGATTGTTACATGTCACATGCCTGTTTACGTTCCAGCACAGATTGCTGGAGTCCCGTGAGCGGAACATCCGCTCTGTATTGCTTTTGTTTTTTCTCTCTCCGATAAGAACGACAAGGAGAGAAGCCATGTTTTCTTTCTCCTGATTTATGTTCAATAATTGTAGCCTAGTATCCACGCCTCAAGCCAGCTCTGTTGTGTGTTTACACTGCCGAGTAATGTGTGCCCTTGCATGCACAGCAGCATGAGTTGTGGATGCACGTCGGAGGAGGATGACTGATGGATCTCTGCAGCGGCAAGGCTGAGAAGGGAGACACTCCGGCTGCGGCCAAGTCAGCTGGCTTTCCATCCCACGGTTCCGACAGTATCTCGTTGTGAGTCCGCCCCGTTTAGCATTGATTTCATGGAACGTCTGCGGCAAACCCGGAAGTACCGGAACGGGTTACTTCCGGGTTTGCTGCTTGAGCATGCGCAAAAGCACTAAATAGCACTTCGTGCATGCACAGAAGCGCAAAACTGCTCACGCGCATGCGCAGAGCAGAGCAGCGCTTTGTTGAGCATCCCTTTCGTGGAGTGTCCAGGGCTCCGGAATGGATCCTAGACTCAAAACAAGGTACCTGTGATGGCCTGGGACTTGGGCTCGGACCCGGAACCAGAGCAGACTGTCTGCACCAGATCCTTTGCCTCAGGCATCACCTGAACCAAGTCTGGGTCCTGATCCTGAAGAGTCCCAGTCTGCACAGGTTCCCCTGCAACAAGCACCAGCTGGGCCGAGTCAGAGGCCTGATCCTGCCCTGGCTCCAGATGCGGGGATGACCTCGTTGCCTCCAGCTGGGCCATCACTTACAGCTGCTCCACTACCGGTTGGGTCAGGGAAGGCTGAGGCGGCCCCTGGGTCTCGTAACCCACCGACGTCTCCCGAGCTGCAGAGACTGAGGTCTGAGAGAAGGAGAGACCTGAGTACTCCCAGGAGGAGTGCTCACCTTCGGGCAAGACAGGGAGGTGAGTCGTCGGGGGATCAGGACCGGCCGTTACTCCGACAAAGATAAAAGGCTGTCGGACCCTGCCCCAGGTTGCGGGAGCAACATTGCTGTATGCCAGATCCTGCCTGAGATCCCGTACCTGTCCTTGCCTGGTTTCCTGCCTTGTGTCCTGCCTTGGCCCTGTCAGACTGACTCCTAGTGGAACCTTTGGATTCTGGACCGGACCTGGACCGCATTTCACGGGTTACCCCCGGGCCCAGCACAGAACCACTGCAAATTCCACCCGAGGCAGTTGCCTCCTTCTGCCCAATAGTCGTACCAGCCCTGAGTCTTGGGAGCATCAGAGCCCCCTTCGCTTTGCATAAATGCTTACCCCTGCACCATTTTTAGGTTTCGCAAAGCATTTTGGAGGGGGAGATGATCAACCCTTTCGCCAGCTCTCATTTCCCTGCTCCAAGTTATTTCCCCCTGCCTCAAAAGCCGCTTCCACACCACAGCTTCCTACTTTGGGTGTACTGTGGGGGAAGCTGTCATTGGCGCCTTCTTTTCCTTTCACAAGCAAAGCCTGGAAACAAAGTCAGCCTTATGGAGCATTGGTTAATTCACTTACAGAACAACCATTGCTGCAAGATGCAATGTCATCCTCTGGTTTGCCTGAATTTAAATGGTTGGGGGGAATTTGATTGGTCAGAAGTCTCAATGGAACTTCCATATTCTGAGGCAGTGTATCTGTGATTTGCTGGTGGCAAACAACACCAATGGATGCTGCTTAGGAGCATCACAGATGGATCTGGTTGACCCGTGTAGGACACAGAATACTGGATTAGATTAACCTTCAGCTTTATCCAGGAGGGGAATTATTGTTTTCTTGGCAGCCTATCTTACTTAGGTGAGTCATGCATTGTTAATCTCAAAACTTGATTACTGCAATATTCCTGTATGTGGGGCTACCCTTGTCCGGAAGCTCCAACTGGTGCAAATTGCTGAGACAGGATTGTTGACAAGTTCAGATCACGGCCGGCACATAACTCCAGTGCTCAAAACTTTGCATTATCTGCTCATAAAATACACACATCTATATACAAAGTTCATAGAATCATAGAATGATATTAAGGTTGAGTTGGAAGGGACCCAAGGGTCATCTCTTGTTGTTGTTTAGTTGTGTCCAACTCACTTCTGTTTGCTCACCTGCCACTGAGTCTGGGTCCGGGTGTTCCAGGAGATAAGGGAAGTTGCTTCAGCGGGGAGGGGAAAAGCTACGGGTGCAAAGCTGTTCCGCCCCTCATTTCCCCCTCCCCAACAACCCCCCCCCACAAAGCTTGGCACACTTGAATTCAATCTGCTACTCATTTTTTGTGAGGCTACTGTTCAATGTGATTAGCTTTTTCTCTTGTTGTTGTTTAGTCGTTTAGTCATGTCCGACTCTTTGGACCAGAGCACGCCAGGCACTCTTGTCTTCCACTGCCTCCTGCAGTTTGGTCAAACTCATGTTTGTAGCTTCGAAACCACTGTCCAACCATCTCGTCCTCTGTCATCCCCTTCTCCTTGTGCCCTCCAAGGACCAAGGGGACTTTTCCAGGGAGTTTTCTCTTCTCATGAGGTGGTCAAAGTCTTGGAGCCTCAGCTTCAGGATCTGTCCTTCCAGTGAGCACTCAGGGCTGATTTCCTTCAGAATGGATCGGTTTGATCTTCTTGCAGTCCATGGGACTCCAGCACCAGAATTCAAAAGCATCAATTCTTTGGCAATCATGCATTGTTAATCTCAAAATTGATTACTGCAATATTCCTGTATGTGGGGCTACCCTTGTCCGGAAGCTCCAACTGGTGCAAATTGCTGAGACAGGATTGTTGACGAGTTCAGATCACGGCCGGCACATAACTCCAGTGCTCAAAACTTTGCATTATCTGCTCATAAGTCACAGGAAGAGGTTCATGATCCTTGCATTAGTTCGCAAGGCCCTGAACAACATGGGTCGAAGACTTTATGGAGGGGGCAATTGTCCTGTTTTGGGAATTCCCATTGGCCTCTGGTGGGGACTGTGGGAGATATAAGATGCTGGTTGAGAGACCTAGGAGGCCTCCTCTCCAGTTATTTTTTATTCTTAGGGTAACAAGAATTGAGTTTGACTAGATGCAGCTAAACACCCTTGAGCTTTGTTTCAATTGGGGATGAAGACTGATGAGTCGTGCCAAAAGTATTCTGGGTTTAGAAGAAGGATTCGAAGAGGCAGGGAGCTCCCTGGTTGGGGGTAAGAAGGGCTGACTCTTTCAAGAAGGCAGGAGACAGATCTCTGCTGAGGGGAGCTAGAAAAAACAAGGTCAAAGGACAGGGAGCTCCTGAGCTAGGAGGATGGATCATCATCTCGCTTTATTGGCCGAGGGAGCCGGCGTACAGCTTCCGGGTCATGTGGCCAGCATGACTAAGCCACTTCTGGTGAACCAGAGCAGCGCATAGAAACGCCGTTTACCTTCCCGCTGGAGTGGTACCTATTTATCTACTTGCACTTTGACTTGCTTTTGAACTGCTAGGTTGGCAGGAGCAGGGACCGAGCAATGGGAGCTCACCCCGTCGCGGGGATTCGAACAGCCGACCTTCTGATCGGCAAGTCCTAGGCTCAGTGGTTTTACCCACAGCGCCACCTGTGTCCCCAACCTATACATAAATTCCTGCAACACCACCTTGCAATTATCTGGACAATGCATTGCCCTGCATTGGAAAAGCCACCTGTCTGTTTACAGGCTCCTTCTGACGCAGAACGCCTTGGGCCCTAGTCCACACGATTATGATCACCCTTCCAAAACCGACTGCAATCTTTCCTTGGAGAGATCCTCCCCACCCTCCTCTCGTGGTGACCTATTGCCACCCAAAGAAAACCCCCCAGGGGAGCAGCTCAAGTATGGAAAGCAAATGATGAAGTTGAGGCTCACGAGACACCTGGGGCGTTGCTGTAATTTGGGCTGTCTAAATGTTAATCAGAATAATGACGCCTGTTGAGACAGCTGTTTTAAAGAAGGCTGTGATGTCGGAGTAAAAATTGCAATAAAAGTCTATTAGAGCTTCCCCATTAGGCTAATGGCATTCGCTGCTGAAAGCCCCCTCCTGCAGACATCCGAATTAATGGACTTATTACAGGAAATAAAATCCACGGATGAGCATTACAGCATGGGCTGATTAATTCAGCAAGGTAATTCTCTCTTTCTTTTTCTTTTCTTTTTTTTTAAATAAAAATTATTTAATGAGTGCACTTTTTTTGAAGCGCCACCTCTTTTCCTTGCTCAGGTGGTGTCGTGGCACTCAAACGATGTGTGCGCCTGTGACAATTGCCAGGTTATTTAATTAACAAATGTAAATTTCTGCCTCGGATTTTATATTGAAATAAGAATGCAAATCTGCATGGAAGGAAAGAGAAGGAGGAGACACTCAAAACACACCCATCCCATCTGAAGAAGTGTGCATGCACACGAAAGCTTATACCAACAACAAACTTAGTTGGTCTCAAAGGTGCTACTGGACAATTTTTATATAGATTTCGACTGCGTCAGATCAACACAAATACCTACCTGAATCTCATTCCATCACAGTTTGCTATCAGCTGTGCGGTCCGGGAGTCAGCCCTTTAGGTCATCAAAGCTCTTCAAAGAATACTTGGCTAGTTTAGATGTATTCAAGTCTCCAGGGCCAGATGAACTGCATCCAAGAGTATTAAAAGAACTGGCAGATGTGATCTCAGAACCACTGGCAGTCATCTTTGAGAATTCCTGGAGAACAGGCGAAGTCCCGGCAGACTGGAGGAGGGCAAATGTTGTCCCAATTTTCAAAAAGGGGGAAAGAGAGGACCCAAATAATTACCACCCAGTCAGTCTGACATCAATACCAGGGAAGATTCTGGAGCGGATCATTAAGCAAACAGTCTGTGAGCACCTAGAAAGGAATACTGTGATCACCAATAGTCAGCATGGATTTCTGAAAAATAAGTCATGTCAGACTAACCTGATCTCGTTTTTTGACAGAATTACAAGCCTGGTAGATGAAGGGAACGCAGTGGATGTAGCCTACCTTGATTTCAGGGAGGCATTTGACAAGGTGCCCCATGATATTCTTGTAAAGAAGCTGGTAAAATGCGGTCTTGACTATGCTACCACTCAGTGGATTTGTAACTGGCTGACTGACCGAACCCAAAGGGTGCTCATCAATGGTTCCTCTTCATCCTGGAGAAGAGTGACTAGTGGGGTGCCACAGGGTTCTGTCTTGGGCCCGGTCTTATTCAACATCTTTATCAACGACTTGGATGATGGACTCAAGGGCATCCTGATCAAATTTGCAGATGACACCAAACTGGGAGGGGTGGCTAACACCCCAGAGGACAGGATCACACTTCAAAACGACCTTGACAGATTAGAGAACTGGGCCAAAACAAACAAGATGAATTTTAACAGGGAGAAATGTAAAGTATTGCTCTTGGGCAAAAAAAATGAGAGGCACAATTACAAGATGGGTGACACCTGGCTTGAGAGCAGTACATGTGAAAAGGATCTAGGAGTCTTGGTTGACCACAAACTTGACATGAGCCAACAGTGTGATGCGGCAGCTAAAAAAGCCAATGCAATTCTGGGCTGCATCAATAGGAGTATAGCATCTAGATCAAGGGAAGTAATAGTGCCACTGTATTCTGCTCTGGTCAGACCTCACCTGGAGTACTGTGTCCAGTTCTGGGCACCACAGTTCAAGAAGGACACTGACAAACTGGAAGGTGTCCAGAGGAGAGCAACCAAAATGGTCAAAGGCCTGGAAACGATGCCTTATGAGGAACGGCTAAGGGAGCTGGGCATGTTTAGCCTGGAGAAGAGGAGGTTAAGGGGTGATATGATAGCCATGTTCAAATATATAAAAGGATGTCACATAGAGGAGGGAGAAAGGTTGTTTTCTGCTGCTCCAGAGAAGCGGACACGGAGCAATGGTTCCAAACTACAAGAAAAAAGATTCCACCTAAACATTAGGAGGAACTTCCTGACAGTGAGAGCTGTTTGACAGTGGAATTTGCTGCCAAGGAGTGTGGTGGAGTCTCCTTCTTTGGAGGTCTTTAAGCAGAGGCTTGACGACCATATGTCAGGAGTACTCTGATGGTGTTTCCTGCTTGGCAGGGGGTTGGACTCGATGGCCCTTGTGGTCTCTTCCAACTCTATGATTCTATGATTCTATGACTCTCTGAAGCTGAGAGACTGTCTTGCTGAAACTTGCTGGCTTTGATTCAAACTTGGGGCTTCCTAATTCAGAGCTCAAACCTTTTGGCCACCATGTTCCACCAGCGCTCAGGTGTGCGCAAGGAATGCGGTCGTGCACACATGCAGATCCAAAGCAGCTTTTGAAATAAACAAGTCATCTGATTCAGGTGGAGGAGAAATGATAAAACTGTAGACCAGTGGATGTGGGGGAGCATGACTGGTTCAGCCGCACTGCAGCAGGTGCCACAACTATGAAGTTCCATGGAAGGTGAGATATGGGGCTCAGGTGGCCGGGATGCTGGATTTTGGCATTGCCCAGAATTCCACTGAAATCTGAGATGCCACGAACGATAGAATAGTTGGAGGATGAATGGCGGCTAACAGATTGAGGCTGAATCCTGACAAGACAGAAGTACTGTTTTGGGGGGACAGGAGGCGGGCAGGTGTGGAGGATTCCCTGGTCCTGAATGGGGTAACTGTGCCCCTGAAGGACCAGGTGCACAGCCTGGGCCTCATTTTGGACTCACAGCTGTCCATGGAGCCACAGGTCAATTCTGTGTCCAGGGCAGCTGTTTATCAGCTCCATCTGGTACACAGGCTGAGACCCTATCTGCCTGCGGACTGTCTCGTCAGAGTGGTGCTCTAGTTATCTCCCACTTGGACTACTGCAATGCACTTTATGTGGGGCTACCTTTGAAGGTGACCCAGAAACTACAACTAATCCAGAATGCGGCAGCTAGACTGGTGACTGGGAGTGGCCACTGAGACCACATAACACCGGTCTTGAAAGACCTCCATTGGCTCCCAGTACGTTTCCGAGCACAATTCAAAGTTTTGGTGCTGACCTTTAAAGCCTTAAACGGCCTTAGTCCAGTATACCTGAAGGAGCGCCTCCACCTCCATTGTTCTGCCCAGAGGTCCAGCACCGAGGGCCTTCTGGCGGTTCCCTCCTTGCGAGAAGCCAAGTTACAGGGAACCAGGCAGAGGGCCTTCTCGGTGGTGGTGCCCACCCTGTGGAATGCCCTCCCACCAAATGTCAAAGAGAAAAACAACTACCAGACTTTTAGAAGACATCTGAAGGCAGCCCTGTTTAGGGAAGCTTTTAATGTTTAATAGGTTATTGTATTTTAGTGTTCAGTGGGAAGCTGCCCAGAGTGGCTGGGGAAACCCAGCCAGATGGGCGAGGTATAAATTAATAATAATAATAATAATAATAATAATAATAATAATAATAATAATAACATCACATTTTTTCATGGCATAGAGAAAGATGGTTGAGAAAAGTTTCTCTCTCTCTCCCATAACAGTAGAACTTACGGACATCCAGTGAAGGTGAAGGCTGGAAGAATCGGGACGGATAAAATAATGTCCTTCTCCAAGCACAGTAGTTAGTTAAACTATGGAACTCCCTCCTGCAGTGATGACACCCAACCTAGATGGCTTTAAGAGAGTACTGAATCCTAGAACCATGGGATTATCTCTTCCTGTTCTTAAGAGCCCATGGGAAAATTGGGAAGGGTTGGTAGATAGGAAAAGAAGGAAGCAACACCATCATCTAGACCAGCACAACTGTCCCACCACAGCAACCACAGGGTTAAAGCTCTGGTTTCCCCAGTTGTGATGTATGGAAGTGAGAGCTGGACCATAAAGAAGGCCGATCACCGAAGAATTGATGCTTTTGAATTCTGGTGCTGGAGGAGACTCTGGAGAGTCCCATGGACTGCAAGAAGATCCAACCTCTCCATTCTGAAGGAAATCAGCCCTGAGTGCTCACTGGAAGGACAGATCCTGAAGCTGAGGCTCCAAGACTTTGGCCACCTCAGGAGAAGAGAAGACTCCCTGGAAAAGACCCTGATGTTGGGAAAGATGGAGGGCACAAGGAGAAGGGGACAACAGAGGACGAGATGGTTGGACGGTGTTCTCGAAGCTACCAGCATGAGTTTGACCAAACTGCAGGAGGCAGTGAAAGACAGGAGGGCCTGGCGTGCTCTGGTCCAGACGTTCACGAAGAGTCGGACACGACTAAACGACTAAACAACAACAACAACCACAGGATGGTCCTTTGACATGTTTTGTCCAACAGCTGCAAATGGAACAAATTTAGCGATTGCACCGTTGATGCTCAAGGTAGTTCTAAAAGGCACATTGAAATGCAGTTTTTGAAAACCTTCCCTCGCCCTGATCTGCTGTCTGTGGAGAAGCAGGTGACTTTTCTTTTACAAGCCGCTGGAAACCAGCTCTGCATGTTTCGGACCATTGTGGTTCCCCAGGTGTCCTCATCCCTTTTCTTCCTTAAATACTCCTTTGATTTACTTCTCTCTTGGCAGATTTTAATTACCACTCCGCTCCCGTTGTCTGAAAAGAAGAAGCAGCAGCCAAGAGATCCATCATCGTAAAAAAATCTGAGGCGCAGGAGGGAAGAGAGAATAAATATTAACTAGCTGCAGGGGCAGGAGGAGACGTTGACGCTTCCCGCGATAGTGGCTTCAAGCTCTGGCTTGATCTGCAGGATCCTGAGTGGGAAGCTCCCAAGGCAGGGCTGTGCTCTTGAGTAACCTCCTGCCAAGGTCAGAGGGCCAGGAGGCAGCTGGTGTGGGAGGCCTGGACCCACAAGCCAAATTCAGTCTCCAACTGAAGTTCTGCTATGGTGGGAAAATGCCAGGGGAGAGGAATTGCCACCTTCGCCGCCTCTTGATGTGGCGTCTTAGTTCTTCTCATGATGATCCATGATGCAAACATGACCTTTCCGACCTGCTTCCATTGGCACTGAAGTTTTTAACTGAAATATACTCGGAGTCGAGAGTGGATTTCATGCTCTTTATTCAGCTCATAGTTGTGAGGAGGAATGAATGTTCCCCCAGAATGTCTGCTTTATATACATTATTTTCACATTGGGCCCTACGTGATTGGCTAATTCCGGGATTCTCCTGTAGGCCAATCAGGTTGCGGATCCCCTCCCACCTGGAGCTGGATTGGGTGGCTCTTGTGGACCAATCAGACTGCTGCATTCTGGATCCTATTGTTCTAGGAACAAACAGACTGCTGCATTTCGGTTCCTATTCAACTCAGTACATAACATTAACCTTGCTAACTTTCCGTAGGATTGTGTAGGGATTGGATTGTTTGAAGAGGGGTGGGGGGCTCAACAGGTGTGTAGGAACCAAAGAGCACCAGACGTTCTATCGAGGGCCCAGCTGACCAGCTGCTGTCTGGTGCTCTGCCATCTCCTGCCAACAATGCCCTTCGTTCGCTGACATTGGCCAAACAGGACTCGAATCGGTTCACTCGTCACTCCAGATCCCCAGGAGGCCTTGCAGTTGGTGTGGCTGGCGGTGGGTCTGGGAGTGGATGAGAGAGACCAGGGAATGCTGAGCCTCTTCATCAAATTTGCATCAAAAAGAATATTGTAGGGTTGGGGGAATGATTCAGCAAAGGGCTGCACAATTCAAAGTTGGGACTGCAACTTATAGGTTCAAGAAAAGGTGCAACATGATTGAAGTTTATACAGATAGGTAGCCATGTTGGTCTGCCGTACTCGAAACAAGCAAACAAACAAAAATTCCTTCCAGTAGCACCTTAGAGACCAACAAAGTTTGTTATTGGTGTGAGCTTTCGTGTGCATGCACACTTCTTCAGATACACTGAAACAGAAGTCACCATACAATTAGGCATGGCAATTGAGCCTGCTAAGATGTTTACAAAGCTGGTGTGAATTTTCATCTGGTTTTAGTATTTTAACTTGGTGTATGTTTTAAAGCATTTAATTTTTTTAAAAAAAGCATTTTAAAAATTAAAATTTGCTGAGTTAATTAATAGGTTAGACTGTTAAGACAAACTATTTGAAAAATTGAGAAGGATGGAAAGAATTTGCTGAAATCAATAACTAAACTAGAATACAAAAAGGGAGATGTGAGGAGGTCGATGAAACAAGTTAATGAAAGACAAAGATATGGAATATTGTGTTTTTTATTGTTATCTTGATTGTTATGTTTTTTTTTTCTTTTTTCCCTTTTTGAGGTATTGTTATATATGCTTTGAAAATTTTCTTTTGTTGTTGTTGCTTTCTTCTTTTTTCTTTCTCTGTAATTTTTGAAACTTCTAATAAATATCATTAAAAAAAAAATTAAAATTTTCTTGATTTTATGGCTTTACCGTTTTGTAAAATTCTTTGAAGGTTTGTTTGTTTTTTTAAAAACAATAAAGCAGCGTATAAATTTTATGTAATAAATAAAGAAACAAAAACGCATGCTGCCTTTCCCCACTCAGGGGGGTGGGAGTGGACACCATTTTGTGGCCCTGCCTCTTTTCGGATGTGGCAGCCGTTTCTGCATTATGCCATGCCCACGGGAGCCCTTTTGTGTTCTGCCATGCTCCCACCACAGCAGTTTTGTGACTGGCACCCACAAGACTTCCTTTGGATTCCACAGGTGCACACTGGCCCCCAAAGTATGGCAATCCCAGAAAGCCAAAGTGGTGTAGTGGTTACAGTATTGGATTAGGACCTAGGAGAGATATGGGTTCAAATCCCCACTTGGCCACAAGGAAGCCTTAGGGGGGCAGTCATGGCCTCTCAGCCTAACCTCCCTCATAGGGTTGTTGTGGGGGTTAAATGGTAAATGGTAAAGGACCCCTGGACGATTAAGTCCAGTCAAAGGGGTGCGGCGCTCATCTCGCTTTCATGCCGAGGGAGCTGGCGTTTGTCCACAGACAGCTTTCCAGGTCATGTGGCCAGCAGGACTAAACCACTTCTGGTGCAACGGGACACCATGACGGAAACCAGAGTGCATGGAAATGTCATTTACCTTCCTTCCACAGCGGTACCTATTTATCTGCTTGCACTGGTGTGCTTTTGAACTGCTAGGTTGGCAGGAGCTGGGACAGAGCAACGGGAGCTCACCCCGTCATGGGGATTTGAACCGCCGACCTTCTGATCAGCAAACCCAAGAAGCTCAGTGGTTTAGACTACAGCGCCACCCGCGTCCTGGGGGCTAAATGAGGAAGGGGAGAACCATGTATGCTACCTGGAGCTCCTTGCAGGAAAAAGTGGGATATGAATGAAACAAACAAACAAATAAATAAGTAAATCTGTCTGTCTGTCTATATCTAGCTACCTCCAGGATCTTCAAAGTGGCTCACTGGATATACTAGAAACTGAAAGAATAGAAAATCATGAATCACATTAAAAGAAACCTTTAAAATACACACATCTAGCAGGGCAAGAAGCCTCAAATAAAATTTAAGATACTAACTGATGCTAAAGAAAGAGGTGGATTTGCCCTGCCAGACCTTAAGCTTTATTATGAATCAGCTGCATTTTGTTGGCTGAAAGAATGGCTGCTTCTTGAAAACACGGACATTTTGGACTTGGAGGGTTTTAATGATGTCTTTGGATGGCATGCATACTTGTGGTATGACAAGGTCAAAGCACATAAAGCGTTTAAAAACCATATGGTCAGGAAAGCACTGTTTAATGTCTGGATAAGATATAACGATTTGCTTGAAAACAAAACTCCAAGGTGGTTGTCACCAATGGAAGCAAAGGCTCAGAAAAAGCTCAATATGGAGGCCAATTGGCAGATTAAAACTGCAGAGTTTTGAAAAACTAAAAAACAAAGTGCGAGATTGGCTTCATTATTACCAAATAATGGAGGCTTACAATTTGGATAAGAAAATTGGTTTTCAGGTAGAAAAATCAAAATTGGAAATAGAACTGTTAGACCCTAAAACTAAGAATTTGTCAAGAATGTATAACTTGCTGTTGAAATGGAATACACAGGATGAAACGGTGAAATCTGCTATGATTAAATGAGCACAAGATGTTGGACATAACATTATGATGGCTGACTGGGAACAGTTATGGACCACAGGTCTGAAGTTTACGGCATGTAATGCCTTAAGAGAGAATATAATGAAAATGATCTACAGGTGGTACATGGCGCCAGTCAAGCTTGCAAAAATTTATCATTTGCCCGACAATAAATGTTGGAAGTGTAAAGAGATTGTAGGTACATTCTTTCACCTTTGGTGGACATGCCCAAGGATTAAGACTTTCTGGGAGATGATTTATAATGAAATGAAAAAGGTATTTAAATATACCTTTCAGAAGAAACCAGAGGCCTTTCTCCTGGGCATGGTCGGCCAATTGGTGTCAAAGAAGGACAGAAATTTCTTTATGTATGCCACAACAGCAGCAAGAATACTTATTGCAAAGTACTGGAAGACACAAGATTTACCCACCCGGGAAGAATGGCAGATGAAGGTGATGGACTATATGGAACTGGCGGAAATGACTGGCAGAATCCGAGACCAAGGAGAAGAGTTGGTGGAAGAAGATTGGAAGAAATTTAAAGTTTATCTACAGAAACACTGTAAAATTAAGGAATGTTAGAAGGATGTTGGAATGAAGTAATGTGGTTTTAGCAGAAATGATATAAAGGATTAAGTAAAAATGGATTGTTAATTGGTGAAAGAACAGAATGTAAAATTATAGTATATTAAGATAAATCATCAGGATAGAAATAAAGATGGAAAGGATTTGCTGAAATATCTAATTGAATTAGAATACAAAAAAGGGAGGTGTGAGGAGGTCAAGGAAATAAGCAAAGGAAAGAAAGTTATGTAAAGGATTGATTTGGGTTTTTTTCCCTTTAATTATCTGCATCTTTTTTTCTGTTTTTTTTCCTTTGTTTTTGTATTGTTCTGTATTTTTATTTTTTTCCTCTGTTTAAATATGTTCTTAATTTTTTCTTTTTGTAACCTTTAAAATCTCAATAAAAATCTGTTGAGAGAAAAATAAAATACACACATCTATATACAAAGTTCATAGAATCATAGAATGATATTAAGGTTGAGTTGGAAGAGACCCAAGGGTCATCTCTTGTTGTTGTTGTTTAGTTGTGTCCAACTCACTTCTGTTTGCTCACCTGCCACTGAGTCTGGGTCCGGGTGTTCCAGGAGATAAGGGAAGTTGCTTCGGCGGGGAGGGGAGAAGCTATGGGTGCAAAGCTGTTCCGCCCCTCATTTCCCCCTCCCCAACAACCCCCCCCCCCACAAAGCTTGGCACACTTGAATTCAATCTGCTACTCATTTTTTGTGAGGCTACTGTTCAATGTGATTAGCTTTTTCTCTTGTTGTCGTTTAGTCATGTCCGACTCTTCGTGACCCCTGGACCAGAGCACGCCAGACCCTCCTGTCTTCCACTGCCTCCTGCAGTTTGGTCAAACTCATGTTTGTAGCTTCGAAACCACTGTCCAACCATCTCGTCCCCTGTCATCTCCTTCTCCTTGTGCCCTCCAAGGATCAAGGGGTCTTTTCCAGGGAGTTTTCTCTTCTCATGAGGTGGTTAAAGTCTTGGAGCCTCGGCTTCAGGATTTGTCCTTCCAGTGAGCACTCAGGGCTGATTTCCTTCAGAATGGATTGGTTTGATCTTCTTGCAGTCCATGGGACTCTCAAGAGTCTCCTCCAGCACCAGAATTCAAAAGCATCAATTCTTTGGTGATCAGCCTTTTTTATGGTCCAGCTCTCACTTCCATACATCACTACTGGGAAAACCAGAGCTTTAACTATATGGGCCTTTGTTGGCAAGGTGATATCTCTGCTTTTTCAGATGCTGTCTAGGTTTGCCATTGCTTTTCTCCCAAGAAAGAGCAACCCAATCAGATGCAGGAATCCTGCCCACAGCTGCCCAGGGTGGGTTGAAGCCACCCACCTTCTGGTTAACAACCAGATGCATTGACCCATAAGCACATAAGAAGAGCCTGCTGGATTGGACCCATGTCCCATTTTGTCTAGCGTCCTGTTATCACAGTGGCCAACCAGATGTTTGCGGAGCATGAAATCTCCTAGGAAAGAGGAGTGTTTGGATGATGTAGCTTGGTGACGCCACCCCAGCGCCACTGAAGGACAGGCGGCCAACCTTTTGCTGATCTTCGCCTCTGAGCCTTTGCTGGAGCGCATGCCGTTTCCCGCAACCTGCAGTGCGCGGGGGTTCCGAGCAACGGGGATCCTGACTTTCCCGCGAACGATCTATTTCTTCTCTTTGCACTTTCGTTTGATCTGACAACGGGCTCAGCGGGGGGAATCCCCCAGCCCCTGCACAAGGAGGGCGAGATAAAAGGGAATCCAGGCCCAGCCAGCACATTTTTTCCACTGCTCTCCCCCCCCCCCACAGCCCCCGGAACCCCGCATCCCATTTTCTTGGCAAAGGAGAAGAAAAGAGCAGGAACACATTTCTCTTTTCAAAGCCTGATTCTTTAAATATTGAACTCAATTCCCTGATTGTTGGCATGCTCAACCCATCTCTCCCTCCTTCCTTCCTGCAGCCTGCATAATGCCTAAACATTTACAGCTGAGGGCTCTTAGGATTTTTTTTGGGGGGGATGGGAAACAATGGGGTGCTGTGTGTGGTGAGGGCAGGGAAATCACCCTTATTCTTTGCAAAGTTAGCTCTCTTTGGAGCCCTGCAGGATCAGGCCAGTAGCCCAACCAGTCCTGGGTCCTGGTCTCACTGCGGCCAAGCAGATGCCCCCAAGGAGAAACCCACCAGGAGGATTTTAGCTGGGCCAGGGAGGGGATCAATGCCTCCTCGCGAGAGCGCATGGCCCTGCCTGCTTGAAAGAGGTAACTGTAAAACTGCTCCTCAAGAAACTCTCCATGAACTTGAAAATCTGAGCAGCTACCGGCCAGTTGCTAATTCCCTCTTCTTGGGCAAGGTTCATGAGTGGGTGATCATGGAGCAGATTCGGGCACTCTTGAGGAAACTGATTTTCTAGATACATTTCAATTAGGGTTTACACCTGGTTTCGGCACAAAAATTTCATTGTTCTGCATGGGACAATGACAATTAAGATATCGTATATCCTATATATCATATCACCTCTGTCAGGAGAGAGACAGGGGAAATGAGTCCCTGTTAATTCTCCTTAACCTCTCAGTGGCTTTTGATACCATCGACAATGGTATCCTTCTGGAGCTACTGTTTGAGTTGGAGGTAGCTTCTGGTCCTATTTGAATGGTTGTTGTTTAGTCATTTGGTCGTGTCTGACTCTTCGTGACCCCATGGACTAGAGCACGCCAGGCACTCCTGTCTTCCACAGTCTTCCGCAGTTTGGTCAAACTCATGCTGGTAGCTTCGAGAACACTGTGCCACCATCTCGTCCTCTGTCGTCCCCTTCTCTTTGCGCCCTCCATCTTTCCCAACATCAGGGTCTTTTCCAGGGAGTCTTCTCTTCTCATGAGGTGGCCAAAGTATTGGAGCTTCAGCTTCAGGATCTGTCCAGTGAGCACTCAGGATGTTACCAGAGGGGTAATTCTTGGGGAGTGCTCTTCAGCCCATGGAACCTTCAATGTGGGGTTCGCCAGGGTTCAGTTTTGTCCCCCATGCTGTTTAACATCTACATGAAACAACTGAATGGGGTTATCCGGCATTTTGGAGTACACCGTCAGCAATATGCTGATGACGCACAGCTCTACTTCTCCTTTCCATCTGCAGGTGGAGCAGTGGAAGTCTTGCCTCAGTAATGGACTGGATGAGAGCCATAAACTGAAGCTCAATCCAGATAAGGCTGAGACACTATTAATGGGTAGTTCACTAGACCAGATGGGTGGGAGGTTGCCTGCTCGTGATGGAGATACACACCTTCTGAAGGAGCAGGTACGCACCTTGGGGGTACTTCTGAATCCAGTGCTGTTGCTTGAGGCTTCTGATGTCCTGGGACATGGGCTCGGACTCGGAGCCAGAGGAGTCTCAGTCCGCACCAGATCCTTTGCCTCAGGCGGCATCTGAACCAAGTCTGGGGCCTGATCCTGAAGAGTCCCATTCTGCACAGGTTCCCCTGCAACAAGCACCAGCTGGGCCGAGTCAGGGGCCTGAGCCTGCCCTGGCTCCAGATGCAGGGATTCCCTCGTTGCCTCCAGCTGGGCCATCACTTCCAGCTGCTCCACTACCAGTTGGGTCAGGGAAGTCTGAGGCGGCCTCTGGGTCTGGTAATCCACCGACATCTCCCGAGCTGCAGAGACTGAGGTCTGAGAGAAGGAGAGACCTGAGTACTCGCAGGAGGAGTGCTCGCCTTCAGGCGAGACAGGGAGGTGAGTCACCGGGGGAACAGGACCGGCCACTACCCCGACAAAGATAAAAGGCTGCTGGACCCCACCCCAGGTTGCAGGAGCAATGTTGCTGTTTGCCATAACCTGCCTGTGATCCTGTGCCTGTCCTTGTCTGGTTTCCTGCCTTGGACCTGTTGGACTGACTCCTCATAGAACCCTTGGATTCAGGACCGGACCTGGACTGCGTTTCACGGGTTACCCCCGGGCCCAGCACAAGGCTCAGGTGGCCTCAGTGACATGAGGAGCCTTCCATTACCTTCGGCTGGTGGCCCAGCTGTGCCACCCTATCTGGACAGGGATTCTGTTCTCTATGCTCTGGTAACATCTAGGTTAGATCACCGCAACACGTTATACATAGGGCTACCTCTGCAGATGGTTCAGAAACTTCTCTGGTTCAGCACCTTCTCTGTGTACCTTCCATATCAGAGCTCCAGAGCGTGGCAACACATAAAGGGCCTTTTCTGCAGTGGCTCCCTGTTTGTGAAAGGAGGTTCATAGAATCATAGAATCCTAGAGTTGGAAGAGACCACAAGGGCCATCGAGTCCAACCCCCTGCCAAGCAGGAAACACCATCAGAGCACTCCTGACATATGGTTGTCAAGCCTCTGCTTAAAGACCTCCAAAGAAGGAGACTCCATCACACTCCTTGGCAGCAAATTCCACTGTCAAACAGCTCTTACTGTCAGGAAGTTCTTCCTAATATTTAGGTGGAATCTTCTTTCTTGTAGTTTGGAACCATTGCTCCGTGTCCGCTTCTCTGGAGCAGCAGAAAACAACCTTTCTCCCTCCTCTATGTGACATCCTTTTATATATTTGAACATGGCTATCATATCACCCCTTAACCTCCTCTTCTCCAGGCTAAACATGCCCAGCTCCCTTAGCCGTTCCTC
The DNA here is from genome assembly GCF_964252035.2 of Podarcis erhardii. NCBI lineage: Eukaryota > Metazoa > Chordata > Lepidosauria > Squamata > Lacertidae > Podarcis > Podarcis erhardii. The sequence continues at coordinate 54,001,738 of NC_138501.1, forward strand.
ATAAGGCATCGTTTCCAGGCCTTTGACCATTTTGGTTGCCCTCCTCTGGACACGTTCCAGTTTGTCAGTGTCATTCTTGAACTGTGGTGCCCAGAACTGGACACAGTACTCCAGGTGAGGTCTGACCAGAGCAGAATACAGTGGCACTATTACTTCCCTTGATCTAGATGCTATACTCCTATTGATGCAGCCCAGAATTGCATTGGCTTTTTTAGCTGCCACGTCACACTGTTGGCTCATGTCAAGTTTGTGGTCAACCAAGACTCTTAGATCCTTTTCACATGTACTGCTCTCAAGCCAGGTGTCACCCATCTTGTATTTGTGCCTCTCATTTTTTTTGCCCAAGTGCAATACTTTATATTTCTCCCTGTTAAAATTCATCTTGTTTGTTTTGGCCCAGTTCTCTAATCTGCCACCTTCATTATACATCATTACTCATCAGACAAAAACATTCCCTTCAACAAGGCCTTTGGCTGATTAATATTCTACAGCCCTTTATACGTGTTGGGAGGGTATTGGTTTTGTTTTGTATTTCTTCTTGCTTTCATGTTCTCAAATTGTATTTTTCTGTTGCAAACCACCCTATGATCTTCAGATGGCGGTGTACAAATTTAACAACAGAAGCAACACCACCACAAAAACTTTGCTTCCCCCTCTCCGAATCTATTCCAACCCCCGTCTCTCTTGTCTCCTTCTCTGGTTCTGCTTTGACCACCTGCGGCTGAATCAATAGCTGAAAGTCCCACATTTCTTGCTCGTCACATGCCTAATGAAGGTTTTTCCTCCAGAATGCAACATCGTTCGGAAATCTGCAATATTACCCTCGCGTCAGGCACACTGCTAGGTTCTTGATGGGCAGGTTCACACCTGTCAGTTCTGATGTTCCCCACCTCCGGCGTCAGATAATGAGAAAATTTCTCCGGAGGAAACCAATCGAGAGGCAGCTGGGTCTTAACCTATAACACAGGACGACGGGCGCTTCATTCTTTGTGGCTTAGCAGATGGACATAAGAATATAAGAAGAGCCTGTGCTGGATCAAGGGAGTGGCCCATCTAGTTCAGCATCCACAGTGGCCAAACAGATGTCTGTGGGAAACCAGGGTCCTGAACATGAGCACAAGAGCTCTTTCTCCTCCCATGGTCTCCAGCAATTGGGATTCAGGAGTATCTCTGCCTCCCAAATTTGGAGGCAGAGCATAGTCTGTTGGGATGCTGCTGGGGAGACAGGGGCATCAGGCAGGCCCCCAGCTGGCTCCAGCCACCGGCCGGCAGCCAGGTGAACTCCGGTCTCCCTTGGAACAGCATCAATCAGTGACTCATAGCTTCAGAAGCCTTCAGAAACTTGAGCACGCTCTATCAGCAGAGTGAATAACTTCTCACAACAGAAGTGGCGGACAAAGACATGTATAAGCATTATTTACGGGCGTTTATTCAGCATAGTTCAGGAACAAAGGGGGAAAAAACATGTCTGCTTCCCTTCGTGTCTAAGTACACAGCAACAGCAAAAGCAATATAGAAACGGAAGTTCCCAGCAAGCCTGTGCTGGAAGTAAACAGGCATGTGACACACAACAGTCATGCTGTTCTTTTTAAGGTGGAACGGAACTATATCCTAACATAGTCATCCTGGCTGGTAGTCCATCGATAGCCCCCCCTCTTCATAAATTTGTCTGATCCTCTTTTAAAGCCATCTAGGTTGGTGGCCATCACTGCCTCCTGTGGCAATGAGTTCCGTAGTTTAACTATGCACCGCATTAAGAAGGACTTGGCTGCACTGGCTGCCCACCTGCTTCAGAGCCAGGTTCACAGCCGTTGCATTAATTCACAAAGCCCTGAACACCTTAGGTCAAGGACACATCAGGCATCACCTGAACCCTTATATCCCAGCTCGATCATCTGCAGGAGCCTCATTGGTCATCTCCCAAGTTGGCGAGGCTTGTTTGATAACAACAGGAAACCAAGTTTTTTGTGTGTCATCAGCTCAGCCCTGTGGAACAATCTGCCACTGGAGAATCAGTCACCACCTTCCATGTCAACTCTTAAATGCCTGTTGAAAACTTTTCTATTCCCCTAGACCAGGGGTCAGCAACCTTTTTCAGCCATGGGCCGGTCCACTGTCCCTCAGACCTTGTGATGGGCTGGACTATATTTTGAAAACAATATACGAACAAATTCCTATGCCCCACAAATAGCCCAGAGATGCATTTTAAATAAAAGCACATATTCTGCTCATGTAAAAACACCAAGCAGGCCCCACAAATAACCCAGAGATGCATTTTACATAAAAGGACACATTCTATTCATGTAAAAACACGCTGATTCCCGGACTGTCCATGGGCTGGATTGAGAAGGCGATTGGGCCAGATCCGGCCCCCGGGCCTTAGTTTGCCTACCTCTGCCCTAGGCATAAGCAAGCCCTTTCACAATGGTTAACTGCTGTTCTGCTTTTAACTTTTTGCATGGTTTTTATTATATGGTTCTGTGTTTTTACTGCTGTAAACGGCTTTGATGTATTTTCCGTGACACAGCAGTATACAAATATTTTTGTAAATAAACAGATTCATCTTAATCCTCTTCGGAAGCTGCACAAGTCCAAAGACTTTTGCTTGGGCAGCGGGACGCCTCTTCCAGCCCTTTACTTTACAGCTGTGCTCCTGCAAAAATCTGTTAGGAGGAGAAGTTCTGCTGCACAAGAAGAAGTCCTTGTGTGAAGGGGGAGACTTGGTTGGAGGCACCCCCCCCCCGTTTTCTGTTTGTTTCTGTTTTATATTGCCAAATGTCTTGACCTTTTCTTGGCAAAAGACAGGATATGCATGACCACAAGGCAATGCAATGAACCTCTCAAAGTAAGAAGCCCGTAGTTCTAGTCTGTTGGCTGCTGTGTGCAGCCAGGATCACAGGTATTATTCCAGGGCATCCCACATCTTCGGATAATCCTGAAGACGAGAGGACTATTTGGGGGCTGTCATGATATTGAAGTCGCCTCCGAGGTAATGCACATCTCAAAAGAGTCTTCCATGGCGTATTGGATTCTTGATACATAGACATGCCACTGCGAGGCCAAACGGTGGATCTGATTTAAATCCTCTCCTTTCACAGAATCCGAATGAGGCTTTCCCTGCAATGCCTGCTTGCAAATTGGTAGTTTCTTCTGAGCTATGTAGCAGTTCAGGTGTAGCAAAAGCTATTTTCAAAGGTAGCCGGGATGCTTTGTAAAGGGTTTTGCTTTTTACCGATCACATCAGGTTCTGCAAGACGTCTCCAGCAGAGCTTGCAAGTTTTAAAAGCAAACGGTCTGCAAAATTCAGATGCAAAATGCACACACATAAAGGCCCCGCTATGGCCTTTATGCAACAAAACAGGCATGTCATTCGCAAGCTAATTAGCAAAGCGGCTAATTCTGTTGTGGAAGGTCAACTCGTCCAGATTATTATACTCTGGCTTGCAGGAACATGTGAATAAAGGAGGATCCATGCAGATTTGGGTATTCAGAAAGATCTTGCTGACATGTGAGGCTAAAGTATAAGCAGTAGCCAGTCTCCCAAGGGGAGCCCATACCCTCCAACATTTCTCTGATGACAATAGGGATGTCCCATTCCACAACGATAGAATCATAGAATCATAGAATCATAGAATCCTAGAGTTGGAAGAGACCACAAGGGCCATCGAGTCCAACCCCCTGCCAAGCAGGAAACACCATCAGAGCACTCCTGACATATGGTTGTCAAGCCTCTGCTTAAAGACCTCCAAAGAAGGAGACTCCACCACACTCCTTGGCAGCAAATTCCATTGTCGAACAGCTCTTACTGTCAGGAAGTTCTTCCTAATGTTTAGGTGGAATCTTTTTTCTTGTAGTTTGGAACCATTGCTCCGTGTCCGCTTCTCTGGAGCAGCAGAAAACAACCTTTCTCCCTCCTCTATGTGACATCCTTTTATATATTTGAACATGGCTATCATATCACCCCTCATATAACCTCCTCTTCTCCAGGCTAAACATGCCCAGCTCCCTTAGCCGTTCCTCATAAGGCATCGTTTCCAGGCCTTTGACCATTTTGGTTGCCCTCCTCTGGACACGTTCCAGTTTGTCCGTGTCCTTCTTGAACTGTGGTGCCCAGAACTGGACACAGTACTCCAGGTGAGGTCTGACCAGAGCAGAATACAGTGGCACTATTACTTCCCTTGATCTAGATGCTATACTCCTATTGATGCAGCCCAGAGCTTGCAGGGCAGCGGCTGAAGAAGGAGCAAAAAGGGTTTTCTTGTGTGTGTGTTTCTTGTGGCTGATTAGCTGCTTTCCCTGTGCAAAGGTCAGAGGGGGCAGGGTTTCTGTTGAGGTAGGTGATTAGCTGTGGGAGGAGCTTATCAGAGCTTGCAGGGCAGCGGCGCGCCAGTTTGATCCATCTCGTACATTTAGGGGAGCTAGTCTCAAACGTTTGTTGGGGGAGACCTAGGGTTTTTTTGGGGGGGAGAGTTATTTGTCCTGTCTGCACGCTTCTTATGATGGAGGACCGCTGTAGCCAGCCCCAACGACACGTTCTCAAGATGGAGAGTGAGGGAACAGCTGCAGTCGCCTGCGGTTCCTGCGCAATGTTTGCCATCTTGCCAAAGGTTGCAGGCAGCTTTACCTGCAGCAATTGCATGTTGATTGCCCTCTTAAAAGACAAAGTCCAGCAACTGGAGGAACGTGTAGCTACGCTCCAAAGAATTAGAGAGCTGGAGCTCTTCTTGGAAGCAACAGAGCACACCGTCTCCACTAAGGAGGAGACAGGGGACTCCCCTGAGAAGGAGGCTAGTTCACCAACACAGGAGCCACTAAGGAGGAGACAGGGGACTCCCCTGAGAAGGAGGCTAGTTCACCAACACAGGAGCCAGATATATGGAGAAACGTGACACAAAGAAGTAGGAAGCCCAGGGTTCACTCTGATTGTTTAGAAATACACAATCGCTTTGAGGTCCTCTCCCCTAGCATGGAAGACGAAGAGCAGACTCCATTTGAGGATCTCTCCCTCATTACAGTCGATCAGGTATATGAAGACGAGCAGCAAAGTCAGTCCTCAGGGAATGTGCAGGCGACCTTGGAATGGACAGCTCACGGAAGAACCCCGACCAAACCTAAGAGGAGGCGTGTAGTGGTGATAGGGGATTCCCTACTGAGGGGAACAGAAGCAGTGATCTGTGGGCCTGACAAGATGTCTCGGGAAGTGTGCTGTCTCCCCGGGGCTAAGATCCAAGATGTAACTGAACGACTGCAAGGAATCATAAAACCTACTGACAAATACCCCTTCCTCTTGGTTCATGTGGGAACCAATGACACTGCAAGCAATAGGCTCCAGAAGATCAAAAGAGACTATGAGGCTCTGGGCAGGAAATTGAAGCAATTAAATGCACAAATTGTCATCTCATCTGTCCTCCCAGTTGAACGATGTGGCCCAGGGAGAGAGAGAAAAATAGTGGAAGTGAACAGCTGGCTTCGCAAATGGTGTAAACAGGAACGGTTTGGATTCTTAGATCACGGACTGCAGTTTCTTGAAGATGGACTTCTGGCAAGCGATGGGTTGCACCTCACAACGGTTGGAAGGAATGTTTTTGCCAAAAATCTCAGAAACCTCATCAGGAGGGCTTTAAACTGACTAATGTGGGGGAGGGAGACAGTGCTCCTGAAGGTAGGAGTCTATCAATTGATGAAGATGATCATCCAAATTTCATAGACCAAATGGAGCAAACAGCACGCAGACCTAGTGGTGGGAGGAAAAAATCCTTAAATAAGAGACACGGGGGAATGATTAATGGACTTCAATGTCTGTACACTAATGCGCAAAGCATGGGAAATAAACAAGATGAGCTTGAGCTCTTGGTACAGCAAACTAAATATGACATAATAGGCATCACTGAAACCTGGTGGGATAAGTCCCATGACTGGAATGTAATAATGGAGGGATACAATCTATTTCAGAGAAACAGACCAGACAAGAAAGGAGGAGGAGTGGCGTTATATGTCAGGGATGTGTATACCTGTGAAGAGATCCAAGATTTAGAACCTCAAAGCCAAAGGGAGAGCATTTGGGTCAAAATTAAGGGAGAGAAGAATAACAGGGACCTCATTGTGGGAGTTTACTATAGATCCCCAAGCCAAACGGAGGACATAGATGATGCCTTCCTGGAACAGATGGCCAAGCATGCAAAAGGAAGGGAGATAGTAGTAATGGGGGACTTCAATTACCCGGATATTTGCTGGATGTCAAACGCAGCCAAGAGCATAAGGTCAAACAGATTCCTCACTGGCCTTGCAGACAACTTCGTTGTCCAGAAAGTGGGAGAAGCAACAAGAGGAACAGCCATTTTAGATCTGGTCCTAACCAATGTTGATGACCTGGTTAGTGCGGTAGAAGTGGAAGGATCATTAGGCGCGAGTGATCATGCTCTTCTGAAGTTTACTATACAGCGGAAAGGAGCAGCCAAGCATACTAGGACTCAATTTCTTGACTTTAAGAAAGCCGACTTCACAAAACTTAGGGAAGTGCTGGGTGAGATCCCATGGACAGTAATACTAAAGGGAAAGGGAGTTCATGATGGCTGGGAGTTTGTTAAGAGGGAGATAGTAAAAGCACAACTTCAGGCAATACCAATGAGACGGAAACATGGAAGGTGCCTAAAGAAGCCAGGGTGGCTATCTAAAGAACTTTTAACTGAGTTAAGATTAAAAAAGGATGTGTACAAAAAATGGAAAAGGGGGGAAAGCACCAAAGAGGAATTCAAACAAATAGCCAGCATGTGTAGACACAAAGTCAGAAAAGCTAAAGCACAGAATGAACTCAGGCTTGCTAGAGAGGTTAAAAGCAACAAAAAAGGCTTGTATGGGTATGTTCGTAGCAAAAGGAAGAACAAAGAAACAGTGGGGTCACTCAGAGGAGAAGATGGTGAAATGCAAACAGGGGACACAGAAAGGGCTGAACTCCTCAATGCCTTCTTTGCCTCAGTCTTCTCCGATAAAGAAAACAATGCCCGACCTGAAGAATTTGGAGCAAATGATTCAGCAGAGGAAACACAGCCCAGAATAACTAAGGAGATAGTACAAGAATACTTGGCTAGTTTAGATGTATTCAAGTCTCCAGGGCCAGATGAACTGCATCCAAGAGTATTAAAAGAACTGGCAGATGTGATCTCAGAACCACTGGCACTCATCTTTGAGAATTCCTGGAGAACAGGCGAAGTCCCGGCAGACTGGAGGAGGGCAAATGTTGTCCCTATTTTCAAAAAGGGGGAAAGAGAGGACCCAAATAATTACCACCCAGTCAGTCTGACATCAATACCAGGGAAGATTCTGGAGCGGATCATTAAGCAAACAGTCTGTGAGCACCTAGAAAGGAATACTGTGATCACCAATAGTCAGCATGGATTTCTGAAAAATAAGTCATGTCAGACTAACCTGATCTCGTTTTCTGACAGAATTACAAGCCTGGTAGATGAAGGGAACGCAGTGGATGTAGCCTACCTTGATTTCAGGAAGGCATTTGACAAGGTGCCCCATGATATTCTTGTAAAGAAGCTGGTAAAATGCGGTCTTGACTATGCGACCACTCAGTGGATTTGTAAGTGGCTGACTGACCGAACCCAAAGGGTGCTCATCAATGGTTCCTCTTCATCCTGGAGAAGAGTGACTAGTGGGGTGCCACAGGGTTCTGTCTTGGGCCCGGTCTTATTCAACATCTTTATCAACGACTTGGATGATGGACTCAAGGGCATCCTGATCAAATTTGCAGATGACACCAAACTGGGAGGGGTGGCTAACACCCCAGAGGACAGGATCACACTTCAAAATGACCTTGACAGGTTAGAGAAGTGGGCCAAAACAAACAAGATGAATTTTAACAGGGAGAAATGTAAAGTATTGCACTTGGGCAAAAAAAAATGAGAGGCACAAATACAAGATGGGTGACACCTGGCTTGAGAGCAGTACATGTGAAAAGTATCTAGGAGTCTTGGTTGACCACAAACTTGACATGAGCCAACAGTGTGACGCAGCAGATAATTTTACTATTTATATCCCACACATCTTACTGGGTTGTCCCAGCCACTCTGCGCTGCTTTCAATCTATATAAAACCGTAAGAAAACTTCCCTATACAGGATTGCCTTCAGATGGCACAGGGGTCGGATAACTCCATACCCTCCAACATTTCTCCAGTTAAAATAGGGACAACATGAGGAAAAGTGGGACACTTGGTTTGGGAGTCCAGTCAAGATAAAGCTGGCACGAACTAGAAATGGGGAGAGAAATTGAGTTCTGTCTGCATTTTGTTGCAAACCTGCCTCATTTGCACTTCCTGAAATAATATGTGAATCGAAACTCAGCTTTCCTTCAAAACCTGCATATCTCCAAACTTTGCAGTGCAGTTTGCCAAGCAAAAAAAGTGTACAAAAATGAAAAATCAGGGGAAAGTGTGCAATAAAAGGAGCATATTAGTGAAAATAGCATACAGAAACAAACTGTATTAGGGTAAATTGTTTGCATGCACACACACACACACACACACACACACACACACACACAAGCATATAACAAAAATGTTGAGTTAAAAGTTGAGAAATTTTTGTGGCGACTTTAAATATAAACATCATACAAATGTAGCAAACTCAGTGTAGGAGCTTCAATTTCCAGAGTGGTTTAACCACCAATCACTGTTCCTGGCGATCTCTGGGAATTATAGCTGCAAGAGGAGAAAACAGGGGTCTCCTAACAACTCTCGTCACTCTTAATGAACTACAGCTCCCAGAATCCTTTGGGGGAATGTGGCCTAAGTCACTCTGACCAATGTCACTGGAATGCTCCGATTTTAGAAGGAAGAAACCACCATGTCTTGTGATGTATGCTTCTAGGAGAATCTCCCTCCTCAGCCCACATTTCAGGAAGGATGTTGCAATGGTGAACTCTCACATCTGAGCAAGAGGGATTGCCAATGATCACAATCCACTTAGCCTTTCAGGGCAAAAGGTGAAGAGGTGACTTGGCCAGTGCCTCCGTCCCAGGCCTGGTGTCCTCCATGGTCCTTGACATCTGACCCAGTCAGCTTGTTTGACTTGCAGATCTCGTTGCAAATAAGGCTGGCATTCTCCATAGTGGAAGCGCTTGGCTGAGGAACAGATGGCAGGTGGGGGCACAGGAGAGAGATGTTCCCCACCACGCCGAGGGTTTTTGGCCAAGACAGATGACTTCCTGCAAGGCACAGAAAAGGTATACAGTAGCTGAGATGAAATTTCCCAAGCAAATCTGGCTGAATTTAAAGTGAAACTCACTTCTGTTGTGAGGACTTCCTGTAAATGGGTTTGGTTCTTTAGACATCACCCTGCAGACAAAGGTCCATATAGTTAAAGCTATGGTTTTCCCCCAGTAGTGATGTATGGAAGTGAGAGCTGGACCATAAAGAAGGCTGATCGCCGGAGAATTGATGCTTTTGAATTATGGTGCTGGAGGAGACTCTTGAGAGTCCCATGGACTGCAAGAAGATCAAACCTCTCCATTCTGAAGGAAATCAGCCCTGAGTGCTCACTGGAAGGACAGATCGTGAAGCTGAGGCTCCAATACTTTGGCCACCTCATGAGAAGAGAAGACTCCCTGCATAAGACCCTGATGTTGGGAAAGATGGAGGGCACAAGGAGAAGGGGATGACAGAGAACGAGATGGTGGGACAGTGTTCTCGAAGCTACCAGCATGAGTTTGACCAAGCTGCAGGAGGCAGTGGAAGACAGGAGGGCCTGGCGTGCTCTGGTCCCGGGGGTCATGAAGAGTCGGACACCACTAAACAACTAAACAACAACAAAAGAGACTTACCCAGTTTGGGGGCCTCCAGATATTTTGGACTCCAGCTCCTACCAATCTCAAACAGTGCAGCTGGGGAAGTCTGACCTGAGTTGCTTCATAGAATCATAGATCTGTAGAGTTTGAAGGTACCCTCAGGGTCTTCTCTCCCAACCCCCTGAAATGTGGGAATTATAGCTAAAGTATTCCTCACATGCGGCCAATCAACCTGGGTTCAAAAACCTCCAGGTAAGGAGAGTCCATCGCCTTCCAGGGAAGTCTGTTCCAGTGTTGAACAGCTCTTAGCATTAGAAAGCTCTTCCAGTGTTTAGTCAGAATCTCCTTCCTTGTCATTTGAGTTTGTGGGTTTGGATCCTACCATCTGGAGCAGTGGAAAACTAATACAATACAATACAATACAATACAATACAATACAATACAATACAATACAATACAATACAACACAACACAACACAACACAACACAACACAACACAACACAACACAGCACAACACAATATATAATACTTTATTATTTATTATTTATACCCTGCCCATCTGGCTGAGTTTTCCCAGCCACTCTGGGTGGCTCCCAATCGAGTGTTAATACAGCATTAAATATTAAAAACTTCCCTAAACAGGGCTGCCTTTAGATGTCTTTTAAAGATAAGATAGCTGCTTATTTCCTTGACATCTGATGGGAGGGAGTTCCACAGGGCAGGTGCCACCACCGAGAAGGCCCTCTGCCTTTAAGCAGAGGCTTGACAACCATATGTCAGGAGTGCTCTGATGGTGTTTCCTGCTTGGCAGGGGGTTAAACTCGATGGCCCTTGTGGTCTCTTCCAACCAGTGGCGTAGCGTGGATTGTCAGCACCCGGGGCAAGGCAAGTAATTTGCGCCCCCTAACCCGTGGATTTGCGCCCCCTAACCCGTGGATTTGCCCTAACCCCAGATGTTGCGCCCGGTGCGGCCGGCCCCCCCTGCACCCCCCACGCTACGCCACTGCTTCCAACTCTAGGATTCTGTGATTCTATGATTCTATGGTTCCCTGTAACCTCACTTCTTGCAATGAGGGAACCACCAGAAAGCCCTCGGCGCTGGACCTCAGTGTCCGAGCTGAACAAAGGGGGTGGAGACGCTCCTTCAGGTATCCTGGACTGAGGCCATATAGGGCTTTAAAGGTCAGCTCCAACACTTTGAATTGTGCTTGGAAACATACTGGAAACAAGCTTGCTCCACTTCCATGTGGCAGCCCTTCAGATATTTGATATGTTTCAGGACTTGACGAAAGGGCAACGATGTTTCTTGATGAGATAAAGTTGATCATGGCCACTCAGAGTGAGACAAACATGGACACAGACCCCTAGCCTCACCTCAGCAACCCTGGTGCCGAGTTTGGAGACAATATCTGAAGAGGTGGCCAAACCTATGCTGAAAAAAACAGGTGAAGGAGACCAAAGTCCTGTTCCAGTCTGCCATTTTGATTTATAATGCTTGTCCAAGCATTGATCAGGACGGCTGCACCTACCTCAGGAACCCTTCTGTCACTCTCGGTGACGATATAGTGAGAGGCATCCAAACACCTAGAGAACAAATGGACAGACAGACAAACTACTTTCAAAAATATATAGTAGGTAGTATTGCATTTGAACAGGCCCTGTGTTTGCCTCCCTCCCTCCCTCCCCTCCCAGGACAGATGAAGGCTAACTTGCCCATCCTCTGAAAAGTGCCAGCTAGTGAAGGCGACAGGAAGGATAAGAGGCCAACCAAAACAAAAAGTCTATAAGGAGTGGAGAATCTTTAAAGAATACTTAAAAAACTACGGTATAAAAGGAAACACCTTGGCAGAACTAGACTGATCCTTGTATTGCATAAATATAAGTTAGTAGGGAGATAAAAAGAGACTATATAAGAAATATGCAACTGTGCGGTATAAGGTAATTGATAGATAAAGTACAGTGAGATTAATTGGAAGTCATTTTTAATTTCTTTCTTTATATGTTTTATAATTGATTTCAGTATTGGGAGTATAAATGATGTTAGTTATACTAATTTTGTTGTTTCTTATCTTGTGGTTGTTTGTTTGACTTCTTCATTATTTGTTTGTTTGATTGCATGCATGTAAGCAATGACAAACCTAGACAGCATCTTAAAAAGCAGAGACATCACCTTGCCAACAAAGGTCCATATAGTTAAAGCTATGGTTTTCCCAGTAGTGATGTATGGAAGTGAGAGCTGGACCATAAAGAAGGCTGATCGCCAAAGAATTGATCCTTTTGAATTCTGGTGCTGGAGGAGACTCTTGAGATTCCCATGGACTGCAAGAAGATCAAACCTATCCATTCTGAAGGAAATTAGCCCTGGGTGCTCACTGGAAGGACAGATCCTGAAGCTAAGGCTCCAATACCTTGGCCACCTCATGAGAAGACTCCCTGGAAAAGACCCTGATGTTGGGAAAATGGAGGGCCCAAGGAGAAGGGGACGACGGAGGACGAGATGGTGGGACAGTGTTCTCGAAGCTACCAGCATGAGTTTGGCCAAACTGCAGGAGGCAGTGGAAGACAGGAGTGCCTGGCGTGCTCTGGTCCAGGGGGTCACGAAGAGTCGGGCACGACTAAACCACTAAAGAACAACAACAATGATCGTATGTCTGTTTATTTGTTCATTTGTCTGTTTCCCCATAAATGCATTTATTTTAAATCAAGAAAGATATACTTAAAAAGAAAAGAAATGAAAAGTGCCAGGCTAAATACAAACTATTCCTTTGAAGTTCATCCCTCAAAGAATTCTGGGCTTTGTAGTTCAGCCCTCCCAAAGTTATCATTCCCAGAACAAACTACGGAGCCCAGAATTCTTGGAGGTGCAGAAAATGTGCTTTTAAGGCATAGTGGGATTTGAGCTCCATGTTGGGCAGAAGATTCCTGCATTGCAGAGGGTTGGACTAGATGATCCTCGTGGTCCCTTCAAACTCTACAACCCTATGATTTATATTACCATTGATTTCCCTACTTTGCCTTTACTGTACCATTACCAATAATTCACACATTCTGCACACCATCGTTTCTAGCCTTCAGGTCCCATCCTTCGGGTGCTGAGCAGCTGGTCTTTCTGAAGGTAGGCCAAGTAAGCAGAGTTGTTGACTTTCCCCTTCTGCCTTTCTCCACGACCTGCAAATGGGAAAAATTGCTTCTTTTCTCTTGCGGGGGGCCATTCCTCCCGAGGAACGCAATTTGTTTTAACCAGGTGCTTAATTCTGTCCTTGAATCGATTTATCTCCTTTGAAGCAATTCATTTTTTCCCCATGAAGGGGACATGGTATGATGAAGAATTGACACCATGTAATAGTTCAGAAATGCCTCCGATCGCCAGCCTCCCCCTCCCACAGCGCAGAATGAAATGGTTTGACTGCCGCCGCCGAATTCTCCAGCAGATCCAATATCCTTCCGCAGATTTGTAATTTGCCCATTAACATTCTCCTCTGATTTCATTGCGCCGTCTGGCCTTCGGAAATATGGCCGGAGGCTAATGGGAGCCAAACTGTTTTTTATTTGTCTTGGCTATAAAATTGATATCTCCGTATTAACTTTGCAGGGCAATATCTGTTTATGTAGCGTCATAAACCTGATGGTGGGTTTCACAATCTTGTTAAGCATTTCTTTTTTCGACTGTAGGAACACCTTCCCAGAAAGGCAAATAAGGAACCCAAACGTACAGCAGACGGCAGAAATGGCAAATCTCCCGGAAGAAGGGTATTCAACACTTTTGCTTCCATGGAATTGCAAAGTTGAGATTTGCAGATCCCTTATTGGATATGCACACAGTGAGCAGCAGCACATACCAAATGTCTGTCTTATTAGGATCAGCAGGACTGCAATCCTTTGTGCGTGGTTTCCTGGAAGTAAACTCCATTGACTGTGTTGGCACTGACTTCTGACCCTATGGGTTGCACTTGTAAAATGCATGGAGCTTTAACAAAAGGCTGAAATGCAAACCATCTTGCGAAGCAGTTACCATTGGTGTGAAGAAGGAACCCCATCAAAGGAAAGAAAACAAGTATCTAGCCTCTGCTTGATTCCCCCTTCATTCTCTAACTTCCTTCCTGCTAATCTGCCACAGCATAGCTCAGTGTAGCCTGCACTGATGCACAAGGAGTCCCTGAGGCTTCTTTTCCCAATCTTACCTGGAGATGCTGGCACTGAATTTGGTTCTTCTGCATGTTCAGCACATGGTCTATCACTGAGTTATAGAAATCCTGCAAAGGTGGTTCGACCATAATTGGTTTATGAAAGTTACCGATAGGTAGCCGTGTTGGTCTGCCATAGTCAAAACGAAATAAAAAAATTCCTTCCAGTAGCACCTTAAAGACCAACTAAGTTAGTTCTTGGTATGAGCTTTCGTGTGCATGCACACTTCTTCAGATACAGTGTGTATCTGAAGAAGTGTACATGCACCCGAAAGCTCATACCAAGAACTAACTTAGTTGGTCTTTAAGGTGCTACTGGAAGGAATTTTTTTATTTGGTTTATGAAACTATTTTTGGATGCCACTGTAAATTCCTTGCCTCCCCCCCCCCCTTTTATTTCAACATTTCACCCATGGGCAAAAGTGGACAGAATTAAAACAGGACCTTCAGTATTTGGAATACTGCTTTATTTTTGAAATTCAGCTGTGAAAGGGATTTGCGAAAAAGCAAAAACCTACGGCTTCCCGGTGATTGGTTAGGCAATAATAAATAATGGTGCAAATAAACAGGCCTTTAGAGAGTATTGATCAGTGCTAACTGTGAGCATCACGTTGTAATTGATTGGGCAAAAATAGGTTATTCAGAGGCGTGACTTGCAATAATGAAGTCTGGTTGCGTAAGAGCATGCAATATGTTGACAACGCAAGGGTTTGTCTAGGTGTTACCCCCCCCCCCAATCTAACACCAGGGAGATTGCTGCATGGGGAGATTGGTCCGCCCATAGCTTCAATTTAATTATGTCTTCACACTCCATTGTGAAGCTGTTGTGTTGTGATGCTGAAGCAAGCTGTTGCAAAATGGAAGTCCCAGATCAATATTTCTTGGATGGAAATAGTGTGGAGAAGCTATATACGGTACCTATGTCCCCACATCCTATTTCTGCATGACTCAACCTGGAGAAGTGGTCTTTGCTAAATGTAAAGAAATATGCAATAATAAGAGTACATTCATTTGTAAAAAAGGAATATACAACGGGATAGACAGGAAGTTCAAAGCATTGGTACATATATAATTTTGGAATAGTTTTTTGTCCTTGTCCCCCCCTTTTTTTCTTTTAGTATATAAACTTTGTATAAAGGTAAAGGTAAAGGGACCCCTGACAATTAGGTCCAGTTGTGGCCAACTCTGGGGTTGTGGCACTCATCTCGCTTTACTGGCTGAGGGAGCCGGCATACAGCTTCTGGGTCATGTGGCCAGCATGACTAAGTCGCTTCTGTTGAACCAGAGCAGCGCACGGAAACGCAGTTTACCTTCCCACCGGAGCGGTACCTGTTTATCTACTTGCACTGGTGTGCTTTTGAACTGCTAGGTTGGCAGGAGCAGGGACTGAGCAACGGGAGCTCACCCCGTTGCGGGATTCGAACCGCCGACCTTCTGATTGGCAAGTCCTAGGCTCTGTGGTTTAACCCACAGCGCCACCCGCGTCCCTATAAACTTTGTATACATGTTGAAAATTATAGTATAATAAGCCTTGTGATGTAATACGATGATGTTTACCAATGTAACATAAGAACTTTAATAAATAAAGAAAATTCAAAAAAGAAAAAGAAAAAAGGAGGTCTTTGCTTGAGATCAAGCCAGATAAAACGAGGGAAGGAGTCCACCAGCTTCTGCAGTCATCCATTTCACTGTGAAGCAGTCTTGCCACCAGAAAGTTCTTCCTAATGTTTTGACAGAATCTACTTTCTTCCAATTTGAATACTTTGGTTCAGGTGGTCCCCTGTGGAGCCACAGAAAGCAAGCTTTCTCCATCTGCCTTGTGACAGGCCTCCGCGGATGAAGTATCTTTCGCATCAACATGACAAAGTAAGTAGTTTTTAGCGCTGATTCTCTTCTTCCCCCAAACTCCTAAAACGCAATTCATCTCAATACCTGTTTGCAGAATCAAAGTTGATTTTGTGTCATTTCTTTTTAACAAACCGACACAAATCAACATGAAACCCGTTTATTTCTGTGTTTGTTATTTATCTATTTAAGGAGTTTGTTTGCTGCCCTTCATATGCGTTTAACCTAGGGAGGTTGGCAATAAAAAATTGCAATCAAACACAATTTCCTCCTAAGTGCAAATACTGAAAAGGGAAAAAGAAAAAAGAAAACTCACAAGGAATCCAAAAGTGCTTTTTCCCAGTTCAGCTTCAGAATCAATTCTGATGGCAGATGGATGACTCAATTAACAATGCTTAAAACAGAGCCACCTTTCTGTCAGATCTAAAAAGTTTTTCTCGTTTTAAATGCCCAGTTCTGGAGAATAAAAAACAACAATGTAGAAGCCAGGTGATATTCCCAGGGGATGGCGTTCCATAACCACCGGGGTGCCACATGGTTGAAAAAGGCCTCCCTCTTGAAAGGGGGGAAGGGTGTTGTTGTTTAGTCATTTAGTTGTGTCCGCCTCTTTGTGACCCCCTGGACCAAAGCACGCCAGGCACTCCTGTCTTCCACTGCCTCCTGCAGTTTGGTCAAACTCATGCTGGTTGCTTCGAGAACACTGTCCCACCATCTCGTCCTCTGTCGTTCCCTTCTCCTTGTGCCCTCCATCTTTCCCAGCATCAGGGTCTTTTCCAGGGAGTCTTCTCTTCTCATGAGGTGGCCAAAGTCTTGGAGCCTCAGCTTCAGGATCCGTCCTTCCAGTGAGCTCTCAGGGCTGATTTCCTTAAGAATGGAGTTTGACCAAACTGCAGGAGGCAGTGGAGGACAGGAGTGCCTGGCGTGCTCTGGCCCATGGGGTCATGAAGAGTCAGATACGACTAAACGGCTAAACCACAACAACAATACATAAGATGAGGCTGCAGGATCAGGCCAATGGCCCATCTACTCCAGAATCCTGTTCTCACAGTGGCTGAGCAGATGTCTGTGGGAAACTCATAAGCAGGATTCAAATGCAAGAGTAACTCTACTCTCCTGTGGCTTCCAGGAACTAAAATCCAGAAGCATTCCTTGATGGCACAGCTTGGCCATCAATAACCCTTTCCTCTGTCAGCTTCGCCAACGACTGGGCTCCACCTCTTCTGCCCTGACTGGGCTAGGCGAACTCGGAAGCACTTCCAGAGACCTTCCACTGGGGCAGAGCAGGTCTAAGTGCAACGGGCCCAAACCTTGAGCTGTGAGCACCAAACTCAGCACCAAAGTCAGCACAGTATGAATTACACAAACAAAAACTCTGAAGCATAACTTCTTTGTTCTCTTACAGCTACTGCAAACTAAAAATAAATTATAAACTAAAGGAGGCTACTGGACTGCATGAGTGTTACAGTTTCTTATGCAGTCATCTTATCTCTACATCTGAAGGAGTGTCTCCACCCCCATCGTTCTGCCCGGACACTGAGGTCCAGCTCCGAGGGCCTTCTGGTGGTTCCTTCACTGCGAGAAGCCAAATTACAGGGAACCAGGCAGAGGGCCTTCTCGGTGGTGGCACCCGCCCTGTGGAATGCCCTCCCAACAGATGTCAAAGAGAAAAACAACTACCAGACTTTTAGAAGACATCTGAAGGCACCCCTGTTTAAGGAAGCTTTTAATGTTTGATGTATTACGGTATTTTAATATTTTGTTGGAAACCGCCCAGAGTGGCTGGGGAAGCCCAGCCAGATGGGCGGGGTATAAATAATATATTATTATTATTATTATTATTATTATTATTATTATTATTATCTACACAGATAACACTCAGACTCCCACAGAGTCAAGCAGGAGCGGAAGAAGCGATGAGCAGATTCCGCCCCCTCCTTTCTGAAAACATCATGAGATTCTTGCAATGGGAGGGGGTGAAAATATCCACATCCTCATCCATGAATTTCCCTAATCCTCTTTTTAATCCATCTAGGTTGATAGCCATCACTGTCTCCAGTGGCAGGGAGTTCCACAGTTTAACAATGAGCCGCGCGAAGAAAGACTTTCTTGTCAGATGGATTCGGATGGATTAATAGAACAGGAATGAAAGCCACAGTGCCAAGAAAGCTCTTTCCCTCTCCGCTTGATATTTTAGTTTATTACCAAAGAGAGTGAAATACATATTTTGGACTCCCTTGCAAAGATTCTCTGACTGCAGAGAATCTCCCAGAGGAGGAGGATGCACTGCCAGGTTCCTCCGCTTGCCAGACTTTCGAACGGGCGGCCAAAAAGTCACAGGTGTGGACCACATGAGCAGGTGATGCTGATGGAATATCTGCCACCCCCAACCTCCGAAATGTGCTGGAGAGTTGAAACTGAGACAGCTCTCTTCTTGAGATTCGGTTGCTAGATGCTGTGCAGGTAAATAAATATTGTGGGAAGCACAGATGTTGCTGCTGATCTCACTGGAAACATGTAGGAATAATCTTGTCTGCTGCAGATGTTCTCCAGAGAACCAGGAGATACATCGGTTTTGACCTGTAGTTGGATAATTTCACCAAGAAAGAACAACAACCCTCTGCACCTGAGCCCCTGAAGCCTGCACAGAATTTGTTTTACTTATTTATTATTAAATTTATATCCCGCCCTTGGTCCCAAAGGAGCGCAGGGTGGCAGGCTAATATCTTCAGTTAAAAAGAGGAGCTCTCTTCAAGCCGCCAGACTTTCCTTGAAGCCTGACCCTCTAACCTGCTGAGCTTTTCTCCTGAGCCTCCGAGATGGTTAAAATGAAGCTCAACAGGAATCGATACACCAGGCCTTGCAGGGATGCACCGAGGCAAAACTCAGAACCACAGAGCTGCCCGTGACATGAAACAGATCAAAGGAGGATGGAGCCAACATCCAAGCGCATGATGCGCCAGCCTTTTAAAACTGCAGACGGAAACAGGGAGGACATAGGAACTCAAGAAGAATGTGCTGGATCAGGCCAGTGGCCCAACGAGTCCAGCATCGTCTTCTCACAGTGGCCAAGCAAAGGCCCCAAATGGGGAACCCACAAGCAGGACATGAGACCAAAGCACTCCTCCTTTCTGTGGATTCCAGCAACTGGTACAGTACTCAGAAGCATTGCTGCCTCCAGCTGTGGGGGCAGAGCAAAGCCATTGTGGGTAATAATAATAATAATAATAATAATAATAATAATAATAATAAAATAATATATTTCTTTTTTAAAAAAATAATAATATTTATTGAGGTTTTGAATAAACACATATAAACACATATAAACACAAAAAAACAATAAAAAACATAAACAATCAAACAAACAAATCAAAAACAAGTATAAGTTCGAACCATATTTTCTAAACCTAATTTCACCGACCTCCTCACACCTTCCCCTTCTGTATTCTAATCTCATTTATCTTATCAGCAAATCCATCCCACATTTCCCATAGTTTTTATTAATTTTATTCTTTTTCCTTAATCAATGCCCCTGTAATCCACTAATTTTTAAACCCATATCTTATTTAACCTTCATTAATTTTGTAATATTTATTAAGATAGTCTTTGAACTTCTTCCAGTCTTCTTCCACTGTCTCTTTGTCCTGGTCTCGGATTCTGCCGGTCAACTCTGCCAGTCCCATATATTCTGTCATCTTCATCTGCCATTCTTCCAGGGTGGGTAGATCTGGTGTCTTCCAATACTTTGCGATGAGAATCCTTGCTGCTGTAGTAGCATACATAAAGAAAGTTCTATCCTTCTTTAACACCACATGGCTTACCATACCCAGGAGAAAGGCCTCTGGTTTCTTCAGGAAGGTATATTTAAATACCTTTTTCATTTCATTATATATCATTTCCCAGAAAGCCTTAATCCTTGGTCATGTCCACCAGAGGTGAAAAAATGTACCTTCATTTTCTTTACATTTCCAACATTTATTATCTGGTAAGTGGTAAATTTTTGCAAGCTTGACTGGGGTCATGTACCACCTATAGATCATTTTCATAATATTCTCTCTCAAGGCATTACATGCCGTGAATTTCATACCGGTGGTCCACAACCTTTCCCAGTCAGGAAACATAATGTTTTAACTGTTAGCTGATTTAACTGTTTCATCCTGTGTATTCCATTTCAACAGCAAGTTGTACATTTTTGACAAATTCTTAGTATTGGGTTCTAGCAACTCTGTTTCCAGTTTTGATTTTTCCACCTGAAAGCCAATTTTCCTGTCCAACTTAAAGACCTCCAATATTTGATAATAATGAAGCCAGTCTCGCACTTTATCTTTTAGATTCTCAAAACTCTGCAATTTCCACTTATCACCCTCCTGTTCTAAAATTTCACAATATTTTGGCCATTTAACCTCCATATTGAGTTTTTTCAAAGCTTTTGCCTCCATTGGTGACAGCCACCTTGGAGTTTTGTTCTCCAGCAAATCTTTATATTTGATCCAGACATTATATAATGCTTTCCTGACAATATGGTTTTTAAAACCTTTATGCACCTTAACCTTGTCATACCACAAATATGCATGCCATCCAAAAGAATTGTTAAATCCTTCCAAATCCAAAATGTCTGTGTTCTCGAGAAGCAGCCAGTCCTTTAACCAGCAGAAAGCTGCTGATTCATAATATAGTTTCAAATCCGGCAGGGCAAATCCCCCTCTTTCCTTTGCGTCAGTTAAAATCTTAAATTTTATCCTGGGTTTTTTGTCCTGCCAGATAAATTTAGAAATGTCCTGCTGCCAACCCTTGAAACAGTCCATCTTATCCACAATTTGCAATGTTTCAAACAAAAATAACATTCTAGGCAATACATTCATCTTTATAACTGCTATTCGACCAGACAAGGAGAGCTTCAAGTTTGACCAGATTTCTAAGTCTTTTTTCACTTGTTTCCAACATTTCTCATAGTTATCTTTAAATAGATTCATATTTTTAGCTGTCATATTTTCATAGTTTTTAATGACTGATGTTTTAATGTATTTTGAATCATTTTTTGGAAGCTGCCCAGAGTGGCTTGGGAAACCCAGATGGACGGGGTAGAAATATATTATTATAATATAATATAATATGACAACAATAAAAAATGATTCAAAATACATTAAAACATCAGTCATTAAAAACTTCCCCAAACAGGGCTGCCTTCAGATGTCTTCTAAACGTCAGATAATTGTTTATGACATCTGATGGGAGGGTGTTCCACAGGGCGGGTGCCACCACCGAGAAAGCCCTCTGCCTGGTTCCCTGTAAGTTCACTTGAGGGCACAAGGAGAAGGGGACGACAGAGGATGAGATGGTGGGAAAGTGTTCTCGAAGCTACCAGCATGAGTTTGCCCAAACTGCGGGAGGCAGTGGAAGACAGGAGGACCTGGCGTGCTCTGGTCCAGGGGGTCATGAAAAGTCGGACACGACTAAACGACTCAACAACAACAACAAACCTTATATTTTGGAAATGTACATCCAGCTTTTTACCTTTAATTTTTGGGGGGGCCTCCAAGAGAGTGGACCCCTAAGCTATCGCTTGTTTAGCTTATATATAAACCTGGCACTGTGACCTGTCTTTTCCTAAGTCAGACCATTGCTCCGGTGGTGGAAGGGGCAGGCTGGAGGGCAGGGAGACTGACAGCAGGGGGCGCCAGAGCCAAGGATGGGTGGAACCAACTAATTCTAGGTTGTGTATTTACAGCCTCAACCCCAAGCAGGGACGCGGGTGGTGCTGTGGTTAAACTACAGAGCCTAGGACTTGCCGATCAGAAGGTCAGCGGTTCAAATCCCCGCGACGGGGTGAGCTCCCATTGCTCGGTCCCTGCTCGTGCCAGCCTAGCAGTTCGAAAGCACGTCAAAAAAGTGCAAGTAGGTAAATAGGTACCGCTCCGGCGGGAAGGTAAGTGGCATTTCCGTGCACTGCTCTGGTTCGCCAGAAGTGGCTTAGTCATGCTGGCCCGGAAGCTGTACGCTGGCTCCCTCAGCCAGTAAAGCGAGATGAGCCCCAGAGTTAGCCACAACTGGACCTAATGGTCAGGGGTCCCTTTACCTTTTTACCCCAAGCAGAGACATCACCTTGCTGAGAAAGGTCCATATAGTTAAAGCTATGGTTTTCCCAGTAGTGATGTATGGAAGTGAGAGCTGGACCATAAAGAAGGCTGATCGCTGCAGAATTGATGCTTTTGAATTCTGGTGCTGGAGGAGACTCTTGAGAGTCCCATGGACTGCAAGAAGATCAAACCTCTCCATTCCTAAGGAAATCAGCCCTGAGTGCTCACTGGAAGGCCAGATCCTGAAGCTGAGGCTCCAATACTTTGGCCACCTCATGAGAAGAGAAGACTCCCTGGAAAAGACCCTGATGTTGGGAAAGATGGAGGGCGCAAGGAGAAGGGGACGACAGAGGACGAGATGGTCGGACAGTGTTCTCGAAGCTACCAGCATGAGTTTGACCATACTGTGGGAGGCAGTGGAAGACAGGAGTGCCTGGCGTGCTCTGGTCCATGGGGTCACAAAGAGTCGGACACGACTAAATGACTCAACAACAACAAGAGAAATAGCTAATCACATTGAACAGTAGCCTCACAAAAAATGAGTAGCAGATGGAATTCAAGTGTGCCAAGGTTTGGGGGGGGGTTGTTGGGGAGGGGGAAATGAGGGGCGGAACAGCTTTGCACCCGTAGCTTCTCCCCTCCCCGCCGAAGCAACTTCCCTTATCTCCTGGAACACCCGGACCCAGACTCAGTGGCAGGTGAGCAAACAGAAGTGGCTTTTCGGTTCTCTCCTCTCCGTTCTTTATTTTGGAGATTCTCCACGGCAATTTCTGCCAAGTACCCGTAAAACTCCTGGCCAAACAAGCCAGCGGGCAGGAGAGGGCCAGCGAGCCGGTGGGATGCTATTTATAACCCAGATGCCATTTAAGAGATAAGCTGAGGGAATTTAAGCAGGATTTAAGCTAAGCAGTTATCTGTGACCGGCGGACACAGTGTGCATTACGTTAGATTTACCGGAGAATGAGACGGGGAGGGAATGTGAAAAAATAAAATAAAAAGTGACACCTGTTGCCAAAGCAACCATCTAGAAACACGATGGCATTTTGGCTGCCATTAGCGCTGTGGCAAACAGCTGCGATTCTCCCCCAGCCTCTCCCCCAATGTCCCAGGAGTGACAGCAGCATAAATTTGTCTTCCATCTCCATTTGGAAGAGGGAAAGTGTTCAAGAGCCACTGTATATCCGTGTGGATTCTTTCAACATGTGCTCCACGCTCCCTCCATCCTAAGTCTTCAGTGCGAACTGCTGCAGCCTCCAGTAGCAGTGAAATCTGAGTTTGTTCCTTCCACCTCTTTCCGGGTGCATTCAGTCTGGAGAGAGCTTGGCATGGCACACAAAACTCAGATTCCTCACCACTTTCCCAACCAACTCCATACACTGCTGCAAGCTCAGAGTAGAGTTGGTGGGACCTATGATGTGGTTGAAGTGTTTGGCATCTGTCTGTCTTGGGAGACAATGGAAGAGTATGCCTTCAGGGGTGAAGTCAATACAGTGGTACCTCGGGTTAAGTACTTAATTCGTTCCGGAGGTCCGTTCTTAACCTGAAACTGTTCTTAACCTGAAGCACCACTTTAGCTAATGGGGCCTCCTGCGGCTGCCATGTGATTTTTGTTCTCATCCTGAAGCCAAGTTCTTAACCCGAGGTAATATTTCTGGGTTAGCAGAGTCTGTAAACTGAAGCGTATGTAACCAGAGGTACCACTGTAATAATAATAATAATAATAATAATAATAATAATAATAATAATAATAATTTATTATTTATACCCTGCCCATCTAGCTGGGCTTCCCCAGCCACCCTGGGTGGCTTCCAACAAAGTATTGAAATACAGTGGTCTGTTAAACATTAAAAGCTTCCCTAAACAGGGCTGCCTTCAGATGTCTTCTGAAAGTCTGGTAGTTGTTCTTCTCTTTGACATCTGTCAGGAGGGCATTCCACAGGGCGGGTGCCACCACCAAGAAGGCCCTCTGCCTGGTTCCCTGTAACTTGGCTTCTCACAGTGAGGGAACCGCCAGAAGGCCCTCAGAGCTGGACCTCAGTTTCCGGGGAGAATGATGGAGGTGGAGACGCTCCTTCAGGTACACTGGGCCGAGGCCATTTAGGGCTTTAAAGGTCAGCACCAACATTTTGAATTGTGCTCAGAAACATACTGGGAGCCAGTGTAGATCTTTCAAGACCAGTGTTATGTGGTGTTGATGGCCACTCCCAGTCACCAGTCTAGCTGCCACATTCTGGATTAGTTGTAGTTTCTGAGGAGAAACCATCCATTGGAGAGTTACAGAGACTGATATGGGAGAGACATGTTTCATTGCAGCTTTAGTCTTGTGAAGGGGGAAGGAAATATTGAAAGTCTTGTACGTTTGGCCCATCAATGTGACCAGATCGGGGAGTTTACAGTCTGGGGCTATGGACAAGCTGAGACCTTTCCAGTCCACATATCAATTTGAAATGGATTGGCAGCTGAATTCCACTTCAGCATTAGTAACAGAGTAGCCTCCTTCTCTGAACCTGGGACCAACAGGATTCATGGAAGAAAAGGCCCGCAATGGCTATTGGCCATGATGGCTATTTTCTACTGCCACTGTTGGGGGCAGTATGTCTCTGAATGGGAGTCAGAAGGGCGAAGAGTAGTGCTGTGCTCAGGTTTTGCCTCTGGGCTTCCCACTGGGGCATCTGGTTGGCCACAATGGGAACAGGATACTGGACTTCTGGGATTGGACTGTTAGAATTCCTGCTCCGTGGTTGCAGTCATGGGATTGTTGTCTATCACATGACAGTATATGTTTTGACTCCACAGAGTGGGAAGTGACAGAGACAGGATGTTTGTGTTACTGTGTTCCATGAAGTGGGACTATTGTCCTTTGTTCTTTCTCTCTTTGCTGTCTGATGCTGTCAACTTTTCCCTTTTCTTGCAAGGAATCCTATTCGGAATAAGGGAATTTCCCTTAAAAAAAGGGAATGTGTTAGAGGCTATGTGTTAGAGGCTATGTGTTAGAGAGAGGGAGCCATGTTGCAGTGCCCTGTGTGTGTTTATATGTAAATAAAGTAGATTAGCCAAAATGCTGAGTTGCTAAGGTCTGTCACGCAAGTTGGGCAAATTCTGTGGATCCCGAAGTGTGCCGGTGTCTGTTGGCATCGATCGCTGTGATGTTCAGGCAGAAGAAAGCTTATGAAGCTCCCAAACGATTGACCAGGAGGGAGAGAACATGCCAGTCGGGCATGTGTCTCTGCCAGGGTCCTACTCGAGAGTAGGCTGGACTCCTGACACGAACAAGGTGAGCCTTGGTTTCCTTTCCCACTCCACAGTTCTGTGATTCAATGATCTCTTGCAGTCATTTTGGCAATGCCTCCAGATGGGATGGAGCGAAACAGACCTTGCTCCAAATCTGGCCGGCAAAAGACTTTGCTGCAGCAGTGAGCGCATCGTCCCTCACGGGTGATTTGAACTCGGCGCTCTTGCCAAAAGCACTAGGTGGGAGACGCCTCCTGCTGGCCCCGGACAGGGGCAGTTAGAGCTTCTCCATCAAGGGAAGGTCACCTTGGTCTCCAGCCTGTGCTCTTGTCTGGCTAAGGCACCACGGGGAAATGTAACTCTGGATGTGAAAAGACCGAACATTCTTTGCAATGTCAAGCCTTGAGGGATGGAGCCCAGAGCTGTGACTTTTGAAAGAGGGTGTTAAATGAGATGCACAAGCAACGGCAAGCTGGAAAAAGCCAACAGTTCTTCGCTGATAGCTTTGTTGGCTTGAGGGGGGGGGGGGGACGAGTGCATTCTCAGCCCCGCTTGCTCTTTATTTACTGAACTGCTCTGCCTCCAGATTAACTCCGCTCTCATCCTCCTTTATTTGTTTCAGACCACATACTAAATCCCAAGCAGGCTCAGTAGGGAGCTTCGTGCAAAAACAAAATAAAATAAAAATAAAGACTCCGCGTGGTGGTAGGGGAGGGCAGGGGGGAGAAGGGGCTTGACGAATGGCTGCAGCATTTGGGATGCTTTCGCTTTTAAGCGCAGGGAAAAATATAGCCCAGGAAAGTCAGTTAATTGCAAAAGTGCTCTCTCTCTCTCTCTCTCTCTCTCTCTCTCTCTCTCTCTCTCTCTCTTTCTCTCTCTCTCTATCACAGGACAGCAATTTGCTTTGAGAGCAGCCGCTCCCCAGAACAGCCATGGAGGGAAACTGCCAATTTATAAGCACAACATCAGAGTGGTTGACTAGCACAGCCAGGACCCAGCCCTTTAGGATTTGCTGGGCAGGAGGTGTCCTGCCAGGTATCACAGCAAGACCATCCATTTTGGGGCAGGGCAGGTGAAGGCAAGTTTGGTGCCCGAATAGTTGCTCAGCAGCAGAACTTTAGAATCACACAATTCTAGAGTTGGGACACCCAAAGGTCCTCTAGT
Organism: Podarcis erhardii; assembly: GCF_964252035.2. Classification (NCBI taxonomy): domain Eukaryota; kingdom Metazoa; phylum Chordata; class Lepidosauria; order Squamata; family Lacertidae; genus Podarcis; species Podarcis erhardii. The sequence continues at coordinate 54,028,028 of NC_138501.1, forward strand.
CCAACCCTCTGCAATGCAGGGATCACAGTGAAAGAATCCTTGTCACATGGCCACCCAAGGTGCTGGCCTCTTCTTCAATGAAGTGTTATAAGAAAAAATTGCTCCTTTTCCCTTATGGGGTATTCAAGAGCCCGTATAGAGTCCTTAAGTGGGTTCCCTATCAGTAAGAGAAAATGACAGAGGCCAACCCGAGTATATTGAGAAGCAAAGCGGCTAGTAAGCCTGATCTTTATTGCAATGGAAAAGTACTGTTGCAACAGGGTCCCCACTCCCCACACACAGGAGGGAGGAGAGAACCCAGAACCATGGTGTGCAAGCCCTAATATAGACTTTTGAAACTGTCTACCCTATAGCTCAAGTACCCCCCCCCGCCCACATCATACATACATCACAGAAGCGGGCAGTCTGCAGCAGAAATCCTGTCTGCCAGGATACCTGATAATGATCACTGATTGCTTTACCTGGGCAGCCTGGCCGTTCTTTTGTGATGGTTGTTGTTGTTTAGTCGTTTAGTCGTGTCTGACTCTTCGTGACCCCGTGGACCAGAGCATGCCAGGCACTTCTGTCTTCCACTGCCTCCCGCAGCTTGATCAAACCCATGCTGGTAGCTTCGAGAACACTGTCCAACCATTTGTGATGGTAAATACTTTAATTCCTGAATCCAGGTTACAGCTCACCCTATTCATACCCAAAGACAATGGAGAGGCTTTCCCATTTCCTTCCTCTTTGCAGAGAAATATTTGAGATCAATTTGGGAGAGTCAAATTGGCTTCAGGATTGTTCTCTTAGACACGTGGTTTATATACTTATGTATGTGTTTGCCTTGTACATTTATGAACATTTATTTTATATTTGAGACCTTAGAATTCTTATAACAGAAGGTTTATAATAATAATAATAATAATAATAATAATAACAACAACAACAACAACAACAACAACAACAACAACAACAACAATAATAATAATAATAATAATAATAATTTATTATTTATACCCCGCCCATCTGGCTGGGCCTCCCCAGCCACTCTGGGCGGCTTCCATAGAAACCAAAAATACAGTAAAATATCACACGTTAAAAACTTCCCTGAACAGGGCCGCCTTAAGATGTCTTCTGAATGTCAGGTAGTTGTTTATCGCTTTGACATCTGCTGGAAGGGCGTTCCACAGGGCGGGCGCCACTACCGAGAAGGCCCTCTGCCTGGTTCCCTGTAGCTTTGCTTCTCGCAATGAGGGAACCGCCAGAAGGCCCTCGGCGCTGGACCTCAGCGTCCGGGCAGAATGATGGGGGTGGAGAGATTGGGTGATCATCTGTCAGGGATTCTCTGCAGAGGGTTGAACGAGATGAACCTTGGGGTACTTTCCATACCTCTAGTTCTGTGCTTCAACTTTTGATTTAAAACCCCAGATGAATTGATAGCACAGTTCTCCAGAATTTGTCTGATCCTCAGATTTACCAGTAGCTGGCAACCCAAAATCTGCAGTGATGCAAGGTGGAGTCTAATCAGGAAAACATCCGTCTAATCAGGAAAACATCTGTCACATCTGGAAGAGCATGCCCACTGTCTACAGGATGATTCCAAAATCACTGTTACTGCAAGACTGACAAGAAACCAAAGCTATTGCATGTTTTGTTCCTGGTGACCCCGGGAACGCCCAAATGCAAACCACCATCAACCTTGTATCCACCAGATGTTTTGGACTACAATACACATCAGCATCTGAGTTACAGCCCCAAACATCTGGAGGGGCCTGACTGACAAAGCCTGCTTTGATATTTCTCTGTGCTTTTCCCGTGTTGTCCTTGGAATTGGTTTTCAAAAAGACAACTGAACAAATAGTGTGAACCTGCCAGATTATTTAACAGGATCTTGCAATGATTCTTTTTTCCTCCCCCTTGAAATGAAGGCTGCTTAGTAGCCTTTAGTGCTTGGAATGTCAAAAGGATTCTTTCCCTCCTCTGTTAAGAACTGGAGCTTTTGCTGAAAAACTGGCATCCGTGCCTTGTGCATGCCCAGGAACAACCGCAAGGGGGAGAGATTGCTGGACGAAAGCAGCTCCATCCAGGACGGATGGAAGGCTTGAACGCCGCTGGAAAAATTTCTCAAACAGTGCAGAGTTCCTGTGCCAAGGAAAGCCTCTGGGTAAAGCCTGGCAGTGGATGGGGAAAGCTCTATAGCTTGGTGGTGTAACAGCTGCATTGCATGCAGAAGGTTCCTGAGTTAATTTAGTGTTAATTTAGTGTATTCCCAGTCCTGTGGAATACACTGCCACTACAGATTGACGTGGGTGGCGCTGTGGGTTAAACCACAGAGCCTAGGGCTTGCTGATTAGAAGGTCTGCGGTTCGAATCCCTGCAACGGGGTGAGCTCCCGTTGCTCGGTCCCTGATCCTGCCAACCTAGCAGTTCGAAAGCACGTCAAAGTGGAAGTAGATAAATAGGTACCTCTCCCAGCGTTTCCGTGCGCTGCTCTGGTTCTCCAGAAGCGGCTTAGTCATGCTGGTCACATGACCCAGAAGCTGTACGCCCGCTCCCTTGGCCAATAAAGCGAGATGAGCGCTGCAACCCCAGAGTCATCTGCGACTGGACCTAACGGTCAGGGGTCCCTTCACCTTTACCTTTACAGATTGACAGGCTCTGGTGGATTGAGCGGACAAAACTGGTTTCTGCCCGTGCCGTAGTGAAGCAAGTGAGGGGCTTGTCAAGTTGGGAAGGAAAACTGCAGCAGAAGGAAAACTCTGATCCTAAACATTCACTGCTTTGCAGGACATCTTTGGGAGAAGATTAGGCTCAGGAGTAAATCCTACACAAATCTGGAATGGACTTCCTAAGGTGGTTGGATGGCGCCTTGTACTCTGTCTTCCCGCAACTCCTGCAGCCCAGCTAATGCCAAACATCTAGCTCTACTTTCCTTTTGGACCCCATCGGAGAGGCCAAGAGGGGGTTTGACTGGGCAACCCAGGACCTCCAGACACACTGCCCATGCTTGCATCCCAAGGAGATAATTTGGTGCTGCTAACACAGCAGTTTGACCTCAGCCCTGGAGGCCGACTCCATTGTCTCTTGAGACAGATGGATGTCAACAACAGATTCATCAAGCGCCTTCTGCACCAACTTTTAAATGCCTACCAAAAACTTTTCTATTCTGCCAGGTCTATGCAGGTCATTTAGCAGATATCCCTCCCAATGGTTAATTGATGTTTGTTTTTAACTTTTTTCTTTTAAAGGTTTTTATTGTGTGGTTGATATTCTTATTGCTGTAAACTGCTTGGATCTATTTTTACGATACAGCAATATACTTTTTTTATATACATATAAATAAATAAATCCTCAGCATCTCCAGATGGGGCTGGGATTGTCCTCTGCATGAAACCCTGGAGAGCTACTGCCAGTCAGTGTAGACAATATTGAGCTACATGGACACGTGAAAATTTCCTGATACAGAGTCCTTAAAGCAGATAGTGGGATCAATTTTTTGGATTGCTAAAGGGGCACGCTTTACAGTTTAGTTTACAGGGATAGCTCCAGAACACACCCAGACACACAAAACCCCTCTTTCCAGGGACAACCCTTTTTCATAGATCCTACCTCTCTAATGAAGGGACGCGGGTGGCGCTGTGGGTTAAACCACAGATACTAGGACTTGCGAGTCAGAAGGTTGGCGGTTCGAATCCCCGCGATGGGGTGAGTTCCCATTGCTTGATCCCTGCTCCTTCCAACTTAGCAGTTCGAAAGCACGTCAAAGTGCAAGTAGATAAATAGGTACTGCTCCGGCGGGAAGGTAAACTGCGTTTCCGTGCGCTGCTCTGGTTCACCAGAAGCGGCTTAGTCATGCTGGCCACATGACCGGAAGCTGTACGCCGACTCCCTTGGCCTATAGAGCGAGATGAGTGCCGCAACCCCAGAGTTGGCCACAACTGGACCTAATGGTCAGGGGTCCCTTTACCTTTACCTTACCTCTCTAATACTGACTGCTCTTGGAGGTCCAAAAGATGCATACTCCAGTGTCAATAATTTGCAACACCAGATGAGAGTACTGGCCATCTGGCTACCCCAAACAGCAGTAACTGCCCAGGGTTCCTTTTATGCCATTTTCAGCTACCCAATACTGTTAGCTCACTGTGCAGTGCACAAAAATAAAGAATAAAGAATAAAATTCCCAATAAAACACGGATCAATAATGCATCAAATAAAACAACTTGAAAAAAATAACCAGAACAACCATTCCAAAGCAGAGATCTTGAGAGAAACAAATTAAAATTAATGTGATATGACTGCTGGCTTCAGGTCTGGCTCCTCTCTTGTGTTAAGTGAACATTTGGAGCAGGGTTAAGTTTGCCTCTTCACAGGGAGCCCCCCTAGATCCTGGAAACCTGAAGAATGTCTGGGACTTGGTGCATGGATTTCAAGAGCAGGACTGGGGAGGCGGGGAGCCATGCACATTGGGGCAGGACCAGAAGCACAGACCCACAGCCTCCCTATTCATGTGTGCAAGTCATGTGCAGGAGGGCTTCCGGCTCTCAGCATTCCATGAACTGAGTTAGCCAGCAGTTGTCTAGGATGGTTCCCTGTGGTCTAAACCACAGAGCCTCCTGGGCTTGTCAATCAGAAGGTTGACGGTTCAAATCCCCATGACGGGGTGAGCTCCCGTTCCTCTGTCGCAGCTCCTGCCAACCTAGCAGTTCGAAAACACACCAGTGCTAATAGATAAATAGGTACCACTGTGGTGGGAAGGTAAATAGCCTTTCCATGCGCTCTGGTTTCCATTACAGTGTTCCACTGCACCAGAAGCAGTTTAGTCATGCTGATCACATGACCTGGAAAGCTGTCTGTGGACAAACGCTGCCTCCCTCAGCCTGAAAGTGAGATGAGTGCCGCAACCCCATAGTCACCTTTGACTGGACTTAACCGTCCGGGGGTCCTTTGCCTTTTTTTTACCTGTGTAGATGCTTCCCTGTAGGGGGAAATTCCCTTTAGGGATTCAATTGGGAGGCTCACACTAAATCCCCAATATTTCAGGCTTTATTCCATAATGCATTACAGGATAGAGCTTTTCATAATGGTACTTGCCATATAGGGAGGAAATGCATTGTCTTGGCTGTTTCAGCCTCTCTCCGACCAGCTTTTGCCACCCTGTTACTCCACTATCTCTCATTCTATCTTGAAAACACTTACTCGGCCCGTTTTTTCTTTACAGGCAGAGTCCTCCTTGCTCCTTACCTGAAGCTGTTTTCCACTGCAACAGGCAGCGTTGTGTTTCTCCTAAACTGGTCCTTACCAGTTTTATCCTCAGGCTTCATTCTTGCATAGTTACAGAATGTCTTCCACATCCTCCCATTCTGGCCTCTTTAGGGTTTTTCCTGTGCAGATGTTTTGTACCTGTGCCCACCTGGGTGTGCCAATTCCTCTCTCTTGGGCACGGGGGCTTTCAGCACAAACAAGAGCCCAGGATGATTCAGGTTCTGTTAGCCTACAGTTGCTTTGGAATTTGTTGCTAATCCGAAGGATTTGCAAATCAAAGGGATGTTCCTCTTTTGATATCACAAAGCCTTGGAGGTTTCTCTGCATTGCAACACCCATGTCATTAGCAAAGTTAGCCACGTCCCTCTCTCTTCTCCTGTTGCTTGGGGTGGGCATCATTCTCCGAGCGGATGGCTGAGGGATTCCTTCTTCCCACACTTGCATTAATGAGATCAGCAGCAGATGCGTTTGGAGACTGCCAGATGGTCCCAGGGCTTTGGGAATATTCCTGTGGTTTGATGACTTTCTTGTCTTCTGAGAAAATGGGAGATGCTGAAGCTTTGATAACAGGAGGGGGAAAGCTGTTTGCAGTTTTGCAGCGACATCTACAAAGCCCCTTGGATGAAGACTTACAAGGAGTTTGATCACTCACTCACCCAACTCAGTCCTGCTGAAGCCTTAGAAGTAAGAGCAAACAGCACCTAATTTACAGAAAACTATATATTAGCTAAAGTGGTGCTTCAGGTTAAGAATATTTTCAGGTTAAGAATGGACCTCCAGAACGAATTAACCCGAGGTACCACTGTATAAGGTAAAGGTAAAGGGACCCCTGATCATTAGGTCCCGTCATGGATGACTCTGGGGTTGTGCTGCTCATCTCGCTTTATTGGCCGAGGGAGCCGGTGTACAGCTTCTGGGTCATGTGGCCAGCATGACTCAGCCGCTTCTGGCGAACCAGAGCAGTGCACGGAAACGCCGTTTACCTTCCCGCCGGAGCGGTACCTATTTATCTACTTGCACTTTGACGTGCTTTCGAACTGCTAGGTTGGCAGGAGCAGGGACCGAGCAACGGGAGCTCACCCTGTCGCAGGGATTCGAACCGTCGACCTTCTGATTGGCAAGTCCCAGGCTCTGTGGTTTAACCCACAGCGTCACCCGCGGCCCTTGTGACTCCCTGTTGCTACTCAGCTTCAAAAAAAAAGGGGGGGGGTGTCCCCGGATTCATTGAAAAAAAATCTGGTAACCATACTTTGGCCTGATCCAGACGGTTCTTCTAACATTCTTATGGCTCTCTCTGCTCAGCATTCCTCTGCTATGAATCCTACAAACCAACTCAGGATGAGGATTTTGGCTTTAAAAACAAAAACACGGCAGAAGGAAGTAAGGATAGAACTCTGCTCAACGTGTGGCATGAGCCTCACCTTCTCAAACAAGTGGATATTATATATATTTTGTCACTCGACAATTCCAGCATCAAGCAGTGACTGGCTTATGTGAATGAATTGAGGTCAGTTTTGTAAACACAGGAGCAGTCAATGACAACATTCCTAGAGTGTACATGTTAGAACATGGGGAGGGATGTCTGTCCAGCAAGCAGGTAAACTTCCTGGGGACGGACTTCCTCCACATGTGACCAGAGGTGGGTGTGGCCTCACCTGTGCAGGTAATGATAAAAGCACAGGGCAGGCAGCCACTCTCTCTCTTGCCTCTTGCCTCTTGCCTCTTGCCTCTTGCCTCTTGCTCTCTTGCCTCTCTCTCTGCCATCTTCCTTCGATGAGGAAACATCTAAGGATGCCCTCTTGGCTCTCAGCCAAGAGAGGACAGTACTATCTTCCTATAAGTGCATGTTTCTAAGTGCATGTAACCTTTTTAAGCCTGCCTACCTTCTGGGATCATATTGTGAACAGAACGTGAGTAAACTCTTTTATACTTTTATAAAGACTGTGTCGTGTCTTGTATTTTAAGAGGGAACAAAGGGGAAATTACCAGAGTAATTATTATAGAGGTTCTAGCGAACCTGTGCAAGCGTTACCGTTGCGAACTTAAAGGGGAATGTCTATAAACTCTGCTGATATTTTGGGAACTTGTTAGTACAAGTTGGATAAGGATATAATTAGTCAATATATCCTCTCCTGCACCCCAGAACATTCCCACAAAGGGTTATTGGGCCCAGTATTGCATATTTCTGCGTATTTTTGAAGGATTGCATTGGATTGTGATTTTGAGTTGAGTAGTATTTTTCTGAGTTAACTTCCTGGTAAGCACATGGTCCTTTGTTCCATTGTGCAGTGGGGATTAAGCAACCCCCCCCCTTCCCTCAGAGTTCACAGTGACCCAAGGCAGTGAAGAATTGTTTTGCATTTTTAGATTTTTGAGATTTTGATTTTAAAATTTTGAGAAATTTTGAAATTTTGAAGAATTTTCAAATTTTTGGATTTTAAGATGGCTAGAGCAGCTTTTGATAGTGATGCAAAGCTAGGAATGCCTGTGCTGAATGAACACAATTTCATGCACTGGAAGCAGCGCTTGATAGCATGTTTAGATTATAAGCACATTTTGGAAGCTTTAAACCCTCAGCCTACAGGATCGTCTGAGGAGGATTTAGCCAAGATAAATGCTTGGAAACGCATGAACAGCGAAGCTAGACACATAATTTTGAGTGGACTTCGTGATGAGCAGCTATCACTAATAAATAGTACAGATGATGCATCTCAGATCTTAAGAGATATTGAGCGCGTGTATGGAGAATCTAGCATAAACTGCTTCAGAAACTTGGTGTGTAAATTAACCAGAGTGAGGATGAATTCAAAACAGGAATTCACAGAGCACATCAACAAGTTTACTGAGATTATTCAAAGAATTGATTTGACTCCCAAAGCTTTTGATGAAGATACAAAGATAGCATTTTTGTTATCATCACTTGGACCACGCTTTAGCGCATTTGTAAGTTTGATGGATCATAGACAAGGTCTGACTTTTAAAGACTTGATTGGTTATTTAAAAGAAGAATGCAGAGATAGAGCTGAATCTCCAGTGAGAAATGCTAGAAGCAAGGACAGCAGTTATGCATCTAGGCAATGTACAAAGTCCAAAGAGATGCCTAAGAAAGTGATTTGTTTCAATTGTAACAAAGAAGGACACATTGCAAAGAATTGCAAGGCTCCTAAAGCCAAGAAACCCCACCCCTTTCAGCCAAAAGGGGAAAAGAAGGGGAAATGCGAATGCACATGGCTACTGCAAGAAAGGAATTTAGCTGTCCAGAATCGTGAAAATAGACGTAATAAATGGATAATTGATTCAGGTGCCAGCTCACATTTTTCATATAAAAAGGACTATTTTAATGAGATAAATGATGAAGAAGGATCTGAAATTGAAATTGCAGATGGCAACATTGTTAAAGCAAAAGGTGCAGGTTCCATGAGTCTGAAATGCAATATAAACAATGAATGCATTGAGAACACAATCTCTAGAGTTTTGTATGTTCCAGAGCTGAGCTGCAATTTAATCAGCGTGTCCACTTTGGACAAGAAAGGTTTCCAGATCACATTTGGAAATGGAGAATGCAAGGTGACTAGAAATGGCAAAGTGTTTGCTCAAGCAGAGCTAATCAATGGTGTATATGAGCTTGATCTTTCAGAGAATCAGTCTGCAAAAGTGGCACATTCCAGCCAGAAGGATGAAGCAGATCTGGACCTATGGCACAGAAGGCTTGGACATAGAGACACCAACGTCATTCTGGATCTACAGAAAAGAGATCTTGTAAGAGGTTTGCAGGTAAAGCAGAGCAACAAAGCTCCAGCAAAGTGCATAAGCTGTATTACTGAGAAGGCTGTAAAACCTTCATTTCCACGTTGTGCAGAACAAAGAAGCAACAAAGTGCTTGACATAGTGCACACTGACATATGTGGACCCATGAGTGTTCCCTCACTGGGAAAGAATAGATATATTTTAATATTTCTGGATGACTTTTCAAGATTTTGTGTTGTATATTTCCTCAAAGAGAAGAGTGAGACAGTGGACAAGCTCCAAGAATACATTGCCATGGTCAAGAACAAATTCCAGAGAGCTCCAGCTGTGTTAATGAGCGACAATGGAGGTGAGTACTGCTCAAATGAAATGCAGGCTCTCCTGGCCAAGGAAGGAATTGCACACGTAACCACAATTCCTTACACACCACAGCAGAATGCCATAGCTGAGAGAAAGTTTAGGTCCATTATGGACATGACAAGGTGCATGCTAAAGGATGCATGTTTGCCACAGAAGCTGTGGGCCGAAGGAGTGTACACGTCAGTCTATTTGCAGAATAGACTGCCAACTAAAGGTGCAGAGCGCACACCATTTGAACTTTGGCATGGGAAAGCTCCCAATCTGTCGCACATACGTGTGTTTGGAAGTCCGTGTTACTTCCACGTGCCCAAGGAACACAGACACAAGCTTGACTCCAGGGCAAAAGCAGGTATCCTTGTGGGATATGCCTCTGGAGGCAAAGGATACAGAATTATGGACTTACAAACTGGTAAGACAAATGCATACCATGCGGTTTATTTTGATGAATATGGAAAAGTAGACACTAAGAACACTGTTGTGGATTCTTCCGATGAGTCAGAAAGGACTCAAGAATTTGTATATTTCCCTTTTGAGACCCCACAAAGTACTAATCTACCTTCGAGTGTTACAGCGCCCCCTACAGGCGATGCACCAGAGGACCAGAACCCTGGCGGCACCAGAGACGAAGATGAGGACTCAGATGGGGACATGCCTGCGTTGGAGGAGGATGAAGAAGCTGATGCGGTTGCAGAACCAGAGGTCAGGCACTCGTCCAGAACCAACAAAGGTGTCCCACCATTGCGGTTGTCCTACTTTGCAGGGTCAGCGTTTCCACAGGAACCTTCCACTTGGGAAGAGATACAGGAGATGCCAGCTGCAGAAGCCAGTCTCTGGAGGAAGGCCGCACAGGAGGAGATGGATGCACTGCATCAGAACAAGACCTGGACACTCACTGAGCTGCCTCCCGGTAAGAAGGCCATTGGCAGTAAATGGGTTTTCAAGGTTAAGAAGGGGTCAGAAGGAGAAGTGCAGCGCTACAAAGCTAGACTTGTAGCACAGGGATTTTCACAGCGTTTTGGTGAAGACTATGATGAAGTTTTTGCACCAACTGTGAGGTACAGCAGCGTAAGAATGCTTCTAAGCATTGCAGCCTCCAAGAAAATGAGAGTGAAACACATAGACATTGCTACCGCTTTTCTACATGGGCAGATTTCTGAAGAAATTTATATGAAACAGCCCAAAGGTTTTGTAAAACCACATGAGGCACATTTAGTGTGCAAACTCCAGAAAGGACTTTACGGACTTAAACAGGCTGCTAGAGCCTGGAACCAGAAGTTGCATAAAATGCTGATGCAACTTGGGTACAAGCAAGGCGACGCTGATAAGTGCTTGTACAGTAAGTCAAATAATGGACAATTCTCATATATCTTAGCTTTTGTTGATGACCTGATTATTGCCACAGCAAGTGAGAAAGACTATACACAGATAGTAAAACACCTTAGCAAAGAGGTGGAGGTCAAGGAGCTAGGAGATGTCCACTACTACCTCGGGATCCAGGTGGAAAGAGAAGAGGACGGCTCATTTCTTCTCAGCCAAAGACAGAAGATCCACGAGCTAATTGAGCACATGCAGATGCAAGACGCACATCCAGTCGCTACACCGATGGCTACTGACTTCCTGAAGAATCAGCAGGATTCGAAGCAGTTGCCAGACAACAATGACTACAGGTCGGCGATTGGTAAACTTTTGTATTTAGTTACCACATGTAGACCTGACTTAGCAAATGCTGTGGGGATTCTTAGCAGAAAAGTGAATTCTCCCACTGAGCATGATTGGGCAGGTGTAAAGAGGGTGGTGCGATATTTGAAGGGTACCATGAATTGTAAATTAAGGTTACCAGCCGTCAGAGACCCTAAGTTGGTTGGGTATACTGATGCGGATTGGGCTGGGGATAATGCTGATTATAAATCAACAAGTGGTCATGTTTTCATGTTTGGTGATGGACCTGTTTCATGGGGCAGTTATAAACAGAGCTGTGTAGCATTATCTTCCACAGAATCAGAATACGTTGCAGCAACAGAAGCCTGCAGAGAGATCGCCTGGCTTGATCAACTCATAAAGGACTTTGGGTTGGTGAGAAAAGGGCCTGTCAGCTTGCTAGAGGACAATCAAAGTTGCCTGAAGCTGACGCAGAGTGAGAAGTTCCTGGCCAGAACAAAACACATTGGGGTTAAGTACCACTACATACGCCAGATGATCCAGGATGGACTTGTGGAACTATCCTACTGCAGCACCCAAGAGATGACTGCTGACATCCTGACGAAACCCCTACCAAGAGAGAGTTTCCAGAATCTACGTGTCAAGCTGGGACTCTGGGTGGTTGAATAAAGTTGTTTATGTTTTGTATAATGTTGTATTGCCTGAGAAGGGGTATGTGGGATGTAAACACAGGAGCAGTCAATGACAACATTCCTAGAGTGTACATGTTAGAACATGGGGAGGGATGTCTGTCCAGCAAGCAGGTAAACTTCCTGGGGACGGACTTCCTCCACATGTGACCAGAGGTGGGTGTGGCCTCACCTGTGCAGGTAATGATAAAAGCACAGGGCAGGCAGCCACTCTCTCTCTTGCCTCTTGCCTCTTGCCTCTTGCCTCTTGCCTCTTGCCTCTCTCTCTGCCATCTTCCTTCGATGAGGAAACATCTAAGGATGCCCTCTTGGCTCTCAGCCAAGAGAGGACAGTACTATCTTCCTATAAGTGCATGTTTCTAAGTGCATGTAACCTTTTTAAGCCTGCCTACCTTCTGGGATCATATTGTGAACAGAACGTGAGTAAACTCTTTTATACTTTTATAAAGACTGTGTCGTGTCTTGTATTTTAAGAGGGAACAAAGGGGAAATTACCAGAGTAATTATTATAGAGGTTCTAGCGAACCTGTGCAAGCGTTACCGTTGCGAACTTAAAGGGGAATGTCTATAAACTCTGCTGATATTTTGGGAACTTGTTAGTACAAGTTGGAGAAGGATATAATTAGTCAATATATCCTCTCCTGCACCCCAGAACATTCCCACAAGTTTCACCCATGTTCTCATTCCCCAAGTTAAACACCCTGCAAAACTCAGTTGCTCACTTTTATAATTAGAGATCTAGTATCGCCATTCTGGACAAACAGCCAAATGACGATCTTGTTACTCCGTTGACCTTGTGCACCCCGGGAGCGATGATGAAAAGGCAGCGTTGATGAGTCTCAGCCCCACGGCAGGTCCTAACGGGAGGAAGAAGAGACACACAGCCCAGTACCTATGAATAGCTCACAATCAGCAATGCCTGATTGGGGCGTGTGGGATGGAGGCCCTCTCTGGCCTTTGCACAGAGCAACATGTGAGGAAGGGAGGAGAGGGTGGTGCTCAGGAGCCAATTCTGGGAATGATCTGCACTGGGTCAGGCAGAAGGTTGACTGTGGAGAATAAAAGGAGAGAGACAGAACCACCAAAAGTATTCTGAATTAGTGTGATTATTCATCAATGGATACACTCAGCTCCGACTCCGGTGTTGTTAAATATGTTTCTGGGTAGAAATTTAGTTCTCACTCACAAAGAGCTGTCAAGACATTTATTCAGTTGTATCTCAGAGTGGGAAGACACTTCAGTCTGTAAATATTGAGTGGTGGCACCAGAAAGTTTGTCTCTGTGAATGTGGGAAAATAAGCAGAGCCTGCTGGATTAGGCCAATGGCCCATCAAAGGCAGCAGCCTCTTCTCACAGTGCTGACCAGATACCTGGGGGAAACCTGGAAGCGGGAGCTAAGCACAAGATCAACATCTAACCCAGCGTCCTAGCCTCACAGTGGCCAAGCAGATGCCCATGGGGAAAACCCAAAAGCAGAACATGAGCGCCAGAACTCTCCTTCCTCCTGTGGCTTCTAGCGACTGGTATTCAGAAGCATTGTTGCCTCCAAATGTGGATGAAGAGCACAGGGATCCTGGCTAGCAGCCATCAATACCCATCTCCTCCATGAACTTCTCTACTTCTCTTATTTTGTTGTTGTTGAGTCATTTAGTCGTGTCCGACTCTTCGTGACCCCCTGGCCCTCCTGTCTTCCACTGCCTCCCGCAGTTTGGTCAAACTCATGCTGGTAGCTTCGAGAACACTGTCCCACCATCTCGTCCTCTGTCGTCCCCTTCTCCTTGGGCCCTCCATCTTTCCCAACATCAGGGTCTTTTCCAGGGAGTCTTTTCTTCTCATGTGGTGACCAAAATATTGGAGCCTCAGCTTCAGGATCTGTCCTTCCAGTGAGCACTCAGGGCTGATTTCCTTAAGGATGGAGAGGTTGGATCTTCTTGCAGCTCATGGAACTCTCAAGAGTCTCCTCCAGCACCAGAATTCAAAAGCATCAATTCTTGGGCGATCAGCCTTCTTTATGGTCCAGCTCTCACTTCCATACATCACTACTGGGAAAACCATAGCTTGAACTATATGGACCTTTGTTGGCAAGGTGATGTCTCTGCTTTTTAAGATGCTGTCCAGGTTTGTCATCGCTTTTATCCCAAGAAGCATGGCCATCCCCACCTCCTGTGGGAGCGAGTTCCATAGTTCGACTATGCGCTGTATGGAGGTGTGCCTTTCTTTTATCTGTCTTGGCAGTGATGTAGCAAGGGGGGCACAGGGATGGCTGCCCCGGGCACAAAACTGTTAGGGGTGCAAATCTCAAGACCAGCTTCTCCATGAGAACCAGGAAGTGACCTCTCCACCTCTTCTGTTCTTCTCTCTGTGGCTTTAATGTCCTGGATGCTGCTGCTGTTGAATGTGCATGCGTACTCCATCCATTTCCCTCTCTCCCACCCCGGATACTGGCAAGCCACGCTATGCCACTGTGCCCCAGATCAACCAACATGCAGCTTCACTGGATATTCATCTGTTCCAGTGTTATGAGAGAGGAAGGGAAACCCTTCTCCATCCACTCTCTCCATGCCATGCATCATTTTACAAGCTTCTACCCTGTTGCTTCTTACTTGCCTTTTATTGGAGCTAAAAAGTCCCAGATGCTGCAACCATTCCTCATAGGGCAGTCGCTCTTATCCCCTGGATCATTTGAATTGCCTTTTTCTGAATCATTTCACTTCCAGGCCGTGATCTGCGGTGGGGCAGGGATATGAACAGGCCGTCTCCCAGAGTGCTTGAAGCCCCCGCAGCTCTTAGCTTGACTGTCTAGTGACCCCCGTGGTCTTGTCCTAGAAACCCCAGAGCAAATAAACAAGCAAAGCACAATCTAAGCCCCAAAAGAAAGTGGGGGGGGGAATGCCATCAGGAGGGGGAGAGACAGCAGAGGAAATTGCCACTTAAGTACATGCCGCTTTGCGGATTAACAAGCTGGGTTTGGAAGAAGCAAGAGGCAGTGAGAATGAGAGGCAGGAGGCTTTGCAAGAAGCTTATGGCAAGCAGGGGGCATGCAGACACTCTCGCTGAGGATCAAAGCCCTTCCAGAGGAAAGACAACCTGATGTTATTTTTCTTGGCAGGAGACTCTCCCAGAGCTGTTCAAATCGCAGTTCTCTCTGGGGATCAAGGGTACCTTGTCAAGGCCTCGTGGGAAATCTCCCAATCTCCTCTTAGGAGTAAACAACATGCTCCCTTATGGATCCAACAGTTGTGTAACATAAGAACGGATCAACATGGTGGTGGGGTGGTGGAGGTGGGGGTTGCATCCTATTTCAGGCCCCCTTTTTTTACAGGGTGGGAACAGAAGGATGGCCTCCCCCCACAGCCCAAATGCCATTGCTGCCTTCAAGGTCTTGATAATGCCAACAGTGAAGGAATCAAAAGAATCATGGCGGCAGCAGGGGCGGTGTGTGGGTCAGAGTTAGGGTGGTGGCTGGAAGTGGCTGGCACATGGATGGCGGCTAACAGATTGAGGTTGAATCCTGACAAGACAGAAGTACTGTTTTGGGGGACAGGGGGCAGGTATCTAAGAGAAGTCCAAACAATCTTCCCTAAAACCTCAGCAAAGTCCTTTCCTGCCTCCCAAGTGTCAGAGACCAGGCTGAGGAGTGATGCTCTGATGAGGAATGGTGGGAGTCTCCCCCTCCCCTTGGTCCTGACCAGGATCCTGAAGCTGCTCAGGAGCAGTGGGACAGTATAGATTTAGAACAGTGGTTTGCAGAGGGGCATAGTTCTGAAGACA
This sequence comes from Podarcis erhardii, assembly GCF_964252035.2. Classification (NCBI taxonomy): domain Eukaryota; kingdom Metazoa; phylum Chordata; class Lepidosauria; order Squamata; family Lacertidae; genus Podarcis; species Podarcis erhardii. The sequence goes on from NC_138501.1 coordinate 54,043,495, forward strand.
AAAGTTGGGAAGAACTTGGGGGGTGAACAGTGAGGTGAAGAAGAACTGGAATAGAGAGAGCTAACAGACTCTCTCTCTCTCACTGGAAAGTGTCCAGCCTATCATTCCAAGGTCACGTAGAGCAGATAAGGTGACTACACGAAAAGCACGGTGGTTGCGAGATCAGGTTGCAAGGCGCAGAAGTGATAGGGTGCTTAGGGGGGAAGTGAGTGAAAACCTTAATTGGGAGCACCTTCATTCCGAGAATGGATGCTTTGTCTTTTTGCTGTGACTATTAAAAACTCTTTAAATGTTAAGTGACCCTTTTCGCTTTGACCTGCTTGTCTACGGCCAAAGGGTCGGAGCAAGTTGAGTCCCCGAAGCCTGACACCAAGCAAACACTGCTCAGATGTCGGCAGGAGACAAAGGAGAGCCCCTCCACAAGATCTTAGTCAGTGGGCAATTATGTAGGTTTGTATGGGAGAAGATTGTCTTTTAGGAATCCTGGTCCCAGGTGAACAGGATCCTGCCAGAGGGATGTGCTGCATTGTGCACCATCTCTATTAGGGGCCATAGCCAACCCTTCTAGAACAAAGCTGAAGTCCCTGAGCCTCCTTTGGGCTCTTCATCCAAGGCAGACCAATAACAAATAGGGTTTGTGTGTGTTTAATTTCCACTGGGGGGTGGCGAGAGAGACGAAGCTACGAGGGGCGAATCAGGTTGGGGGCGAGGCAGTTGTTTTTTAGATGACAGCTCCTGGCTTGGAATCATCCCCTGAGTGGAGATGCTGAGATTGAACAAATAAAGCCTGAGGATGATTGCCTTGTTGCCGTTGGCCCATTGAAAGAGGAACGGCTCTCGGATCAATAAGAGACTCATCCATGGTAGTTTTGTGGGAGAAAAAAAAACGAGACTCCTGACGCGGCGAGGAAGGTTGGATGGGCTTGGTGGGAATCATACGTCAGCCTCGTTCTAATTGTCTCACTATCAGCCACAGATGGTGCTGCAGCCAGAGTGCTCAATTCACGGCAGCCTCAGCACTTTGCTGCCAGGGCCGTCTTAAGCAATCCGGTGCCATGGTGCAAAGCTCCACCCCCCTTTCCCAGAGTTGTTGACTTTTTTTAGGGCAGGAGGAGGTGAGCAGCTGCTGGAGGGCAGCTCCTCCAGCAGGGAAGAGGCGGAGGCTAAACATGGCGCCTCCCGGCTCAGCTGGCCGCTTTGTGCCATGGTGGCCTTGGCAGGCAGCACACCGAGCGAGCGGGTCTTTGCCGAGCGAGCGAGGGTGCTGCTCCCACTGAGTGTTGACTCGATTTTTCCCTTTAGCCTTCTTGCACCCTGCAGAATTCGGCGCCTGCAGGCTAAAAAGGAAAAACTGAGTCAACGCTTGGTGGGAGTGGCGCACGCACCCTCGCTCACTCAGCGCGCTTGTTTGGTGTTCCCAGGTGTGCTGGTCCCGAGGGTTAACCGCACGGCGAGGTCCTGGTCCAGTCCGAGGTCGAGGGTGCGGTATGGATGCTGTCCGTCAAAGCTGAAGCGGGGTCCAAGGCAGGGAGTCGGGTGAGGCCAGGAAATCTGGCAGAAGAGCAGGACAGGGTGCCGACAGGAACAGGCTACCAACAATGTTGCTCCCGCAACCTGGGGCTGGGGCTGGCTGGCTTTTATCTCCTCTGAGGCATAGGGTGGCCCCGGTCCACAGGTGACTCGTCTCTCCTGGCCTGGAGGCGAGCACTCCTCCTGTGGGAACTTAGTTGCCTCCGCCTCTCTGCCCTGAGCCTCTGCATCTCAGGAGAGGCTGGAGGGTTACCGGACCCAGAGGCAACCTCAGCTTCCCCTGACGGAGCTGAGAGTGGAGCCCCTGCAGGCAATGGGTCCTCCATCCCCTCAGGAGCCAGAGCAGACTCAGCTGATGCCTGCACCTGAGGACCCAGCCCTGGCTCAGCCCCTTCAGGCTCATGCCCCAGCCCCGGCTCAGTGGGTTCTGGAGGCGGGGACTCCTGTGCAGGCTGGGATTCCTCAGGTTCAGCCTCCGAGTCCGAATCCCAGGCCATCACACCAGGACTCTCGCCCTCCAGAACTTGGCGCCCCGGCATCCCACGCCACTAGCCTCTGTGGGTAAGACGGGCCTTTTTGCCGCCTGCAGACATGTGATTTTTGTGTGTGTGGTCTCTGCCCTGCCTGCCTCCCCTGTGACCTGGCACAAAGGGGCTTCTGTCCACACAGGTGTCTTTTGTAACCGAGACATTGTCACATTGTTGAAGCTTTCAGAGTTTCAATGGCACGTCTTGGCTTCACGATTGCCAGCGCCTTGGCTAAGCAACCTCACCTCTTGGCATGCAGCGAGAGTGTGCCCCTTCGCGGTTTTATCAGATTTTATTGATGGATGGAGGGCTCTGAATGGCAAAGAGAGAGAGAGAGAGAGAGAAATCTCTGGAACCTGAAATGGTAGGAATGAATCCTGCAAAGGTTTAAACCAACATTTGTCAGACCTTTTGAACTTGCCCTCATTTTTAAACTTATCTTGGTTCCTGCCATCATCCTCAAACCCCCACATCCTGACCAAAACAGCACCAGGGAGGGGTGAAATCTGTCATTTTTTTGGTTTCCCCAAGTTTCTCACCCCCCCCATCTTCAGTGCAGATTCAGTGCACATTTGTGCACTGATGTGTAGTTCTTCAAAGAAAAAGTCCTTATGAAAAATTGTCAGCCTTTTATTCTACATTTCTCCTGAATAGGGGACTGACAACCACAGAAGTTGTGGACTCTCCTTCAGAGGTTTGTCAACAGAGGTTGGATGGTCGTCTGTCAGGGATTCTTTAGTTGTGCATTCCTGCATTGCAGGGGGTTGGACTAGATGACCCTCGGGACCCCTTCCAACTCTACAGTTCTGCAATTCTAATACTCACAAATGTGTGTGTAATTGTCTCTAATATGCACATTCCCCCAAGCCATTTCCCCTAATTGTATAATGCATTTCTTTGCATGTTATTGTGACTGGTATAAGCTCGCTTTCCTGTAATATGCCCATTTTTGTAGACATTTTGGGGTTTGGGGGTTTGGAGAGTGCATCACAAAATTCAGAGAAGTGGGGATTTTGAAGGATTGCTGCGTTTCAGTTTGCGTATTGTTTGGGGGAAGTGCAGATTAGGCAGCTTAGCATTAAAACGCGAAACCGAAATGAATTCCTCCCCGCTTGTTCCCCAGCGCTGAAAATCTGTTTTCCGCAATCAATCATGCAAAAGTTCCTTGCATGCAGCTGGATGCATACAGTCTACGTCTGCATGGCCTGGGGGGCCAATATTTCTTCTATAGTGGCACCACACAGGGAAATTGAATCTCTCATCCTTCCTAAAAGCAGAGAGTAGAACGAAGCATCAACTCTCCACCAAATCAGGTGGGAATCTTGAGGAAAGTGTGATGCGATTCAAATCTATCCGTGCCTCGGCTAATCTCCCTCCCCAGACTTTTGCATGCACTCCTTCCATATTTCCGTGTCCTGCTCCACCGTTTGAGCACCGTGAGCCCATGATGTAATACTGCAGCAAACAGGATCAGTCTAATCCCCAGGTGTATTTTCATCACCACTGTCACCTTCATTCTGTTCAGCACCAGCCACCGCGTTGTGAAAAATGCGGAGAACCCAGGCGCTCCCAAAATACCTTTGCAATGTCCCAAAGGTTCAAAAATTATAAATGTGGTTGGAAGAGTGCATATCATTCAGAGGAAATTTGAAGTGTGTGGGGGAATTATTGAAATGGCAGGTCAATTCAGCTGAGAAAAGGAAGTATAGCTAAAGTGAGTAAGCCTTTTAAGAGGGGTGTGCACCATATTTGGGGGGGGGGCAGAAGCTGAAACGGTGATTCTTTTTAAAAATAATTTTTTATTCGTTTTTCATACAGAAACAAAAAAAAAAAAAAGCAAAAAATGTTCTCTCAAGCCTTTTGACTTCCCTCCATCCCTCCATGGATTCCATTTCTAAATCTTGTTCCTGCATCTTTTACTGCAATCTATCTGTTATATATCCATAGTGTCCATAGTTTGTGTTACTTTTCAAGTGTCACTGTATTCCTGCCAATGATTTCAACTGTTTACAGTGGTCTCTCAAATATGTTAAGAAGTTATTCCAGTCTTTCCCAAATACTTGGTTTCCTGGTTTCTGATCTATCCCGTCAGTCTTGCCATTACGGCATATTCTGCCACTCTTCTCTGGTTTTTCTTCTTTCCATCTCTGGGCTAAGAGCCTCTGTGCTGCTGTTGTTGAATACATAAACAGTCTTTTATTTTGGTGGTTCCGTACCTATAATTCCTAACAAAGAAAACCTCTGGTTTTCTGACAAAAGTTATCTTAAACATTTTTTTCAATTCATTATATATCAGTTCCCAGAATGCTTTTACCGAAACAGGGTGATTCTTTGGTCTCCTCTCTCCCCAAAGTGTGATGTCAATATTTCCCCACTGTAAGTGGGGTCTGCACGACTTCTCGTGCCACCCTGTTTCTGTCCTTTTCAGTGCCAGATTTCCCATCTGTGGTGGTTCCCAAAGTGGTGGGATCAGGGGTGGGTCTTTCAATTTTCAGCAGTGCCCCATGCAAGGCCAAAATTCAGCACCCCCTACCTCTTGCTTTCCCTCCTGCTCAATTCACTATGTCATAACTCCTGCAGCACCGCTAGGCTCGACACCCAGTGTGGCAGAACAGCTCGCATTGCCCTAAATTTGCCTCTGGTGGGATCCCCTGTCAGTAGTTCATTCTCTCGTTGCTGGATCATGTGATCCTTATTTACATTCCACACTGCTGGAGTGTGGGAACGGAAACTCAGATAAGAGAACTTCTGTCCTTTGTGCTTTTGTTTTTCTGCTCTTTGTTCTCTGCTTTTGGACAGAGAAGATGTGTGTCAGACACTGCTCACACCAGCCATGTTTTGTTGTTTTAGGTAAAGGGACCCCTCACCATTAGGTCCAGTGGTGGCCGACTCTGGGGTTGCGGCGCTCATCTCGCTTTATTGGCCGAGGGAGCCGGCGTACAGCTTCCGGGTCATGTGGCGAACCAGAGCAGCGCACAGAAATGCTGTTTACCTTCCCACCGGAGTGGTACCTATTTATCTACTTGCACTTTGACGTGCTTTCGAACTGCTAGGTGGGCAGGAGCAGGAGCCGATCAATGGGAGCTCACCCCGTTGCGGGGATTCGAACCACTGACCTTTTGATCAGCAAGTCCTAGGCTCTGTGGTTTAACTCACAGCGCCACCCGTGTCCCCTTTGTTGTTTTAATTTGCTGTAAATTAATAAATTTCATGATGCCACATGTCTACAGAGCCTCACTTCCTGCATATCTCTGCTAAGCATACATACAGCTCCACTGGATGTATATTGCAGTTCTCCTCATACAGGCCATTGTACGCACATCTCCTAGGGGAACGCTAAGAGGCAATGGCGCTGCCGGGGGGCTCTGGAGATATAAATGTTTATCAGACTTTGAAAAACTGGTGTCCCTGGAACAATATAGTGGGAATGTTGAGGATAGTAGGAGAGGATGTATTGATTAAATATTATCCTTCCTCACTCACGCTAGTGAGCTAGTAGCAGAGCACATCCCTTGCACATGGCTGGAACCTAGTTGATGGATTCGTTAGAATCATTTGAGTTAAGCAGTCCAGTCTGGCTTGTCCAGATTGGATTGTTCCTGGTAAATCCCCTTTAGTTCCCTCTTAAAAACAATAATGACACAACAGTCTTCTATTAAATGTAATGATAAGGTTTACTTACATTCAGTTCACAGTATGATCCTGAAGGCACACTTTAGCTTGTAGTTACAGTTGCAGAGAAAAGTGTGGCTTCATCCTCTGTGAGGGATGAGCCCATGTGCTGCTGGCTGAGAGCCGGCAGACAGCAAAAGGCATCAAGAGAATCAAGAAGAGTGAGAGGAAGATGGCCGCATGATTAGCCCCTTTATGGGGTCTGCCAGGGTCACGCCCATCTACCTGGTCACAAGCAGGAGAAGGATGCTCCAGACCAGGTGTGACAGGAAGTCCTCCTGGCTGGAGCAACATTCCCCTGGGTGTCCACTCTGGGCAAACAGGAAATGTTGTATTTGACTGCTTACGTGGTGCTGCATCCCACAAATCTCAGCCATTTCATCCAATTAATTAAACCAATACAGTGGTACTGTGATGGCCTGGGATTCCGATTCAGAGGCTGAACCAGAGGAATCCCAGCCTGCACAGGAGTCCCCGCCTCCAGGGCCGGCTGAACTGGGGCAAGGCCTAGATTCTGAGGAGCCTGCACCTGTGTCAGATCCTCAGGAGCAGGCACCAGGTGAAACCCTTCTGGCCCCAGAGGTGCTTGAGGACTCAGTGGCTACAGGTGAGCCTCCTCCGGGGCCCAGTAACCCTTCGGCCTCTCCTGAACTACAGAGGCTTAGGGCAGAGAGGCGAAGGGAACTGGTTTCTCCCAGGAGGAGTGCTCGCCTTAAGGCCAGAGGAGGCGGGGCTCCTGGGGGCCGGGACCGCCCCTGGCCTTAGAAGAAGATAAAGGTCAGTCAGCCCGGTCCCAGGTTGCGGGAACAACATCGTTGTTGGCTTCAGATCTTCTGGTGTTCCTGTTCCCTGCCCGGCCTCCTGCTCCTGACCTTCCAGCGTTCCTGTTCCCGCCCGGCTCCCAGTTTCGGACCTCGCCTCTCATCTTGTGAACTCTGACTACGATCACGGTACCTTCCCCCCGGGACCAGCACAGGTACCTTCGGTTGTGCACGGGATCTATTCCAGAGCTCCGGTCGGATCCCGAGGAATTCGCAACTGGAGGTGCCTGTTCTGCGCATGAACGCGGCAGAGTAGAGTGCTAGCGTAGAGTGCTTCTGCGCATGTGCACTCAGCAAAACCCGGAAAAATACTTCCAGGTTTGCCGCGTGCGTAGCCAGAAGGATACGCAACCAGAGGAGTGCCTATCCAGAGGTAGCACTGTAGCTTTTCAATAAATGTGTAATTTGACGTAAGTGTTTTAAACTCTATCATGTTAAAGTCTTCCGTAGTGGGTCATGCAAATTGCTATTCTGAATGATGCTTTTTATAGGGTAAAGGGCACTTGGGATGAATTTCTGGACCTCCCAGAAGTTTGGGAACCGCTGCTCTAGATCCGTGGGCTTTGCAAAACACGAAACTGTCCGAAATGTTGACTGTGGAGCGCTGAAGCGATCTGGATTTTTTGCTTGCTGGTTGGTTCATGCAAAGCAGCAGGTGATTTTGTTTTGAAGCTAAATGATTAATAATGAGATCCTCTGCTTTAAAAACAAATAAAAATCCAAATCTCTTCGAAAATTTACAAGAAGCATCTTAGAAACCCTTATATTATAATGTCTCTTAGAAACCCCCAAAAGCCTATTATTAAGAGGTCTGTAAAGCCCCAGGCTCATCAGAGGTTCCCAGAAAGAAAAGGTCGCTTGAAGCTGCAAAGATTTTAAAGATGTACAGGCAAGAATACACATAGCTTGGCTGCCTCTTAATTATTTTAAGATAAGAAAGGGACAACCCCCACTTCTCTCCTCCCCCCTCAAAGGATTATGGAAGAAAGTGAATCCCTTTTAATTTTCACATTTAAAGATCCAAGACTTATCTGCAATTTGGCAAGCTTAATCCATTCTGGGCCCTATGTCTAATTTGACCAAAAGTGGAAAATATCACTGTTTTTAGATTTGTCATTATAGCAATGAATTGGGGAGCATAGCTTATTTTCATACAGAGCAGCTTAGAACCTGAATTATGGATCATAGCGGAAAGACCACAGAGCAAGTCTTCACATCTTCAAATATCTGAAGGGCTGTCACATGAAAAATTGAGCAAGCTTATTTTCTCCTGCTCCAGAGGGTCGGATCCGAACCAATGGATTCAAATAGCAAGAAGGGAGAGTCCGACTAAACATTTGGAAGAACTTTCCGACAGTAAGAGCTGTTTGAAAGTGGAATGGATTCCCTTGGGAGGTTGTGGACTCTCTGTCAGGTTTGCGTGCAGGAGCCAGGCCCTGTGACCAATAGGACTCTGCAGGACTGGAGACTTCCTAAGTTTGTTCTGGAGAGGCAAGGCGTGGCCACACAGGTGAGGCCGATTGGTAACTCACAGCACCTGGTGGCAAGAGCCGGAAAGGGATATAAGGTCAGCATTTCCCTTCGGCTCTTTGTCACAGCAACATGTTTCCTGCCTTGCTGTGTTTGACTCCTTGCTTCTCGATCCTCGGAGCCCTGACTTTGTGACTCCTTGCTTCTCGATCCTTGGACCCTGACTTCGTGACTCCTTGCTTCTTGATCCTCAGACCCTGACTTCGTGACTCCTTGCTTCTTGATCCTCGGACCCTGACTTCGTGACTCCTTGCTTCTCGATCCTCGGAGCCCTGACTTCGTGACTCCTTGCTTCCTGACCTTCGGACCCTTGGCTTCTTGACTCCCGGCTCTCTGACCCTCGGACTCTTGGCTTCCTGACTCCTGGCTTCTGGACCCCCGTTCCTGCTCCCACCCCACCATCTTGCCCCTGGTCCCGACGTCCCCTACCAGGACTTCGATCACCCATGAACTGGACCGTGACACTCTCCTTCCTCAGGTTTTAAGCAGAGGTTGGATGGTTGTCTGTTAGGGATGCTTTAGTTGTGCATTCAGGGTTGGACTAGATGACCATTGAGTCCCCTTCTGACTCAATGAATCAATAATTCTAATATTGTTATTAATACATACATTTAATATCACCCTTCATCTGTAGAGCTCCAGGCAGGTCACAACATGCAAGATAAAAGTCATAAAATGCAAGCTAAAAACACAAAATACATAATCAAACCCCCCAAACCCCCCTAAACAACTGTAGCTGGAAGCTTCAGTATTCAAAGCGGGAACTGGAAGGCAAGAGCTAGAGTCAAGGAGCAACATATTCTACCCCCCTTTTTTTATTAAGGTGATTTCAGTTAAAAGTGATACAGAAAAAAGGGAAAGTGAGAGGGGGAAAAACAACAACAAAGATACAAGCAAAAATGTGCAAAAGAGAGAGAGAGAGAGAGCAATATATGCTATCGTATTGTATCATATTGAGGCAAGGAGCAAACATTTCAACAGAAAAGCATCTGTTTGCTTTCATGCACATAATTCCAATCAGTCGTTTATGTTGTTGATTTTATCTGGTTGAAAGAAAGAAATCTTTCCGACTGCAAGAGCAAGTCGCCCGAGGAAACGGTGCATAATTCAAGGTTCCGGGTTGGAGCGAGGGGCGTCGGACTCAGACGAGGCGATCTTTGAAGTGACTTTCAACACCGATGACGCCAGATACTTTTAAGAGGGATTTCAAGTTAAAAAGAAGAACCTTTTTCCCCCCTCTGCGAAATAAAGATTGGCAGCGATGCAGAGAGGGGTTACATGAATAATTGTCACAAAGCAAGAGGCTTAATGAGCACGGCCTGCTCAGCTTATCAAAGAACGCAAAAAATGTCAGTGTGTAATTACCTTGATATGAGGGAAGGGGCCAGGGCTCAGGAGGAGAGCGTGCCACTTGCATGCAGAAGGGGCCCCGTCGGAGTCTGTGGCTTCTCCTCCTAAAAGGCATCTCAGGATGGAGAGATGGAGGAACTCCACTCTGAAAATAGGAAGGGCTGCTGCCGGACAGAACTGACCACAGGGCTTAGGGCCCTCGTATCCACGGGACCGCCTCTCCTGGTCTGCCCTGCAGAGGACCTTAAGGTCCATGAATAACCATTGTTTAGAGGTCCCGGGCCCTAAGGAAGTCAGACTATCCTCCACCAGGGCCAGGGCCTTCTCAGTGGTGGCTCCAACCTGGTGGAATGCTCTGTCCCATGAGACCAGGGCCCTGCAGGATTTAACTTCCTTCCGCAGGGCCTGTAAGACAGAGCTATTCCACCTGGCCTTAATTTAAATTCAGCCTGATCTTTTATTTCCCTTCTCTTCCCTCCCCCTCCCCTTTTATGAAGATTACCTGCTTTGAGACCCCACAGCTAATTCTCCCCAGGTCTCCTCGCTGGCCCAAGTAGGACCAATTCAGCCAGCTAGCCCTGGGGATTATCTAATGCTTATTTCCCCTAAAATGATTTCTGAACTTTGAATTTTATTCTTATTCATGTTTTTATACTGTATTTTGAGACTCCGTTGGGTAGTGATAAAGCAGGATATCAAATCCAAACTACTACTACTACTATTCTTCTTCTTCTTCGTCGTCTTCGTCGTCTTCTTCGTCTTCTTCGTCTTCTTCGTCTTCTTCGTCTTCTTCTTCTTCAGCAGGCCATATCAGGGCCCTGTGGGGCAACCTTCTGTCCCGCCAGGTCCTGTTGCTGCCCCCAGACAAACCAAGCTAGCCTCTTTTCCTGACAGATGAACAGAGGTGGCTCTGCATTAATCAAACATCTGGAGAACCTGGCAAATGGCCATCTTCATTACGCCTGGTGCTCAAAGCCCTCCACCCCCTTCTTTGTGTCATGGTCTCTGTGTGGAGACTCCTCTCTGTCTTCAAGGTCAAGCAAGTTCTCAGTTTCCCAGGCTCCTTGAAAGGGCAAGGAGGCAGTCCCTGAGCTGCAGAGAGGAGACCTACAGTAGATCATGCAGAGATTCGGGTTTCTTGGTCGTTGCTGAGGGCCAGCCCTAGCCCTAGGTGCTGGTACTCAGTTGCTACAGTCAGCGCCACACTTTTAAAATTGAAGAAAGGTACCCCAGCATCTTTAAGAGTACCAAAGGTGATTGGGGTGGACACCTCTGGGAAAGAGCTGGAAGAGGCTTCTCTGGCTCCAGGTGTCAGGAGTGTGTGCAGGAGCCAGGCCCTGTGACCAGTAGGGCTTCGCAGGACTGGGGCCTTCCCAAGTTTGTTCTGAAGAGGCAAGGTGCGGCCACACAGGTGAGGTCGATTGGTAACTCACAGCACCTGGTGGCAAGAGCCGGGAAGGAATATAAGGTCAGCATTTCCCTTCGGCTCTTTGCCACAGCAACACGTTTCCTGCCTTGCTTCCTGATCCTCAGACCTCAGCTTCGTGACTCCTTGCTTCTCAACCCTCGGACCCTTGACTTCGTGACTCCTTGCTCCTCGACCCTTGGACCCTTGACTTTGTGACTCCTTGCTTCTCAACCCTCGGACTCCTGGCTTCTGGACTCTCATTCCTGCTCCCACCCCGCCATCTTGCCCCCGGTCCCAACGTCCTCAGCCAGGACTTTGATCGCCCATAGTCTAGACCGTGACACCAAGCATGGATGAGGCTGGGCCCAGCTTAGCCTTGAAAACATTGCAACCTAGTCAGCTTCATTCATGCTTCCCTTTCCTATCCTTTACAGTTGTCCCTGCCAAATTTCATTCCCCAGCTGTCCTGTTTATGGAGGTTGTTCAGTGTTTTTAGGCTGGCTTTCAAAGCCAGGCTGGCCAAATGTGGGGGTTCTCCTCCCTCTAAAACTGAGGGGGTCTCTGGTGGGGGGGGGGCGGCAGTTGTGTGATGGCTATACTGTTCCCCAGCTCCTTAAGCTTCAACGATGCCAGCAAGATATGGGAAACAATTAGATCGCAATTAATACACGGGAGGTACGTCAAGATAATTAGCCATGAGTTTAACGGGATGGATGTGACGACCACATTCCCTGCTAATTGATGTTTAGTTAATTTGCCAGCGGCTGCCTTGTTAAGCAGTTATGAATGGTGTAAGAAACCCACTGCAACTTGCAACATGCAGAAGGGGCCGCAATTATATCCGGCTGGCTTTGCAGTCGTTGGGTTCATCATGGATTGCGGCAATTCTACAACTCTCTCATTTATGTGAAGTTTCAGATCCATCCTTTCATGTACAGTGATACCTCTGGTTGTGAATGGGATCCATTCCAGAGACCCGTTCGCAATGTGAAAAGCCCGCAACCTGAAGCGCCGTATCTGCGCAGGTGTGCGGTGCAATTTGGTGCTTGTGCACATGCGTGAAGTGCAATTTAGCACTACTGTGCATGCACGAGCGGCAAAACCCGGAAGTAACCCTTTCTGGTACTTGCGGGTCACCGTGGGAAGCAACCTGAAAGAATGTAAAATGAGTTATGACTGTATTCATTTAATTCATGGCATTCTAGTCCCACCAAGCAGTTTTGGGAAACAGCGTTCCATGCCACCCTAGTCTCTGAGCAGTGAGACACTCCAAGGGTTCCAAGCTCTCGCCCAGAGTTTGGTTTCATTGGCATCAAGGTCAGTGAAGACTGTGACGTCTTCAGGATCACAGAATCTTAGAGTTGGAAGGGACACTGGGGGTCATCTAGGGCTCCCTCTGCTTCTTTGGCTATACTTCAAGCCAGTCCGCCGTCCGGGAGCCCCAAGGTTGTGAGCCGGTGTAGCCGTATCAACAAACAGTGCAATGGTAAAACAATAAAACAATAAAAGAATAAAAGAATAAACCGATTAAAACGAGGCGACAAGATAGACAGCCAAGAGTCTTTAGGGTCCTTAAGGTGCAGTTTTAAGGTCTTCAGGGCTTTCAAGATCAGCACCAAGACTTTGAATTGTGCTCAGAAACGTACTGGGAGCCAATGCAGGTCTTTCAAGACCGGTGTTATGTGGTCTTGGCGGCCGCTCCCAGTCACCAGTCTAGCTGCTGCATTCTGGATTAGTTGCAGTTTCCGGGTCACCTTCAAAGGTAGCCCCACGTAGAGCGCATTGCAGTAGTCCAAGCGAGAGATAACTAGAGCATGCACCACTCTGGTGAGACAAGTCTGCAGGCAGGAAGGGTCTCATCCTGCGTACCAGATGGAGCTGATAGACAGCTGCCCTGGACACAGAACTGACCTGCACCTCCATGGATAGCTGTGAGTCCAAAATGTCTCCCAGGCTGCGCACCTGGTCCTTTGGGGGCACAGTTGCCCCATTCAGGACCAGGGAGTCCTCCACACCTGCACACCCCCTGTTCCCCCAAAACAGTACTTCTGTCTTGTCAGGATTCAACCTTGATCCATTAGCTGCCATCCATCCTCCAGACACTCCAGAATTCCTAGTTTACACCCCCAGCACAGTCTCCTGTTGCCACTCCACTTCCGCAGGCCACCCAGGGGAATGGTCTAGTTCCCAAAGACCCCTGGGTCATTGTGTCCTGGCGCCAGAGAAGAGTGGAAAGCAAACCCCTCATTCCTCGCCTCTCTCTGTGGCTGCAGTCATGATCACCCAAATGCCACCACTGCTGTTTCTACCCCTACCCAGATAGTGGCGGGTGGAAGTTAAAGAGAAGGAAGGAGGGGGCTGGTGCTGTCTGAAAGCAGGTATTGAGGTGAAGGATGTCAAACTGGCTGGGAAAATAAGCAGAGCTATTTCGGAATTGTTCGGAAATGGCTTGGTTTATTTTCCAAGTCAGTCCAGTTAGAGCCCAGGAGAAATCACCCGTTTTTAAGCAGTGATTTTGCTTGTGGAAGAATCCACGAAAAGCTTTCTAGGAACCCCAAGATCACAAAGGACACTGTTTCGGACCCCCCTGGCTTCTAGCGATATCACCAAGCTTGCTTCAGCTAACCACCCAGGAGCAAAGTTCTGCTTTTCTGCACTGTACGGAAAGCAGGCTTCATAGTCAGTCCGGCCCCCAACTCTTCTTTTCTTCTGTTTATCGTAATAAGAAAGTGCTGTTGGAAAAAAAAAAAAGCTTTGGGTTTTTTGCAGTATTCCCCATTGTGGGATCTCTGGGGGCGCAAGACAGCTTTGACGGCCGATTGCGGCGGTTTTGTTGCTTGTTAGATGAAAAGTGAAGGGTGAAGACAAGCCCATGAATCATTCCTGTTTGGTTTGGCTCGGGAGAAGGGATGTGTTTAGAAATGTTTGATTCCCTTCCTCCTCTGAAAGCCTTTCTTCTTCCACCCCGTTTGCTTTCTTAAACTCGTTTCTCTCCCTCTCCTAGATTACCCTGAATTATTCCAAGATGGTAAAACAGGCAAACTCATCTTTTTCTTGACTTGGCTTCCTTCGCAGCAGATGTCGAATGAAAAAGTCTGGCTTTGAGAAAGGGACTTCTCCACAACGGCTGGGGAGATGAGGGCCTGGTTGCTCTGCGGGCAGAGGGAGAGAGCTGGGAACTGCAGCTTCTTAACCTTGTCTCTATCCCAGGAAGAAAAGAATGCCTTCTCCTTGCCCTTTCTAGGAGACTTTTTCTGAGTCCTCATTTCCTTCCAGGGACATCTGCTCTGAGTTTGCCAAGGCTGAGCTCCCACTGTTCGATTTGTCTCTGCCTTTCTCGCCGGAGAAGCTGCAAGCAGGGAAGGAGGGAAACATTATCTTTTTGTGCCATGCTGTGTTGAGCTAGGGGGTGTGCTGGGGCTTTGGAAAGCAAAGGGGCTCGGAGTTGAGAGTGGATTTCATGCTCTTTCTTCAGCTCATAGTGGGGAGGAGGAATGGACGTTTCCCCAGAATGTCTGCTTTATATACATTATTTACACAATGGGCCCCACGTGATTGGCTAATTCCGGGATTCACCTGCAGGCCAATCAGGTTGCGGATTCACTTCCACCTGGAGCTGGATTGGGTGGCTGCTGTGGACCAATCAGACTGCTGCATTCTGGACCCTATTGTTCTAGGACCAACGAGACTGCTGCATTCTGGATCCTATTGTTCTAGGACCAATCAGACTGCTGCATTCTGGATCCAATTGTTCTAGAACCAATCAGACTGCTGCATCCTGAATCCTATTGTTCTAGAACCAATCAGACTGCTGCCTTTTGGATCCTATTCATAACAGAATGCAAACTCAGGGGTTCATTGCCCTGAGCCCCTTATGAGCCGAGCCAAAGGCTGGCCCAGTTCCTAATGAACCCACGGCCACTATCTTGTTTTCTAACATAAATACCAATAAGAACATCAGAACACCAGAGGAGCTCCCTGGATTGGGCCAATGGCCCATCTATTCTATCTCCCTGTTCTCACAGTGGCCAACCAGATGCCAGCTGGAAAGTGGCAAGCAGGATTTGAGCACAAGAGCCCTTTGCCCTCCTGTGGTTCCCGGCAACTGATATTCAGAAACTGTGCTGGGCCCAGGGGTAACCCATGAAAGAAGGTCCAGGATCTTTCCAGAATCCGAAGGTTCTGCTAGGAGTCAGTCCGACAGGGCCAAGGCAGGACACGAGGCAGGAAACCAGGCAAGGACAGGCACAGGATCTCAGGCAGGATCTGACAAACAGCAATGCTGCTCCCGCAACCTGGGGCGGGGTCCGACAGCCTTTTATCTTTGTTGGGGTGATGGCCGGTCCTGATCCCCCGGCAACTCACCTCCCTGTCTTGCCTGAAGTCGAGCACTCCTCCTGTGAGGGCGGGGTATAAATAAAAATTATCATCATCATCATCATCATCATTATTATTATGTGTCTTTTTGTGCTGCTTTATCATCAATCATCAAATTTTAGAGTTGGAAGGGGCCATAATGGTCATATTCCAACCTCCTACAATGCAGGAATTATAGGTGGCTAGCACCCACCCGGAAGCGATTTTGTGTCAGGCACCCACAGGACTTTCTCAAGATTCCAGATCTCCGAAAGCCTTTGATTTAAGCTTTATAATGGCTGCAACGATTGTTGGGGCAAGGAAATAGATGGAGCAAAATTCACTATATCTTCAGGAAAGGCTAATGAAACATGTGGAGCCAGCAGTGATGGATAAACTGACAAATACAATCCAGAAAAGAGAAAGCATGAGATGGAATATAATGTATGCAGAGAGACGGGACTGTTTTGTGGACTGCTTGAAAGCACTGTGCGGAAATGAGAGGCTAGGAAGATATTTGTTTACCTAGATTGGGTATTTGTTTTCCCTCTCTCTCTCTCTTCTGTTTATCATTGTATTATAATGCAGTTCCTTTTCCTTTCTGTAGTTTAATGAAGAAGAAAATTTATTTCTTAAAGGAATTCCAAATGCGCCCACTGTCTGGCGATCCCTGCTCTGCTAAGATAGCCACCACAGCTCCATACAAGAAAAGGAATGAGGAGGAAAGATGCAATGTTGCAATGGTTGTATAACCCAACTGTGCTATCTGCTGAATGGTTGACTCATGTCTTGAGATGATTTATTTGATCGCTATTGCAATAATGTATTGATTTTCAATTTCCATGTCCTCTTGGGAGCTGCTTTGAGTATGCTATAATAAGAAAGCATGGGACCAAATAATAAGAAAGAGTGGAAAAAGGATGCAGCTCTGTGCTGTAACTGTTGCAAGTATTGCTGGCCCCTTAGCCCAACCCCTTCCTCCTTTAACCACGCCCACTTAGCACCACTTCTGCTCAGCTTTGGCTGCACCTCTTCTCTAAGGAAACTGCCTATTTAAATCCAATATAATATACCGTGGGATGCCTGGAGAATGGGTATCATGAGGACACAAAGACTGGATGTAGTTCAGCGGCCAGAACTTGGAAAGCCAGCCCTACAGTGTGAAGGCATTTGGTGTTTATGAGATTTGGCTTTAAAGGGTAATTAAGACAAGTTAATGGAGAAGGGGAGGTCTTTCAGTGCCTAATTCATATCATATCACCCTTTATATATTGAATCCATAGCTCAGTTGGTAGAGCATGAGACTCTTAACTACAGGGTCATGGTTTGAGCCCCATGTTGGGTGAAAGAGTCTTCATTACAGGGAGTTATAGAATTGTACAGTTGGGACCCCAAGGGTCATCTAGTCCAACTCCCCCCCCCCCAATCTCAGCTAAAGCATCCATTATGGCAATTGAAATTGACTCCAGTTGGGGGGATTCCCTCGTTACCTCCAGCTGGGCCATCACTTACAGCTGCTCCACTACCGGTTGGGTCAGGGGAGGCTGAGGCAGCCTCTGGGTCTAGTAACCCACCAATGTCTCCCGAGCTGCAGAGACTGAGGTCTGAGAGAAGGAGAGACCTGAGTACTCCCAGGAGGAGTGCTCACCTTCGGGCGAGACAGGGAGGTGAGTCGTCGGGGGATCAGGACTGGCCATTACCCTGTCAGAGATAAAAGGCTGTCGGACCCTGCCCAAGGATGCGGGAGCAACATTGCTGTTTGCTAGAACCTGCCTGAGACCCTGTGCCTCACCTAGCCTGGTTTCCTGCCTTGGCCCTGTTGGACTGACTCCTCATGGAATCCTTGGATTCGGGACCGGACCTGGACCACGTTGCTTGGGTTAACCCCCGGGCCCAGCACAGTTGTGGATTTTTGAAGGAATGTTTAGTGAGACCTTTCATAGTGACCTACTGACAGACACACTGATGGCAGTGAATTCTTTCTAGTTGGACCATTTCTGCACATGAAAGTCATAGTCTTAGAGTCAGAATGGACCCAACGTTGCATCTAGTCCAATCCCTTGCAGTGCAGGAATCACAGCTACAGAACTATTCTGGCCCCTTTCGGGCTGGGTAGAAATATTCTGTGCCTGCGCAGAAGGCAACAGACCTTTGCCCATGTGCAGTTGCATTGCAGGCTCCAAGTCTCACCCCAGCTACTTTCTCCCATCTCTTCAGCGACTCTGCGATGAGCAAATCTCCCTCTTTTGCATTTCTCCCCGTTGTGCATATATTAAAGGCCTCTGTCAGGGAATGTGATATGAACTGTAAAGCTCATTACTTAGTAAAACTCCTATGGAGTTAAAATAATGAAGTTAGTAATGAGATGATAATAATGAGGATAAGAAGGGAACAAAGGAGGGGGTTTAGCGCAGCTGAAGAGTGGCCCTGTCAGGCGGCGAGGCAAGGCTGCTTCCTCACGCGGTAGATTTTGGGTGCTGCTAAGGTTGGCCAAGTGGATGGCTGCCAGGAGCCTCTAAGAAGAGCTCGGATCTGCCTGTCAGCTCCACATATGACTCCCCTACAAGGAAAATAGCAGCGGGAGAATCTGTGAATTCCAGCTTCCCTTCCTTTTTACCAATCTGAAGCTCAGTTTGCCTCATTTGTGCACCGGTTTGCATTTTTTCATCACCTTTCTTTTCCTTTATTAAACGTTTTCCTGAAATTTCACAAGCGGTCTGTGCGTGTTTCTCCTGATACAGACACCAACTGATTTGCATGTGTCCAATTGATGCGTGCATGCATCGTGGCAACCCGGAAGTGACAGGAAAGGGGGGCGGAATGGGGATGGGTGGAACAGGGCTTCACTGGGTGTAATGGCACACACAATGACCCAGAACACAAGGCCCACACAAATCAGTGGTTGCTTGTACAGTGGTACCTCTGGTTGCGAGCGGGATCCGTTCCAGAGGCCTGTTCACAACCTGGAAAGAATGCAACCCATTTCTGCGCATGTGCGGGTCGCAATTCACCCCTTCTGTGCATGCACGTGACGTCATTTTGCGCATCTGCGCATGGACGAGTGGCGAAGCCTGGAAGTAACCCTTTCTGGGTCACTGTGGGACGCAACCTGAAAACACGCAACCCGAAGCAAATGTAACATGAGGTATGACTGTATACACGTTTTGTGTGTGTGCAGTTTTGCCCATTTTGCCAGCCACTTCCTCCTAACACCTAACATTTATTTATTTAAACGTATTTCATAGAATCATAGAGTTGTGGTGTTGGAAGCACTGCTAGGCAGGGGCGGAGCTATTTGCCCCGGTACCCGGAGCGGTGTGAGGGCAGGGCTAGCTGCCTGCACGGCGAGCGTCGGGGGGGGCGCCACTAACGACTTGCGGCAGCATCGTCCCTAGTGGCCCACCGCCTGTGCAGTGATCGTCTGGGGTGCCGCCCGCACAGCAAGTGTGGGGCGGGGTTGGGGTGGCGCGGCGATGTCACCCGTCCTCACGGCTGACACCCAGTGCGTACCGCACCCCCTGTTCGAAACATGCCCAGGAAGGCTGCCAACTTCCAAAGACTTCAGGGCGTCTCTGCGGTGGTCCTCCCTGGCTATAAATCTCCCTCAGTCCAGAGAGACCGGTGATAAGCGACCCCTTCCTCCTGAGAGGAGCACGCTCATCTTCTGGCGTCTCATCGCAGAAGAAAGAGTCAATCAGTAGCTCTAAACCACTTTATTTTACAGTCTATATACAGAGAATCTTTCAGCATGGATTCATTCATGGAGCTATAAGAAAGCTGCAGAGATAGCGCAGGCAGGATAGTGCACACCCCGGAAACAATCTCTTTCAGTTTCTGCCTTCTGGAAAAAGGTACAGGGTTATAAAGACTAGGACTAGCCGCCTGAGAAACAGTTTCTACGCAAATGCAATTCTGGTTCTAAACGCAGCATAAGGAGTCTCCATAGTATATTGTATTTTAAAATGGGGTTTCAGAGTTTTTAGGGGTTTTTGAATGTTTTATGTAGATTTTCAATTTCATTGTTCTGTATGGGACAATGACAATACAGATAGTGTATATCATATACAGTCGTGCCTCACAAGACGAAATTAATCCGTTCCGCGAGTCTCTTCATCTTGCGGTTTTTTCGTCTTGCGAAGCACGGCTATTAACGGCTTAGCGGCTATTAACGGCTTAGCGGCTTTAAGAAAAAGGAAACAAACTCGCAAGAACTCGCAAGACGTTTCGTCTTGTGAAGCAAGCCCATAGGGAAATTCGTCTTGCGGAACGACTCAAAAACCGGAAAACTCTTTCATCTTGCACGTTTTTCGTGTTGCGAGGCATTCGTTTTGCGAGGTACCACTGTATATCGTATATCGCATGTCTGTGCTCTCTCAGCACCAGTACAGAACAGCAGCACTCTCAGAAGTGAAACTAACTTCCAACAATACTCCAACAGTACTAAGACTTCCTGTCTCACGCTCACTCAGACACTCACATGATATAAACGAACACAGGGCTACTGCTGGAGTGGCACCCACCTACCTCCCCCAGTGCTGCTAGGGATCACGTAGTCTAATCCCCTGCAATGCAGGAAAGTCAGCTAAAGCTCCCATGGCAGAATGCCGTTCAACTTCTGCTTGAATGCCTCCATCAAAGGAGCATCCACAACCTCCTGAGGGAGTCTGTTTCACCTTACTGTCCGAAAGTTCTTGCCAAAGTTTAGTCAGAATCTCTTTTCCTGTAACTTGAAGTCATTGCCCCGAGTCCTCTCCTCCAGAGCAGGAGAAAGCAAACATGGAAGTAACCCGTTCTAGTACTTCCGGGTTTTAGTGGTCCACAACCCGAATAAACACAACCTGAAGTGTCTGTAAGCCAAGGCAAATAGGAGTATAGCATCTAGATCAAGGGAAGTAATAGTGCCACTGTATTCTGCTCTGGTCAGACCTCACCTGGAGTACTGTGTCCAGTTCTGGGCACCACAGTTCAAGAAGGACACTGACAAACTGGAACGTGTCCAGAGGAGGGCAACCGAAATGGTCAAAGGCCTGGAAACGATGCCTTGTGAGGAACGGCTAAGGGAGCTGGGCATGTTTAGCCTGGAGAAGAGGAGGTTAAGGGGTGATATGATAGCCATGTTCAAATATATAAAAGGATGTCACATAGAGGAGGGAGAAAGGTTGTTTTCTGCTGCTCCAGAGAAGCGGACACGGAGCAATGGTTCCAAACTACAAGAAAAAAGATTCCACCTAAGCATTAGGAAGAACTTCCTGATAGTAAGAGCTGTTCGACAGTGGAATTTGCTGCCAAGGAGTGTGGTGGAGTCTCCTTCTTTGGAGGTCTTTAAGCAGAGGCTTGACAACCATATGTCAGGAGTGCTCTGATGGTGTTTCCTGCTTGGCAGGGGGTTGGCCTCGATGGCCCTTGTGGTCTCTTCCAACTCTATGATTCTAGGATTCTATGACTGTACTGATTTTTTTTGCTGGCCAATGGGTCACCTAGCCCAACTGCTGCAGTGGGTCGTGCCCATACTTATTGGCACATATCTTTGGGAAACTCCTTTGGATTTTCTACCTCAGGCTCCCAGACGCCTCTGGCCAACCCTGGCCGTCTCGTGTTGAGTTTCATGTCTTCCCTTGCTTTCCAAGTCCTTCAATATGACAGAGACTGCTTTAAACGGAAACCCATCTCGCTTGAGCGCAGTGCAAATAGACAGATCCCCACACTACACATTTTACAGGAGGACTTTTAACTCGGCATAATTAAAACCAAACAACAGTAGCCCCCAAAGCTGAGGAGGTATTTATACAGACTAATAGCTCTCAGGTAGAGTTACACACGGACGTCTGGCTGGAGAATGATATGAAGTACTCTCTCGTATTGCGACTTAATCCGGGTTGAGGAGCAAGAGCAGTATGGTGGAGGGGAGAAGAAGGAAGGGGGGTGTTTTGATTTTTTTGGGGGGGAATAGGGAGCAACAGGCACCTGTACAGCTCTTGAAAAGTCAGCTCTGGTGCCCAGGCACTGCTTCTCTGTCTATGAGAAAGATATATACAGTGGTACCTTCATTCTCTCCATTCTGAAGGAAATCAGCCCTGAGTGCTCACTGGAAGGACAGATCCTGAAGCTGAGGCTCCAAGACTTTGGCCACCTCATGAGAAGAGAAGACTCCCTGGAAAAGACCCTGATGTTGGGAAAGATGGAGGGCCCAAGGAGAAGGGGACGACGGAGGACGAGATGGTGGGACAGTGTTCTCAAAGCTTTCAGCATGAGTTTGACCAAACTGTGGGAGGCAGTGGAAGACAGGAGGGCCTGGCGTGTTGTGGTCCAGGGGGTCACGAAGAGTCAGACACGACTAAATGACTCAACAACAACAACCTCGGTTCTCAAATGCTTTGGTACTCAAACAACTTGGAACCCAAAACACTGCAAACGCAGAAGTAAGTGTTCTGGTTTGCAAACCTTTTTCGGAAGCCAAACATGCTCCGTTTTGAGTTTTATGCTTCCATTTTGAGTGCCACACTTCCGTTTTGAGTGTTACTCTGAGGTCTGTCTGTTTTTGCTATTTATTTTGCATTTTTGAGGCTCCTTTTGTTTTTCTGGCTGTGTGGAACCCAGTTCAGCTACTGATGGATTAATTTTGTGACTGCAGTACACTGTTTATTGCTTTCATTTTATGGATCAATGGTCTCATTAGAGAGTAACATTCATGTTAAATTGCTGTTTTAGGGGTTGTTTTTAAAAGTCTGGATTGGATTAATCCCTTTTGCATTACTTTCTATGGAAAAGCCCCCCTTGGTTTTGGAACGCTTTGGTTTTGGAACGGACTTCCAGAACGGATTAAGTTTGAGAACCAAGGGACCACTGTACTTCTATATTTGGACTTTAGGACAGAATTCCAGTTTCTAGGACAGTGCTCCACCTCAGTTCTTCTGATGGGGTGCCTTTTTAAAAAAGATTTCTTTTAAATTGATGTTGAATATAGAAACAAACATACATTCAATTGCAGTTCCCTCCTGGTCCCCCTTGACAACCACAACGATGTCTAGTTGGATTAGTAATAATAAAACAAAACATCAGTTGAATAGCTGCCAATTTAAAAAGTGTCATTTCACAGGTTCCTGTGGGTCTTGGGTGGTTTATAAGCATGTTCTTCCTTTGTTGCAAATGACATAATAAAAGTGGACACTTTGCAAAGTTTCCTAGACTCTTCTGTTGCCATCTTTCTTGTACCTTCTTTCCCATCAAGTCCCAAACTTCATATAAGTTCACATTCAGTGTCCTCCAGGGCCCAGCAACAGCAAGGTATAAGGTACACAATTAAGTCTCTGTTCCAAAAATCTTGTGCCGATGAATCCCTCATGCCCCTGAAATTTCATTGGCCTTTATCAGGGACAGAGACCTTAGCATGGCAGACCCTGTCCTGTGGAACACCTTGCCAATACGACAATCCTTGCCCGTTGGAACATGGCTTTAAAAACAACAACCACTAACTTGTTTTTATTTTATTTTTTAAAAAATGATATTTATTCAAGTTTCACAATAAAAACATACATAAACAAAAAACAGAAAAAACACGTATAATTTCCATCCTTATTTTCTTAAACCTAATTTCCCCGACCTCCTCATACCTCCCCCTTCTGTATTCTAATTTCATTATCTAATCAGCAAATCCAATCCCTTATTTCCCAAAATCTTTAATAATTCTGTTCTTTTTCCATAATTAACACCCCTGAAAACCACATAATTTTTAAACCCATGTCAATTCTAGCCTTCATTAATTTTATAATATTTGTTAAGATAGTCTTTAAATTTCTTCCAATCTTCTTCCACTGTCTCTTTCTCCTGGTCTCGGATTCTGCCAGTCATCTCTGCCAGTCCCATGTAGTCCGTCATCTTCATCTGCCATTCTTCCAGAGTGGGTAGATCTGGTGTCTTCCAATACTTTGCAATAAGTATCCTTGCTGCTGTTGTAGCAAACATAAATAACACCACATGGCTAACCATACCCAGGAGAAAGGCCTCTGGTTTCTTCAAGAAGGTATATTTAAATACCTTTTTCATTTCATTATATATCATTTCCCAGAAAGCCTTGTTTTTAGTAACTTGTTTTTAGTGGCACATTACTGGTGTTTTCAACCAATTTCAACCAATTTTATTTCATTTTGTATTTCATTTATTTGTTTGTTTGTTTGGAGCATCTGTACTCTGTTCTTCAGCCAGAAAATCTACCACAGCAGCTTAGATGCAGTCAAAACAAGATAATCACTAGTCCGCAGGCTTACAGTCTTAAAAAAACAAAACAAAAACACGGCACAGAAGGAGAAGGGACAGGGAGGGAAGAAGAAAATCAAAATCTCCAACAACAGTTTCTAACCAGCTTGTTCTGATAATGAAGAACTGCCCCAGTTCAGGGAAACGATGAACAAAGCTGATGAATCTCTCCCATTGAGGATGATGATGATGATAATAATAATAATAATAATAATAATAATAATAATAATAATAATGTGCACCGTGGGGAGAAATGCTGTTTATACATGTTCATATTTGTGCTTTGAAAGAGAAAATATTCTGCGGCTGTGAATGTTCGAGGCTTCATGCTGTTGCAACGCTGGAAGCCTCTATAGCAGTAGTCCTTGGTGGCAGGTTATGGCAGAGGAGAAACGATTGTTTTTACATTTTATTTGCTGGGGTCTGGATCAGGTCAGTTCAGTCTGTTTGGTCTGAGTGACATCAGACTCTGATGCGCCTGAGGTTCCCGTCAGTTGGCAGTTAACCATGGCTTAGGGATTTTGCCACTTGAGGAGAAAGGTGTGTCAGGAAGAAAACTGGAGAATAGTGGAGAGGGCAAAAAAGTCGAGTCCAATACATTTATACCCAGTGTCTTATTAACACTGGTGTCTTATTAATACTGATGAAGATTTATTGAGAAAATTTGAATACCATTTCAGCTGTGTAAAAAGGAAAACCGAAAGTGGAATGAACTAAGATGATGATGATGATGATGATGATTATCATCACCATTAATAAATTTTTATTTATACCCTACCCTCCCTGGCCATACCCAGGCTCAGGGCGGCTAACACCAATAAAATTACAATAAAACATAAGGGGGGGGGACAAAAACAAAAAATAATTAATTAAAATACGGGTTAAAATACAATTTAAAATTTAAAATGCAGCCTCATTTTAATAGTAGCCCATAAATCAAAACCATAAGGGCAAGGCAGTGGTCCAAAAGTTCGTGATCCACCATATCGAAGGCTGCTGACAAATCTGAAAGAATCAGCAGTCCTGACCCGCCTCGATCCAGCTGTCTACGGAGATCATCTGTTAGGGCAACCAAAGCCATCTCGGTCCCGTAACCAGGGCGAAAGCCAGACTGAAATGGACCCAGAGCCGATGTTTCATCCAGAAACCTACCAAGCTGTTCGGCAAACGCTCTCTCTCAATTACCTTACCCAGGTACGGAAGATTCGAAACTGGGCGGTAATTGGATAGATCTAAAGGATCTAGAAGGGACGCGGGTGGCGCTGTGGGTAAAACCTCAGCACCTAGGACTTGCCGATCGCATGGTCGGTGGTTCGAATCCCCGCAGCGGGGTGAGCTCCCGTCGTTCGGTCCCAGCTCCTGCCCACCTAGCAGTTCGAAAGCACCCTTAAGTGCAAGTAGATAAATAGGTACCGCTTTATAGCGGGAAGGTAAACGGCGTTTCCGTGTGCTGCTCTGTTGCCAGTTCGCCAGAGCAGCTTCGTCACGCTGGCCATGTGACCCGGAAGTGTCTGTGGACAGCACTGGCTCCCGGCCTCTAGAGTGAGATGAGCGCACAACCCTAGAGTCTGTCAAGACTGGCCCGTACGGGCAGGGGTACCTTTACCTTTTTAAAGGATCTAGAGATGTTTTCTTTAAGAGCGGACGCACCACCGCTTCATTCAACTCCCCTGGAAATGTCATAAGGAAAGGTAAAAAGATGTAGAGCTAGATATGATCTGCAGAATGATTAGATAACACCTTGTGTCTTCTTTGAGTCTTGGTGATGAGTGCAAATTGCAGATGTCTTTGTGATGCCTGGGAACGATGAATGGGAAGAGATTGGGACCTCCTTCCTCAAGTATTTTGCAAAATAAAAAAGCCATGATTCACCTACTTAAAGCCCATGACTCATCCACAAGGATTTTCTTTGAAAGGGCTGAGGAGATTATGTATTTGAGAGTTAGTTCCCCGAGTACAAAATGTGATGTATAAAGTATGCCTATTGAAATGGCTAATCAGCAAATGAACAAATTAGCCACCAAAAAAAAAAAAAAAAAAAAACCCCAGCGAAAAACTCTCCTTCCTTATTAAGCAAAATTGGCTTTGGGTTCATATGTCACAAACCCAGGGTGCACTGAATCCATTGCCAGCAGTCTGCCCAGAGTTTTATAGTAAACTGGATGGGGAAAATAATTTCCTCCCCAGAGGCCACATTCTCTGACAGGCAGCCTTTGGAATGAGGTGCAGTGGTTCCCCGCAAGATGAACGCCTCGCAAGATGGAAAAACCCGCTAGACGAAAGGGTTTTCCCTTTTTGGCGGTGCTTTGCAAAACGAATTTCCTATGGGCTTGCTTCGCAAGATGAAAATGTCTTGCGAGTTCCTGCGGGTTTTTTTTCCTCCCCCCCTTTTTCTAAGCCGCTAAGCCGCTTATCTGCTTATCCGATAAGCCGATAAGCCGCTAAAAGCCGCTAATAGTGCTAATAGCGCTAATCCACTAAGCTGTCAATGGGCTTGCTTCACAAGACGAAAAAACCGCTAGACGAAGAGCCTCACGGAACGGATTAATTTCGTCTTGCGAGGCACCACAGTACAGTGGAGACTGCAGTGTTATTATGATTAATAATAATAATAATAATAATAATAATAATAATAATAAATTTTATTTATATCCCGCCCTCCCCAGCTGAAGCCGGGCTCAGGGCGGCTAACAACACTAAAACAGTGCAACATTATAAAAACATTATAAAAATTAATTAAAATCAAAATTGATGGCAACCATAAACTAAAGTTTTGTAAAAATTGCCAAAGGAGGGAGTCAGGCTGCGCCCTGACCAAAGGCCTGGTGGAACAGCTCTGTCTTGCAGGCCCTGCGGAAAGATGTCAAGTCCTGCAGGGCCCTTGTCTCTTGTGGCAGAGCGTTCCACCAGGTTGGAGCCACAGCTGAAAAAGCCCTGGCTCTAGTTGAGACCAGCCTAACCTCCCTGTGGCCCGGGACCTCCAAGATGTTTTTATTTGAAGACCGTAAGCTCCTCTGTGGGACATACCATGAGAGGCGGTCCCGTAGGTACGAGGGCCCTAGGCCGTATAGGGCTTTGAAGGTTAAAACCAGCACCTTAAACCTGATCCTGTACTCCACCGGGAGCCAGTGCAGCTGGTATAGCACCGGGTGAATGTGATCTCTCAGTGAAGACCCCGTAAGGAGTCTCACTGCCGCATTCTGCACCCGCTGGAGTTTCTGGGTCAGTCTCAAGGGCAGCCCCACGTAGAGCGAGTTACAATAATCCAGTCTGGAGGTGACCGTCGCATGGATCACAGTGGCTAGGTCAGGGAGAGATGTAAGGAGCCAACTGCTTAGCTTGGCAGAGATGAAAAAATGCCGCCTTTGTTACAGCTGCAATCTGCGCCTCCATGGAGAGGGAGGTGTCGAAGATTTCACCCAAACTCTTATATGGTTTATTTGCACATAGATAAGAAGAAGAGTTTGGATTTGATATCCCACTTTATCACTACCCGAAGGAGTCTCAAAGCGGCTCACATTCTCCTTTCCCTTCCTCCCCCACAACAAACCCTCTGTGAGGTGAGTGGGGCTGAGAGACTTCAGAGAAGTGTGACTGGCCCAAGGTCACCCAGCAGCTGCATGTGGAGGAGCGGGGAAGCGAACCCGGTTCACCAGATTACGAGTCTACCACTCTTAACCGCTGCACCACACTGACTCTCATACAACCTGAAGCCTTTGATTGTGGGGCTCAAAGCATTAACACCCTAAGATGGTCCTGCTTCTCCCATAGCCACAGCCTTGGATTCAAGCAGAAATCAGGCATGGCTCCTCTCCTTTGTCTTTCTAACTACCAGGCAGTTGAGAGGAAGGGGGCCACACACTTGTTGTCTTGCACAACTACCGCTGCCATATGTCCTCTTTTTCCAGGATGATTCCTCTTTTTCAAGTCTGGTTGCCACATGTCCTCTTTTTCCAGGACGATTCCTCTTTTTCACGTCTGGTTGCCACATGTCCTCTTTTTCCTGGACACGTCCTCTTTTTCAGGATTAAAATTTGTGACCGGGTGGATTTTTAAAATTTGGCAAAATGTCCGGGGGTTTTGTTTCTGTTTGTTTTGCTTACAGTAATCCAAGAATTTCTAAAAAATAAAAACAATGCAAAAAGCACCATGTGCCGCACTCCCACCCCTCGGCATTTTTCATGAATGGAACAGGAACACATGGCCTCTTCCCAGGGGTCAATGAGGAGCGGGGGCTGTAAGCCCCTGTTGTGGCCACGTGAGCACATCAGGCTTCAGGGAATCAGCTTTCTCTCCCCCCCCCCCCCGTGGCAGTAGATAAGCAGAACAAAGGAAAATGAGTCTTCTTACCAGTTAGAAACTTTAATAACCACAGCAAGAGAACAAAGAACACACCTCCTAGTAATGGCGGTGCTCCCAATTAAGGTTTTCACCCCTTACGTCCCTATTAATCTACATCACTTCTACGTCTTGTAATCTGAGCTTGTACCCTCTTGTGCTTTGTGTGCTTTCTGTCCTGTCACTTTCTGAGCTCTTCTCAACTTTGGGGAGAGAGGAGGAATGCTGTCCAGAGACTGTGAATCTGTTAACCTTCTCTCTTCCAGTGTTTCATCTCCTAGTTGTTCCCCACCCAGTATTTCCCAGCTTCTGCCTTCTGAACTATGTCCCTCTGCAAACCATGGTTCCAAATCTATACTGTCCTCCTGCTCCTGGGAAGATTCAGGATCCAGATCCGGATCCGGAGCAGGGGGAGGGGGAGGGGAGGCTCCCACCATTCCTCCTCAGTGCAGCCCTACTGAGCATGGTCCCCGACAGAGCATTTGTTGCAGCGCCCACACCTCTACTCCGGCAGGCTCTTTGAAACTAAAGACATTGCAATACATCGCACCTCCTAAAGCCTATTTATAGTAAAGGTAAAGGTAAAGGGACCCCTGACCATTAGGTCCAGTCGTAACTGACTCTGGGGTTGCGGTGCTCATCTCGCTTTATTGGCCAAGGGAGCCAGCGTACAGCTTCTGGGTCATGTGGCCAGCATGACTAAGCCGCTTCTGGTGAACCAGAACAGAGCACGGAAATGCCGTTTACCTTCCCGCCGGAGCGGTACCTATTTATCTACTTGCACTTTGATGTGCTTTCAAACTGCTAGGTTGGCAGGAGCAGGGACCGAGGAATGGGAGCTCACCCCGTCACGGGGATTCGAACTGCCGACCTTCTGATCGGCAAGTCCTAGGCTCTGTGGTTTAACCCACAGCGCCACCTGTGTCCCCACAGCGCCACCTGCGCTTATAGTAGGGGTATTTAAAATGAGAGTCGTCTTCACAATCCATGGTTAAAAGTAGAAGTTGGCAATTGTGTCCTCTTTTTTGCTCTCCAAAATACAGCAACCCCTAATTTGTCCCATACTTAGGCCATTACCTCACCAGGAAGCTAGCCTGGCCATTCTAAGTACAGTGGTACCTCGGGTTACATACGCTTCAGGTTACAGACACGGCTAACCCAGAAATAGTATCTCGGGTTAATAACTTTGCTTCAGGATGAGAACAGAAATCGCACGGCAGCAGCAGGAGGCCCCATTAGCTAAAGTGGTACCTCAGGTTAAGAACAGTTTCAGGTTAAGAATGGACCTCTGGAACGAATTAAGTACTTAACCCAAGGTACCACTGTATTTCAGTCCTTGCTTAGTGTCAGAGGACTGCCATCAGAACCGGGGAGGGAGGCAGGGGGGCCGTTGGGATACAGAGAGCCTCCGAAGCTCCTGAGGAGCAGCTCTCTTCCAGCAGTGGGAAAAGCCACACCTCCAGTGGAGAAGAGAGGGAAGGGGCCAGCCAAGCCAGGAAAGGGCTCAAGGAGGATGCTGAGAGCCCCAGCGCCTCACCTAGCCAGGCTGGCCAGGAGGGACGCACGCCACTTCCGTCGCCCAGCTTGCGCAGAGGGGTGAAATGCAAGGAGGGGAGGAGGAGGCTTGGGGTGCCGAAGTTCTTATGTTGGGGGAGAAACCAGAAGGGCCACTCCCGGATTCTGCAAGCGACTAAGACGGACAAGACCTTTGTGTATCTGCACTGTAAATAGTTTGCACAATAAAACCTGTGATAGACAGGTCAGAGTCTTGCCTGGTTACTTACGAGCCACCACCACACAGCATCTGACACATAGATTTTGAACACTTGCTGGGTCCAGGAATTTGAAGGGTTTCGGCATGCAGGCTATCCCCCCCCCCCAACTCATAGCACTCTGTTCTATTCTCTGTGGGGTGGCTGCAGCCTCGTAGGGCCCTAGGCTTTCCTGCTGCATTCATGCACTGAGGGTGGGCCCAGGAGCAGAGTGGTCAGCACATGGCACTGCCTAGCGCTGCCACTGGGGGCTGCAAAGGAACGCGCAGCGAGAATTTCCGGGAGATGGTTCACCCAAGGTGCATTTCACCGAGCCTGTCTCTCCTGTGGGCCTCTCTTGGTTCCTTCACACCAAGCAAACCTCAAGAAAGAGTGCTGACGTATTGAATTAGTTACGACCGGCATAATTTGCCCTGGCACCTCCGTTGGCTCAACTCCGCCCCTCTCTCCCTCCCTGGGTGACAATAGGCATATCCTGTCCTGATTGAACGCGAAGACTTCAAACAAAAAACTCCGTGGCGAAAGCTTAGATCCTGGGAGCTTTTTTTGCTCTCCCCACCACCCTCAATTCCTCGCCCGGCTTCACCGCAATGAAAACATGTTTTATTAATTTTGTGTGCGCACACAGACACAAAAGGATGTAAGAAAATTGTGGTTGCATTGCCATCTCGCTCCCTGTTGAGTAAGAGGAAGGGATGAAATATGCTGACAAGCACCACATGTTTTCTGAGCGCAGCGCTGGGCTCCTTTCAACACCCCCTCTCGCACATGGGCTGCTCACGGGACTGTGGAGCTGGGAGGCTTCCAGAAGCCATCTAGACTGCCCTCGAAAAGACGGCAAGGAGACAGGGGCCCAGCAATGTAGACAGAAACACTGTGCACAAGTGTTGCTCATGTGCCAAGCTTTCTTTTCTTCATCGCTTCCTCTAGGGAATCCATGCCTGCCCGCTGCATTGATTGGCAGGTTTCATGACCTCTGGATGGCCTCTAGATGACCTGAATGTCCCTCATTGTTGATTACAGAAAGGGGAAGAGGTATGTGTGGTCGTGGGCTGCCATTCAGAGCCCCACACATTGCACTGAAGCTCCTGCACAAGTGAGGTTTCTCGTTCACTTCCATGGAAGAGGCTGGTCTGCATGAGCATCTCTTAGTAAACATGGAGCTACTTCCTTTATTGTAGTGCTTGGGGACATGCTTGATGGTTTTTGTGGGGGGGGGGGATAACTGTGTGCATCAGAATCCCATGCAACTACCGTACTTTTCAGTGTGTAACACACCCCCTATTTTAAAGGTAAAGGTAAAGGGACCCCTGACCGGTTAGGTCCAGTCGTGGCCAACTCTGGGGTTGCAGCGGTCATCTCTCTTTATTGGCCGAGGGAGCTGGCGTACAGCTTCCAAGTCATGTGGTCAGCAGGACTAAGCTGCTTCTGGTGAACCAGAGCAGTGCACAGAAACGCCATTTACCTACCCACCAGAGCGGTACCTATTTATCTACTTGCACTTGACGTGCTTTCGAACTGCTAGGTTGGCAGGAGCAGGGACCGAGCAAGGGGAGCTCACCCCGTTGTGGGGATTCGAACCACCAGCCTTCTGATCGGCAAGTCCTAGGCTCTATGGTTTAACCCACAGCGCCACCCCCATCCCTCCCCCTTCTTTTGGGGGACTAAAAATTAAGAAAATGGGGCAAGATTGCCCAGAGTTATTGAGCTTTTTTTGGAAGGATTGCTCAATGTTGTTGTGCTTTTTTAGGGGGGGGGTTGCCAAAATTCACTCACCTGTCTGACCTACACTCATGAACGTTGAAACAGCCTTCTAACATCTGTCTGTTCGCTAGCTGCCCACCCAGTTGCCCCAACGACAGCCAATCAACACTTCCCTTTGCCACAGCCACCAATAACACGCTGTTGACGAACTCCGGCTCACGGCATCAGCCAATCCCATGTCCCCCCATGCACTATCCATGTATAAGACACCCCACCCTATTTTAAACATAATTTTTCAGTAAAAAAAAACCTAGTCTTGTGCATGGAAAAGTATGGTACATTTGTGATGGAGGGAAGACAGTGCAAAAGGTAGAAACCTGCATGCATTCGTGACCTGTGGGGGAATCAAGATTCTGGAAGTATTTCAAGGGTTCAGGTTGACCGAGAAATTGTGTTGCTTGAGAAAATGCTTGAGCTGAAATTAATCCCTTTCTGATCCATAAGACCGTGCCATTAAATTCAACGTGTGCCGCCTCTGGATTCTGAAATTTCAAGGACAACACTACATTTTCTGTGGCGAAGCCCATTGGCTGGCTGTGAAGGCTTTCCAGTCTTATAAATAAACGTGGACAAGGTGCAGATGAAATTCTAGATGCTGAGAGAGTAATGCAACTGTTCTGGGGGTTCTTCCAACCCCACAGAGCTGATATTGAGGTGTCTGGGGGAGGGGTGGGGGCGGAGGAAAGTCCTGTTGTGCTAGCAGACACCTTATCAGGACTAGTGAGCTGAATCCCATCCTGAAAACTTCATTTTGTTCTCAAGAATTTGAGTCCTGTCCTCTTGACATCTTTCCGCAGGACCTGCAAGACAGAGCTGTTCCACCAGACCTTTGGCCAAGGCACAGCCTGACCCCCACCTTTGGTAATTCTTCACAGAACTCAAACGGTTGCCATCAGTTTGATTTGAACTGATTTTATAATGAATTGATTTTATTTTGTATTATTTTGCTGTTGTTGGCCGCTCTGAGCCCAGCTTCGGCTGGGGAGGGTGGGATATAAATAAAATTTTATTATTATTATTACTATTATTTTGAGGCTTTGCTGAACCCTGGATTCGAGAATTTCATAGGTGCCTAAATTTCTAATTTATGTGAGGTTTTGTTCCAGGATAAGAAGAAAACAGGGAAGCCTCTTTGCCTCTGCATTTCAGGGGGAAAGCTGGGGAGATATCAGGTGCAGGTGGCACCATCCTTGCACCAAGGAACTGGAAGAGTTTGATCAATTTAGTCTGGGGGTTTGTTTGCTTTTAGGAAACCCCTTCCCTTCCGTTTCTAGACCAGTATGGATGCCCTGTCAGGGCTGATGGGAACTGCGGTCCGAAACATTTGCGTGGCGAGTTCCCGCCCCCTCCCAGGAAGAAATAAAGACACAGGACACCAAAAATGAAGGTTAATAGGTGAAATAGGCCACAACTTTATTGATTACAGGAATGAGTGGTATTGGCTTAGGCATTGGCCCTATTGACTAGCCGGCTTCAGCCCGATTGCATGAATTGCAAGGGTTAACCACCAATAGAGGGAGTCCTGCTGAGGCACCGTCAACTAGGAACTCCCCTGGAGTCACCGCTTGGGGGCGTGCCTTGGGCCCACACCTCCATAGGCTGGTGCGGATGCAAGAGGGGGGAGCCTCGGCCGCGCCAGCTCTAAATAGGGCGAGCCACGCCCCCTTCTCCAGCCAGCCGATTGGTTGGCGGAGAGGATGACGGGGCCGAGGATTCCCCTACTCTCACGGGGGCTGGAAGCCCGCAACCCCACCTGCTCCCAAGCACGGAAGTGGCTTTGGGTGACACCTAGTCAAGAAAGGCTGTTTCAGCCTTTTAGTAGAACTAGAACCAGTGGTGGACTATATGCCCAAGCTGCCCAGGGCGGGCATGCTCCTGATGGGGGTGTGGTGCGGATGGTCCCCTCCCAGGCGTGGGATAGCCGCTCGGGTGCCCGGAGCGGTGCACGCACCCTGCAGCTGGGGCCGGAGTGAGCCACTCACAGGGGAAGAGTGAGGCGCCTATGGCAGACATTCGGCGCACTGCCCACCCATGACTCCCAAGCCTCCCCCAAGCTGTCAAAACAAAGGGGGAAGGGGGGAATGCAGCTGGCAAAGCAGTGTAGCTCCTGCCCTTACACCAATGGCTCGAGGTTGGCTTGGGAGTTGTGGGTGGGCGGCCTGCCAAATGTCACCCCCCTCAGTGAGGGCACCTGGGGTGTCCTGTCCCTGCTGCCCCCCTCCTACGCCTCTGACTAGAACCACCTTATAGTGTTTGGAAACAGCCTGATCTACTTCGGATCCACTCTTCCTTAATGGCTCCGTCTGATGCAGTAACTTGCCTTCTGTTGGATTTCCTCCAGCTTTTCTGCGCACACTTTGCCATGATCAATCTTGCTCCTGTCTTCTGCATCCTCCCTAGTTTGTCCACAAGCCTCCTCTCATTCGGGATGGAATCATTTAACGTGCAGCAGCCGTGGGGCACCTGAAACTAGGACTGCCTGAAGCAGGTGGACAAATGATATCTTTCTTTCTTATATACATACATACGTAATTTTATTTCTACGCCCCTTTCCCACAATTCCTGCACAAGGTGGATTTGTTGTTGTTGTTGGCATCTGTCTGCCTCAGGAGACAAAGGAAGAACACACCTTTGAAGTCAAACTGTTGAAGAGCTCCTTCTGTGGCTGTGGAGGCCGACAGGGGAGAGAGACATGTTTTATTGCAGGTGGGTCAGAGGCAGGCATCTGGTTTTGCTGCAATATACCATATTTTTCTGTGTATAAGACTGTATTACCCCCCCCCCCCCGATTTTTTTAGTTTAAAATTGGGGGTCGTCTTATACACGGAATGTTTAAAATATTTATTTCTTAATTTTGGGCTAAAAAAATAGGGGTCGTCTTATACATGGGGGCATCTTATAGATGGTAAAATATGGTACACACACACACACACACACACACACACACACACAAACACACACAACTACAAGATGGTTTGTCAGCTTTGAATTCTTGTCAGAGACATCACGGAAGCATCTTGGAGCAAAGCAAAGGCTTTTTGTATCCCTGAAATCTCCCCACATGCTTTCTATATTTCACCTGCCATGTCTTCCTTCTCTCTCTTTCTTTCTCTCTCCTTCGCTGTCTCTGTCTTGCAAATTTTATGGGCATTGTAAAGAGTGCTCCTGCCTGCCTCGCAACATTACCTTTTCAAAGTGCTGACACTCATCTCCTCAGGATGGAAACTCCTTTGGCCTTTCCTAGAAGTGCTTCAGAGGGCGGTATGGAGGTGCAGGATCCTTCTTGCTGGCATTTATGAGCTCAGTCCCACCATTAAATAGGGGGAATTTGCTCCGCATTTGAAAGTGAACTGACCTAATCTACCGGTCCTGGCCTTATAAATGGATTTGAGCATAGCTATCAACCATATGCGGGTGGCACTGTGGGTTAAACCACAGAGCCTAGGGCTTGCCGATCAGAAGGTCGGTGGTTCGAATCCCCATGACGGGGTGAGCTCCCGTTGCTCGGTCCCTGCTCCTGCCAACCTAGCAGTTCAAAAGCACATCAAAGTGCAAGTAGATAAATAGGTACCCCTCCGGCGGGAAGGTAAACGGTATTTCCGTGCGCTGCTCTGATTCGCCAGAAGCGGCTTAGTCATGCTGGCCACATGACCCAGAAGCTGTACGCCGGCTCCCACGGCCAATAAAACGAGATGAGCGCTGCAACCCCAGAGTCGTCCACGACTGGACCTAATGGTCAGGGGTCCCTTTACCTTTTATCAACCAGATTAGACAGTGTTCTCTAAGCTACCAACATGAGTTTAGCCAAACTGCAGGAGGCAGTGACAGGAGTGCCTGGTATGCTCTGGTCCATGGGGTCACGAAGAGTCAGACACAACTAAACGACTAAACAACAATAATCAACCAGATTATGCACTTTCTGGAATTTTGGGGTGCAGTTTGACCTTGAAAAAATGTGAAATTCACATCTGAAAAGGCCTGTCTGACTAACACCATTTTTAGAGGACACCAAAAAGAAAGCAATTTCTGCTGAGCCTCTGCTGGCAGGGAGCACACCCTCCAACATGCCACAGAGGAAAACTGGGATGTGCATTTGGGGGGGACCACACTCGTGCACAAGTCATGTGAGCACGGCCCCCCAAATGAGTGTCTTTTGGGGTCATACTTTTGTAGCAGCCAGTACAGGACATCCCAGGATCCAATCAGAATCCAGGATGGCTTCTGTAATTCTTCCATGATGTCCCGGGCTATGCAAGGAGTTCCACAGGGCAGGATTTTCCCCACCAACGGCTAGGTCCCTAATAAAGGCTGACTGAATCTCAGAGGCTGTGCGGGAAAGTCCCAGAATGTCTGGGTGTAAATGATCAAATGGTGAAAAGGGGGAATCAAATCCCCGTGAGCCTTTCTGGTTGAAGAGTTAAGTAAAGATATGTTTTAGATAAATAGATAGATGGATATTTATAGAATATCAAATATAGACACTGGCTGTCAAATACCAAATTATGTGTCTGGTGCTGTCAAATATCAAACATCAAGTATCAAATAGCAAGTGACTTGCTTTCGGTTTATCAAACACTCTCAGACTTCCTACAGCACTAGGCAAATGCTAAATGCCATTGCATGACAGCTGTCAAATATACTTAAATACCAATGGTCAAATATTGAAATCCGATATTGGGGGAAATACCAAATATTGTAGAACATTGTATATACTTCTTGATCTCACTTTGACTTTTGATAGCATGGTGTCTCACAGGACCAGACCCAGGGAATTAGAATTGGGGACAGTGTGTTGCGGTCACACCTATGGGACTGAGTCCAGCTAGTACCATTGGGAGAGGGCTTTTCACCCCCCCCCCGGCAACTACATTATGGGATGCTGCTTCTAGAGACTAGCAATCAGAGACTATTACTTCAAGCCATTGGAATTGTCTTGTGGGCTTCCATAGAAATCCACCTTGACCCCTGTCAGGATTCACGATCTCTCCCTCACACCAAGAAGCAACAGGCTGGAGGTTTTACAACATTCAGATTTATTTCTATTTACACAGTAACTCAGTCAAAGCACACGGCTCAGTCGTCCTAACTAGAAATGGGAGTTGAGCCAACTGGAGGGCAGGATATTCTCCAACAGGGAATACGCCATCGGCTGCTCTTCTTGTGGGCTTGATGCCAATCCTGAATTCTGCTCAATTTCCGGGAGCGAGGAGATTCCGGAACCGACTGTCCCACTTGCCCCTCCTCCCCTGAGAGCATGTCTGAAAGTTGAGGCTGCTCTGCCTGACTGTGCTGGTCCCGGGGGGAAGTTACCGTTGGCGTAGTCAAAGTCCGGTCCTGGGTCAATAGCCTGGAAACAGTTCCGAAGGAGCGGGGCGAGGTCCGAAGCAGGAAGCCGGGAGGGGACAGGAACAGGACTGGATGCTGGCTGAAACAGCTCTTCATCGACATTGCTCCCACAACCTGGGACTGGGCTGACTGGCCTTTATCTGTTCTGAGGCCAGGGGCGGTCCCGGCCCCTAGGAGACCCGCCTCTCCTGGCCTTAAGGCGAGCACTCCTCCTGGGAGAAACCAGTTCCCTTCGCCTCTCTGCCCTGAGCCTCTGCAGTTCAGGAGAGGCTGAAGGGTTACTGGCCCCAGGAGGAGACTCACCTGCAGGCACTGAGTCCTCAACCACCTCTGGAGCCAGAGTGGGATCACCTGGTGCCTGCTCCTGAGGATCCGGCACAGGTGCAGGCGCTTCAGAATCAAGGCCCTGCCCCAGTTCAGCCGGCCCTGGAGGCGGGGACTCCTGTGCAGGCTGGGATTCCTCCGGTTCAGCCTCTGAATCAGAATCCCAGGCCATCACACTGACTTACGTCTCTCTGGGAATTTACGATCTGCATTCCAGGGGAGGAGGGGCTCACTTCACTCTCTGTCTGTGAAGAAAGCAAACCTCTGTCTCTTTCTGCCTCCCCACTTCCTTGGTCCTTGGACTCCTCGCTTTCACTCTGGGAAGGAATATTCCTGACAACGCCCAGGCTATTTAACATCTATATGAAGTTGATGGGAGATGTCATCAGGAGTTTGGGTGAGAGGTGTCACCAGTGTCTGCTGACACCCATCCCTATGTATCACCTGAATCTGGAGGGGTGGTTCAGGTACTGGATGGGTGCTTGGAGGCAGTGATGGGCACTGTGATGGCCTGGGACTTGGGCTCGGACTCGGAACCAGAGGAGACTCAGTCTGCACCGGATCCTTTGCCTCAGACACCATCTGAACCAAGTCTGGGGCCTGATCCTGAGGAGTCCCAGTCTGCACAGCTTCCCCTGCAACAAGCACCAGCTGGGCCGAGTCAGGGGCCTGAGCCTGCCCTGGCTCCAGATGCGGGGATGACCTTGTTGCCTCCAGCTGGGCCATCACTTACAGCTGCTCCACTACCGGTTGGGTCAGGGGAGGCTGAGGCGGCCCCTGGGTCTAGTAACCCACCGACATCTCCCAAGCTGCAGAGACTGAGCTCTGAGAGAAGGAGAGACCTGAGTACTCGCAGGAGGAGTGCTCGCCTTCGGGCGAGACAGGGAGGTGAGTCGCCGGGGGATCAGGACCGGCCGTTACCCTGACAAAGATAAAAGGCTGTCAAACCCCGCCCCAGGTTGCGGGAGCAACATTGCTGTATGCCAGAACCTGCCTGAGATCCTGTACCTGTCCTTGCCTGGTTTCCTGCCTCGTGTCCTGCCTTGGCCCTGTCGGACTCACTCCTAGCAGAACCTTCAGATTCTGGACCGGTCCTAGACTGCGGTTCTTGGGTTACCCCCGGGCCCAGCACAGGTACATATGGGCAAACAGAATCAAGGCAAGATGGAGGTGTCATATGCTCCAAGTTGTTAGGTCCAAGAGGTTG
The DNA here is from genome assembly GCF_964252035.2 of Podarcis erhardii. Classification (NCBI taxonomy): domain Eukaryota; kingdom Metazoa; phylum Chordata; class Lepidosauria; order Squamata; family Lacertidae; genus Podarcis; species Podarcis erhardii. The sequence continues at coordinate 54,081,693 of NC_138501.1, forward strand.
GGGAGATGGCCTCCTTGAGGTTTGTGTGTGTGTAAAGGTGCAGGTGCATAGTTTAGGGCTGCATGCCCCCCAAGAGTCTCAGTTTAAGTGGGACATCCCCGATCACAGAAGCCAATCCCAGCTTCTGCTTGAATTCCAGTGTCCCATTTTTGGGGGTACTGTGCTCACTTTGCCACAAGTCAGCAGCGCATCTGGTCTGAAGAGTGCCAGAGTGCCAGACCAGAAGGCGATTGGTGCAACCCTGCTGATGACTGCCAGAGCCCAGCCTGTCTGGCAATTGTCAGCAGCGACACGCCAAAGCACTTTCTGGTTCACTGCTCTGGGATGACCCTGCTGAAGATTGCCACAGTGTTGGACCAGAAGGTGTGCCCCTCCTGATGTCCCAGTTTTGGGGACAGAAATCTTGGAGGGTCTGGGGCTGCTGCTGGATACAGCATTGTGGGACCACAGTGCTCATACCTGAAACGGTCCTCTTGCTTGCTTTTTGATGGTAAAAGGCACCTGGACATTGTTCCTCTAGTCTGTGGTCCCACAGCACTAAGACCAGAGCCAATATGAAAAGCGTTGTCAAACCATTAAAGAGACTGGCTTTTGGAAGTCAGGATTAAGCCAGGAGATTGCAAATGCAGAATATCTCTAATGTTTCTAAGTGCCCTTGTTTCCGGATAAACCTTGTTGCTCAGGGTCTGGTGGCAGACTCTAAGCTGGAATGATAATGAGATCTTTTATAGACGTTTTTAAGGTTAGCATTATCCACCCTGAACCTTGATGGGTCACAATTACAGATTCAGAGTCTTGTGTTGTTGTTGTTGCTGTTAATGCAAAATGGCAGCAGGGAGCATCTTTTCAAGACATTCTGGAGAGGGAGCAAAAGTGAGTGTAATGCTTCAGACTACTTAACAATGATTCCCTCACATTAGTTTCTTTTGCCTTGTTTCCCCACGCCCCAATGCTACAAAGAAACAATTGAAAATGTGCAGGTAATATTGTGTGTGGGGAAAGCATATTTTAATGTGCCAAGTTGAGTTTCACTGAACTGCTGGAGCTTTTTGGACAGGCAGCAACTATTGTTTAGGCAAGCCTACCTACCCATACGCTCAGAAAGTTTGCCTGAGTTTTAATTTGTTTTCGTGTATTTTAATTTAACTTTCTTCATGTTTTCAATCATGGTTGCAAATTGTTAACGATAATTTTGTTTTCTCTTTCCTGTAAGCCGCTTTTTGGGCATCTAAATTTTATGAAATAAAAGAAATGAACGAATTACAGCTCTAAAGAGAGAGAAGAGAAATTTGCAGAGAACAAGACTATTCATGGCTACTAGCCACAATGGCCATGGCTGCACTTGGGTCCTCTTGTTTGTGGGCTTCCTAAGAGAGATCCCTTTGGCCACTGTCAGAGCAGAATGCTGGTCTAGATGGGTCTTTGGTTCTTCTCTGGTTCTTAAACTATGAGCCCAAGTGATATGTGTGGGAATGTTCAGGGAGGCAGGAGAGGATATATTGTTTATTAATATCCTTCCTAACTTGTGCTAACAAGTTCTTTTACTTAGCAGAGTTTTACATTCCCCTTTTAAACACACAGTGGATAGCTGGTTGCAGACTTGTGTAAGCCTCTCACTACTAGGTTCCTGGTAATTTCCCTTATATCCCTCTTAAAAGAATAAACACACCACAATCTTGCTTAAAGTCAATAAAAGAAGTTTACTCACATCATCAGTTCACAGTTGGATCCCTGAAGGCAGATTTAGTTACAAAGTATATACATGTGAATCTATCCCATATGGGGATAATCCAAGTATCCTCTGTTGGCTGAACAGAGCATTTCTAGCTAAAAAGCTGCTCCAATGATGGAGGAAGTCAAAGAGACAGTGTGTGGCAGCATGCCTTGCCCCTATGTTACCTAGACAGGTAAGGTCACGCCCACCTCTAGTCACATGCAAAGGAAGTTTGTCCCAGCCAGGAGGAAACAGGAAGTTTTTGACTAGATGGACCAAACATTCCCCCACATGTCCTCTCTAGGAAAACAAGGAATGTTGTACTTGACCGCTTCTTATGTATCACATCCCACAATATGGACTTCTGTGTTGGAGGTAGCTGTGCTTCTGAATCCCAGTTGCTGGCAACCGCAGGAGGGTAGAGTGAACTTGTGTTTGAATCCTGCTTGTGGATTTCCATACAGGCATCTAGCTGGCTACTGGGAGATGAGGATGCTGGATGAGATGGCCCATGGGCCTGATCCTCCAGGCTCTTCTGACGTTCTGTATCCTATAGAACGCCTTACGTCTCCCCATTCCCACCTCACCCATCTGAACCTCTCCCATGCACTCCTTGCTTTATACAACCCCCCAATCCCTTGCCAACACTAGTTTGCGCTTTACTAGATGCTTACTTCTAACATTCAGACTTAACGGCGCCAATTAAGTAAATTTGTACAAAATTGCATAATTCGCATCGGATGGCAGCATTCGCTGGGGAATTGCCACGGGCTCATTTAGACAACGTTTAACAGGGCTGCAATAAGCTGGGTTTGCTCCGAGGATTAATTCTGAAAGGTAAAGAAATAATATGGGTTTTGTGTTTCTTAAATGTATACATAAACAGAGCCTCCTAGTTCCTTGGGGGCCAAGACTCCTCCCTTCTGCATGGGCTCCCTTCTTCAAGTTCCCCTCCCCCCCTTTCTTAATTACCATTATTCAGTGTTAGATCACAAGCTCTTCTGCCTCTCCTCTCCCCATCCTTCCTCACACTATGGCCATTGCATCATTTGCTAGTTCCACCTTGGTAAAAACATGGGGGGGGGGCAAGGATTTCCCTTGAAGGTTCAGGTATGAAGGCTCATCCCCAATTCCCAGCTGGCCAGACTTTACTCAGTAATGCATTCCTGGACAGAGTTTAAGGAGCCTGCAAGAGTGACTCTGTTAGGATAGACACCAAATAGGCTGCTCATCCTCTACACAACCAGCTTATACACAACTTCAGCATCTCACCATCTTTCATCCAACCGCAGCTTATTCAACCCATTTTTTCCCTGCCCATGCAGAACCCTCCTTGTACCTTATATGGACCCCACCCCCACTTTACCATGTAACCGTTGGGTTCCTCTTTAACTGGTTTTTACTGGTCTTGTGGTCAAGTTGCATTCTTGTGTACAGGGCACTGGTCCTACAGCTAATGAGTCTAACAACAATTCCACCTCACATTGTTGTTGAGTCGTTTAGTCGTGTCTGACTCTTCGTGACCCCATGGACCAGAGCACGCCAGACACTCCTGTCTTCCACTGCCTCCCGCAGTTTGGTCAAACTCATGCTGGTCGCTTCGAGAACACTGACCCACCATCTCATCCTCTGTCGTCCCCTTCTCCTTGTGCCCTCCATCTTTCCCAACATCAGGGTCTTTTCCAGGGAGTCTTCTCTTCTCATGAGGTGGCCAAAGTATTGGAGCCTCAGCTTCAGGACCTGTCCTTCCAGTGAGCACTCAGGGCTGATTTTCTTCAGAATGGAGAGGTTGGATCTTCTTGCAGTCCATGGGACTCTCAAGAGTCTCCTCCAGCACCATAATTCAAAAGCATCAATTCTTCGGCAATCAGCCTTCTTTATGGTCCAGCTCTCACTTCCATACATCACTACTCGGAAAACCCTAGCTTTGACTATACGGACCTTTGTCGGCAAGGTGATGTTAGCATGTTTCTTGGTGGCTGAGACATGGTATGACAATGATGTGGGACATGGTCATAGTATGGGGCCGGGCCAGGACCCAGACTGATGGATTCAAGTTACAAGAAAGGAGATTCTGACTCAACACCAGGAAGAACTTTTTGGCGGCAAGAGTTGTTCGACAGGGGAATGGATACCCTCAGGAAGTTGTGGACCCTCCTTCCTTGGAGCTTTCAAAGCAGAGCTTGGATGGCCACCTGTCAAGGATTCTTCAGCTGTGATTGCTGCATTGCAGGCGTTGGACTTAATGGACTCTACAATCCCATGGTTCTCTGAATTTCACCTGCTCCGCCAGACCCACATTTTAAAACTGCTGTTTTCAGTAGGATAGGATAGGCGCTCTCAGTACTTTACTTTGAACCATTTTGCCTCTCCTCTTGGGAAGACGACTCAGCTGCAGAATAAATTGCCATGTCATAAAGCTTCCTCTGGATATTTTGTCTGCATTTCCCCTCTCCTCATTTCAGCTTATTTACATTCATTCCCCGGCTCCTCGTGGCAATGGGTAGCGAACTACAGTGAGTCAGGCAGAGACGGAACAGCCCGAGAGGGTAGAAAAATGAAGCCAAGTGCGTTCTCAGAGAGCCCTGAAGACGGGAGCCTTGACCCTGAAGGAAGCCTTCCGAGTGGTTCAAGATACAAACAGAGCAGCACATTTAGCTTTGTGGCTGCCTGGAATACAAATAGGCCACCTTCCTGCAAAGGAAGAGAACTACCGGGTGCACCCCTAGATGTTTTGGACTAAACTCCCATCAGCCCCAGCCAGGACAGCCATAGGATGCTGAGCAGTGAGGTAGCTTAGGGGGTGCAGGGCAGATGGAGGTCCCCCCAGGACTGTCAAACAGTTAAAGGGTTCAGGAGGACAGAAGAGTCCTGCTGGATCATGCCCAAATCTCAGGGTGGATTTTGACTTTGGGAGCTACCAGAGAGGAATATCCCAGAAGCTGGAACATAAGTGTATAAGAAAAGCCTGCTGGATCAGGACAGTGGCCCATCTAGCCAGACATCCTATTCTCACTGTGACCAAGAAGATGCCTGTAGGAAGCCAGATCAAGGGCAGTGATTTGTTGTTTAGTTGCTTACTTGTGTCAGCCTCTTTGTGACCCCCTGGTCCAGAGCACGCCAGGCATTCCTGTCTTCCACTGCCTCCCGCAGCTTCGTCAAACTCATGTTTGTAGCTTCGAGAACACTGTCCAACCATCTTGTCCTCCTGAGGTGGCCAAAGTCTTGGAGCCTCAGCTTCAGGATCTGTCCTTCCAGTGAGCACTCAGGGCTGATTACCTTCAGAATGGATCTGTTTGATCTTCTTGCAGTCCATGGGACTCTCAAGAGTCTCCTCCAGCACCAGAATTCAAAAGCATCAATTCTTTGGCGATCAGCCTTCTTTACAGTCCAGTGTTGGACAACTGTGACATCTGCCTGGCTTCATCCTCCACCCTCACTTCCACCTCATGAGTTTGTGCAGGAGGAGAGCCAAACCAAGGCAGGTCTAGAGCCTCAGGGCCTGGCCTGATTCTTTCACATTGCAGGAGGAAGAGACTGCAAATCCAGCTGTTGCCAAGCAATGCATTTGGACAAATGCCTGCAGGTGGATGGGATAAAGCCTCTAAAAGGAATTAAAAGACACCGTGTGCCAAACAATAATGCACATTTTAATGATTGGAAAAGCTGACAAATAAGCAGATGCCATGACCCCAGCCGAGCAAACAGATTACGGCACAGCAGCTGCCAAACAGCAGCTTTGAGTGGGGAAGGAGGTGTCTCCAGCACGAAGTTGCATCAGGACCTACGGAATCAGAGCCGGCTCTGTCATTAGGCAGAGTGGAGCAGCTGCCTCTGACAGATGCCCAAGGACAAGGGGAGGTGCAGTGATGGCAGCCCCTCCCCGTCAGAGGAAGTATGGCTTCCAGTGACAGTCGCTGGGAACCAGAAGTGGTGAGAACGGCTGTTGTAACCAGATTTTGTTTGCAGGCTTATAGAATCAAAGAATCACAGAGTTGGTAGAGTCATCTAGTCCGACCCCTGCAATGCAGGCATCTCAGTTAAAGCGCCCATGACAGATGTCCATCCACCCTCTGCTCCAATGCAATCTCCTTTACTGGCATAAAAAGAGTGCATTGTACACACGGATCAAAACACAACACTGGCAGCGAGTCATCGGAAAGTACTGAAAGAATGCATGATGGATAGGAAGTCATGTCAACACTCTGCAAGCAAATTTCGATGAATGCTTATTGTCAGGAGCATATCGGAACAAAAATTCAATAAAGGCCAGGCATACTCTAACCATGCAAGCAAATCAGGATCAGTCCTGGATAAGCAGGCCATCTGGAGAAACTGAATTACAGTGGTGCCCCGCAAGACGAACGCCTCGCAAGATGGAAAACCCGCTAGACGAAAGGGCTTTCCGTTTTGGAGGCGCTTCGCAAAACGAATTTCCCTATGGGCTTGCTTCGCAAGACGAAAATGTCTCTTGCGAGTTCCTGCGGGTTTTTTTCCTCCCCCCCCTTTTCCTAAGCCCTAAGCCGCTTATCAGCTGATCCGTTAAAAGCCGCTAAACCGCTAATAGCGCTAATCCGCTAAGCTGTCAATGCGCTTGCTTCGCAAGACGAAAAAACCGCTATACGAAGAGCCTCACGGAATGGATTAATTTTGTCTTGCGAGGCACCACTGTATTTAAGAGGCACTAGGGAACAAGACGGGACTCGCATTGCCCATTCGCATGTCTCTGGAGGAGCCTTCAGTGAAACTAGGCTAGCACCGAGGACCGTACTGCTTGGGTGCTTTTGATTTTTAACCCGTTCAAGAGTTTTAAGAAGGTGCCTATATACACGGGCGCGGGTGGCGCTGTGGGTTAAACCACAGAGCCTAGGGCTTGCTTATCAGAAGGTCAGCGGTTTGAATCCCCGTGATGGGGTGAGCTCCCGTTGCTCGGTCCCTGCTCCTGCCTACCTAGCAGTTTGAAAGCACGTCAAAGTGCAAGTAGGTAAATAGATACCGCTCCGGTGGAAAGGTAAACGGCATTTCCGTGCACTGCTCTGGTTTGCCAGAAGCGACTTAGTCATGCTGGCCACATGACCCGGAAGCTGTACGCCGGCTTCCTCAGCCAATAAAGCGAGATGAGCACCGCAATCCCAGAGTCGGCCACGACTGGACCCTTTACTTTACCTATATACACGGAGCATAAAATGTTTCATGATATGTTGTATTTATGCTGTTGTATTTGTTTAAGTTGTATTTTATGCTGTTTTTAAATCACATTTTTAATCAATGTTTTATATTTGCTGTTAGCTGTCCTGGGCCCAGTTTTTAAACCAGGAAGGGCGGGGTATAAATAAATAAAAAAATATTATTATTATTAATAGTAGGAGATACTTTAGGATAAAACTGTCCAGATGTTGTGAGATATAAAGGTGGCTCTTAGGACCTTTGATGATACAGTAATGCCATTCCTACAGTTATTCAACAGAAGGAACACCCTGGAAGAGTTGGTGTCATGGATCCCCTCCTACAATGAGGGGTCCAAATGCTTATCATATGTTTTTACATAAAATGGGCAATAAAATAAAACATGTTTGGATTTGACCGCAAGGGCAGTATCTTTCAAAACATGCAATCCAATCTCTGCTTCAAATCTCAAAGCTCTCCTTAAAAACTTTCAAGGAAGGAGAGTCCCCAACCTGCTATGGTAGTGTGTTCTACTGGCAAACAGCTCTTACCATCAGAAAGTTCTTCCTGGTGTTGAGTTGGAATCTCTTTTCTTGTAACTCAAAGCCGTTGATTCAAGTCCTAGCCTCTAGAGCAGGAGAAAACTAGCTTGCTCCTCTTCCATGTGACAGCCCTTGAGATATTGGAAGACAGCGAAGACACAAGATTTACCCACGCTGGAGGAATGGCAGACGCAGTTGATGGACTATATGGAATTGGCTGAAATGACTGGCAGAATCCGAGACTTGGGAGAAGAAGCAATGGAAGAGGACTGGAAAAAATTTAAGGACTATCTACAAAAACATTACAGGTTGTATGAATGTTAAGAAAATGCACCTTTTAGGAAATTTTAGCCCCAGCAATAGCAATTAGGTGAAATGAAAATTAAGGTACAAGAAATTTGAGGTGGAATTAGGAGATAATTTTATTGTGTTTTAATTAAAATATATAAGAATTGGTGTACAATATTTGGAATTTGATAACATGATAAATTGAAAGATACAATAAGTTATGAAATAAGATGACAAATTGCTGAAGTTTGTATTATAAATAATGCAAGGTCTGGAGGATGTGGGGAAGTCCAGTAGATTTGATAAAAGGATTACGGAAATTTGAAACTTTTATATTCTTTTTCTTCTATCTGTTTTTCTTTTCTGTATCTCTGTATCCTGTAAAATTAATAAAAATATTTTTTTTTTTAAAAAAAAAAGAGATATTGGAAGACAGCATTCATACTACCTCTCAGTCTTCTCTTCTCCAGCTCCTTCAACCACTCCTCATAAGGTTTGGTTTCCAGACCCTTGATCAACTTGGTTGCTCTCCTCTGCAACCTTCCAGTTTTTCAATGTTCTTCCTAAATTGCAGTGCTCAGAATTGGACACAGTCATCTAGGTGTGGTCTGTCCAAGTGGTACTATCACTGCCCTGCTTCTTGGGAGAAAAGCAATGACAAACCTAGACAGTATCTTAAAGAGCAGAGATATCACCTTGCCAACAAAGGTCCGTATAGTTCAAGCTATGGTTTTCCCAGTAGTGATGTATGGAAGTGAGAGCTGGACCATAAAGAAGGCTGATCGCCGAAGAATTGATGCTTTTGAATTACGGCACTGGAGGAGACTCTTGAGAGTCCCATGGACTGCAAGAAGATCAAACAGATCCATTTTTAAGGAAATCAGCCCTGAGTGCTCACTGGAAGGACAGATCCTGAAGCTGAGGCTCCAAGACTTTGGCCACCTCATGAGAAGAGAAGACTCCCTGGAAAAGACCCTGATGTAGGGAAAGATGGAGGGCACAAGGAGAAGGGGACGACAGAGGACGAGATGGTTGGACAGTGTTCTCGAAGCGACCAGCATGAGTTTGACCAAACTGCGGGAGGCAGTGGAAGACAGGAGTGCCTTGCGTGCTCTGGTCCAGGGGGTCACGAAGAGTCGGACGATAAAACGACTAAACAACGACAACATAGTGAACCTCAGAAATCCACCTGCCATTCAGGAGAGAGTTTGAAGTTTGAGCATCCCAGATTCCAAAACTTGCTAGGCTAAATGTTTCCCCAAAGCTGGTTGGATCACATAAGAACCTAAGAAAAGCGTGCTGGATCAGGCCAATGGCCTATCTTGCTCAGCATCCTGACCTCATGACCAAATGCCTACGGAACCCGATGCCTGCAGATCTCCCCTCCTGAGGTTTGCAGGAGCTGGTGTTCAGAATTGGTATTGCTGCCTGCAAACGTGAAGGCAGAACTGAGCCATCAAAACTAGTAGCCATCCTTTCCGGACCGGGTCTCTTCTATGACGTTTGATGTTTTGGTGGCTCTCGAGTAGCTGTAACTAAATACATGTCTGAACATCTGAAAATTTATATTTGTGATAAATGAAGATACGTACAGTGAACTGAAAGCGAGAAAGGGAAAGGGTCTGCATGAGAGCTAGGTCAGAGTGGATCTTCTCAGGGTGGGAGACTGAGGAAGAGGAAGGTGGGAGGTGAGAAGATTAAACTCCCTCTCTGTGTGAAGATTAAGGTAAAATAGTGACCAAGTGTGAGATAGATATAATTTTGTGCCTTATGAGGATCATATGAGGATTATTAATGTGTTTTATATTCTTTTTCATTTTTTCCTGTTTGATATATCACTTTTTTATTATTCTCCTTGGTTTAGTTGGAATTTTATGGTACATTGGCTTGGAAACCTTTAATAAAATTGATTTAAAAAAGCAACTAGTAGCCATCCATGGCCTTCTCCATGAATTTGTCAAATCCTCTTTTAAAGTCCCCCAGCTTGGTGCCCATCACTTCCTTCTGTGGAAGAAAGATCCATAGTTTTTAAGGAATGTTAGAAGGATGTTGGAATGAAGTTATGTGGCTTTAGCAGAAATGTTATAAAGGATTAAGTAATAATGGATTGTTAATTGGTGAAAGAAGAAAGTGTAAAATTACAGTATGGTAAGATAAATTATTAGGATAAAAACAAAGATGGAAAGGATTTGCTGAAATATCTAATTGAACTAGAATACAAAAAAGGGAGGTGTGAGGAGGTCAAGGAAACAAGCAGATGAAAAATAAGTTATGGGAAGGTTTCATTTGTTTTTTGTTCGTTTTTTTCTGTGCTGTTTTTTTTTCTTTTTTTGTCTGTTTGTATCTATTGTGATGTATTGCTTTGTTTTTTCTTGCTTAATTTAGTGGTGTTTTTTTGTAACCTTTAAAACTGGAATAAATATTATTATTATTATTATTATTATTAAAAAGAAAGATCCATAGTTTAACTCTGTACTACATGAAGAAAGATTTTCTCTTACCTGTCCCAGATCTTTCAACATTCAACTTTAATGGATATCCACGAGTTCGCATGTTATGAACTTATTTTTGTTTGTTTGTTTACTTATTTACTCATTACACTCATTTTATACATTTCACTAGTTTTACCATCATTTTGACATTTCAAAACTTGACTTCCTTCCTCCCCTTTCTGCGGTTCCTTAAATTTGTTTTTAATATCTTCTGTATATCCAAACTAACTTAATTTGCTCATTTAGTCATCTCCTTTAAATAGATACTCTTATAAAACTGCAGATTCTTACAATAATCCTGCCAATGTTTTTATCTGTGTATAATTTATATGTAAATATTTAATAAACCATGTAGTCGCATACATTTTAGGTAGTTGTTTCCCTATAATTCCCCAAAGAAAAGCTTCTGCTTTTTGTTGACAACGGTTATTTTAAACATCCTTTTCATTTCATTATATATCATTTCCCAGTAAGTTTTAGCCTTACTACAAGACCACCACATATGATAAAAAGAACCTTCTTTCTCTTGTGTTGTGAGAGAAAGAGGGAAACTTGTCTCTATCCCCTTTCTTCAAGCCATGCATAATTTTACAAACTCTCCACTGCTGGAGGCGTCAATGCTTTTGAATTGCAGCTGTTTGAAACCACAGGAAAGGAGTTTCCATATTTTAAATTTACATACATAGAAAGGTAAAGGTAAAGGACCCCTGACAGTTAAGTCCAGTCGCGGACGACTCTGGGTTTGCGGCGCTCATCTCGCTTTACAGGCCGAGGGAGCCGGCGTTTGTCCGCAGACAGTTTTCCCGGGTCATGTGGCCAGCATGACTAAGCCACTTCTTGCAAAACCAGAACAGCGCACAGAAATGCCGTTTACCTTCCCGCCGGAGCGGTACGTATTTATCTGCTTGCACATTTTGGTGTGCTTTTGAATGGCTAGGTTTGAATCCCCATGATGGGGTGAGCTCCCATTGCTCTGTCCCAGCTCCTGCCAACCTAGCAGTTCAAAAGTACACCAGCACAAGTAGATAAATAGGTATGGTTACGGTGGGAAAGTATACAGCATTTCTGTGGCTCTGGCTTCCTTCACAGTGTCCCGTTGCGCCAGAAGCAGTTTAGTCCTGCTGGCCACATGACCCGGAAAGCCGTCTGTGGACAAACCCCAGCTCTCTCGGCCTGAAAGCGAGATGAGCGCCACAGCCCCATAGTCGCCTTTGACTGGACTTAACCGTCCAGGGGTCCTTTACCTTTACCTGCTTGAAATCTACTGAGATAGGCCATTGGCCTCACCCAGCAGGATCCTCTGAAGCTCTCATGGCCTGCTGTCACTCTCCCATGGCAATGTCTGGGCCTCATGAGAATGAAAAGGGACCCACGGTTGTGATTAGAGAAGCCGCTGTTTCTCGCGAAGATGAAAACCAGAGCTGGTGGAGAATCCCCTAACCGCAGAAGCTCCCTTGATGGCAAGCTGCTCCCATCGTGCCTTCTTGCCCCAACATCTGGTGTGCAGGGAGAGCCCGCATGGCTCACAGGGAGACCCAGGGTGATGACAGGCCCATCTCAGTGGCAGCAGCTGACGTCAGCATCAATCTGCTCTTGTTCCAAGGAGCTAGGATTCTACGCAATTCGAATACTGGTGCTAGGACATGTTGCAACAAGCCGCACACATGCCCAAGTGGGGGACTGTAGCTCTTTGCAAGCTTTTCACTTAGAGGAGGTGCTTCTGCAAATAGGATATTTGCAAAAAACAAAACAAACAAAAAAACTCCAGAAGGCAGTATGTGTGCATAATGCATAGGTTTATAATGCAGCGCCACAGCCCCACCTTATTTCAAAAAGGCTAAAAAACAACAACCCACTTGTTCCAAGCCTTAGAAGTGAATGCACATCCATGTGCTAGCAGGGCATGTTTATGTGGTTGTGGCCTGCGTGTGGCACTCATGACAGTTCCTCTACTCTGCAAATGTGCTCATGGACCCAAAGAATTTGGCCACCCCTGGAGCCAGTCTCTGGGTGGGTTCGAGTCTGTTGGGAGAATCTTCCCCTCTTAAATTGATAACATCCCTCCCAGCTGGGTACTAATTGTGTGAGAAAGATTGGCCCCTCCCACAAGGTCATATGTGGTACATTCTTTTTATTTTTTTAAAAAAACAATTGTACATGTGCCATGCCAGCGTACAGTCACATCAGCGCCGCATTTACATATAAGCTCAACAAGCTATAGCTCAGGGCCCCAATCTCTTAGGGCCGCAAAAAAAGTTAAAGGAAAAAAATAACTGGATGTACATTTTGAAAATATAAGACAAAAAACAAATGAAATAAAAGCCACATACAGTGGTGCCTCGCAAGACGAAATTAATCCGTTCCGTGAGGCTCTTCGTATAGTGGTTTTTTTGTCTTGTGAAGCAAGCCCATTGACAGCTTAGCGGATTAGTGCTATTAGCGGTTTAGCGGCTTTTAGCGGATCAGCTGATAAGCGGCTTAGGGCTTAGGAAAAGGGGGGGGAAAGGGAAAAAAACCCGCAGGAACTCGCAAGACATTTTCGTCTTGCGAAGCAAGCCCATAGGGAAATTCATTTTGCGAAGCGCCTCCAAAACGGAAAACCCTTTCATCTAGCGGGTTTTCCATCTTGCGAGGCGTTCATCTTGCGGGGCACCTCTGTACAGCAACAGTGTTTTGTGTTGTGTAGGTTCTTATGATGTAAGTCATGGGCCCCACCTGTTGGCCTGCTCCCTCAAATATCACTGGTTTGCTCATTTCTATATATAGGGTGCCTACATTCTGCATGGACTGGTTGCATGGCAACATGCAGCATGCAGCTGCAGACTGCAGCACAAGTCTCTTTGTGCCCTCCATCTTTCCCAACATCAGGGTCTTTTCAGGGAGTCTTCTCTTCTCATGAGGTGACCCAAGTATTGGAGCCTCAGCTTCACGATCTGATATATATATATATCTGGAAGCAAAGGTGATCTTGAACAGGAGCAGAAAAGAAAAGCATCCTCGGGTGCAGAGCGGTGTTGACTGCACTTATCGCTCCCGTTGTTATAAAGAACAAGGGATGGCAAGGAAGGCGCTGGTAGCTCTTCCACAGGACGCATGAAGCATCGTCTTCCTTCTCACACCTCACACACACACAGCGAGCATAACGTCACCATGCCACATGTTGCAAACATTCCAGGAAACCAGATCCGTATCCTCAGAGTGGCTCTGGTTCCAGAAGTCATAAATCATCCTGTCACGGAGCCTTAGATCTCAGGGAGCTGCTGGGCTTCTCCAGTACAGAAGACAGCCGGGATTCTGCTGCCAAGAATGGCGGGAGAGTTGCTTCTGAGGAGGTCAGAGCCTGGAGCGTGTCCCTTGGAGCCAGCTGATGACATCATTGAAGAGCAAGTCTTTAAAATGGGAAGTGCGATGTGGGGACACATAAGGAAGAGGCTGCTGGATGAGGCCAACGGCTCCTGTGTCTGTCCTGAATCTCTAAACATTTGACTTCATTAGATGTCCACGAGTTCTAGTGTTAAGAAAGAGGGAGGAGAGAAAATTGCTATCCACTTTCTTCATGCCAGGGGACGCGGGTGGCGCTGTGGGTTAGCATACCCTGCAACATTCTTTTAGGAAAATTTGAGGCACCGTCCCACCAATCTCGTCACTCGCCTCCTCTCTGCTGCCGACTCCTTCCTTGCTCACCTGCTCGCAGAAGCAACCTGCTTGCTCCTCTCTCTTTCCCTCCCCTCTCTTCCCATTCCCTCTTCGTGTCAGGAATGAGCCAGCTTCAAGTGAAGGTTTGCAGCCAACTGCAGAAAGCAGCCAGGAACAGAGAGACTTTGATGTTAGTCAGGCAGGGGAGAGCTGGCAGCTGCAGTCTTTGGCTCTTCTTGACCTTGATGGGCAGGCTGATAAGGGAGTAGCTGAGACACACTAGAACACAGCCAAAGCTCGCTGGAAGCACAAACAGGCACAAACAAACTCAGAGACAGCCTCTCAGAAAAGGAAGAGGTTGGAGCTGATCCACTAAGTCCAAAGAGTCGGTGAATGGGAAGGCTGCAAGATAGGAAGCAAAACAAGGGACGTAAGGGTCGTAAGTTCTTCTGTTGACGCCGGAAGAAGTCTTCAGAAGGGTCATCCTGAGTAATGATGCAGGAGGCTTTGTTAGAGCTGTCCAGAGCTATCTGTTTTTGAAATAAATCCTCCTTTTTAATTACCTACACTTACTGTGTTTTCAAGCTGGAAACCTGGATTCCTGACACTTCACCTCCTGCTCTGCAGCATCCAGTGGCACTGCACAGCTCAGAGCAGCCTGCTGGAAGGTCGCCCCAGCCTGCGAAGCATCAGGAGATGCTGCAGGGACCAGACCAACCTCCTCCTCTGGCGCCGCAGATGCACTTCCTTCCGGAAGTGCTGCATCGGAAGGAGGAAGTGGAGTGGTGACACTCAGGGCGAAGGTAAATTTTCCTTCCTTTTTGGGGGTCCTGTGCTCTCGTGTGAGCCATCTGACTCACACCACAGCATGGAACCAAAAACAGTCTGTCTTTGGGTCCCAAGCTCTGGCATGGCCAGACTATGGGAGCCAAAACTGGGACATCCAGGACTAGGATCCTAAGCAGGGACGGGTTCTGCCAATCTGGGATGTCCCGGTTAAATCGGGACACTTGTGGGTTATGAAATAGATCAACTATGAAACGTGCTCCTGCAGGAGGCCGTGGTGGCCAGCAAATGGCTTTAATAGACGATTAGACAAGTTCATGGGTTACTGATGGCTCTCAGCCATGATGGTTCTGCTCTGTGTCCACAGATGGAGGCAGCCATGCTTCTGAATACCAGTTTCTGGAAACTGCAGGAGGGTGAAGTCGTTCTTGTGCTCAGATCCTGCTTTGGGGTCTCCCATTGGGGCATCTGGTTGGTGCGATGGCCTGAGACTCGGACTCGGAACCAGAGGAGTCTCAGTCTGCACTGGATCCTTCGCCTCAGGCATCATCTGAACCAAGTCTGGGGCCTGATCCTGAAGAGCCCCAGTCTGTACAGGTTCCCCTGCAACAAGCACCAGCTGGGCCGAGTCAGGGGCCTGAGCCTGCCCTGGCTCCAGATGCAGGGATTCCCTCGTTGCCTCTAGCTGGGCCATCGCTTCCAGCTGCTCCACTACCGGTTGGGTCAGGGGAGGCGGAGGTGGCCCCTGGGTCTAGTAACCCACCAACATCTCCCAAGCTGCAGAGACGAAGGTCTGAGAGAAGGAGAGACCTGAGTGCTCGCAGGAGGAGTGCTGGCCTTCAGGAGAAACAGGGAGGTGAGTTGCCGGGGGATCAGGACCGGCCACTACCCCGGCAAAGATAAAAGGCTGCTGGACCCCGCCCCAGGTTGTGGGAGCAACATTGCTGTTTGCCAGACCCTGCCTGAGACCCTGTGCCCGACCTAGCCCAGTTTCCTGCCTTGGCCCTGTCGGACCGACTCTTCGCAGAATTCTTGGATTCAGGACCGGATGTGGACCGCGTTGCTTGGGTTAACCCCCGGGCCCAGCACAGTTGGCTACTGTGAGAACAGGGTGCTGGACTAGATGGGCCCCCTTTTGCCTGATCCAGCAGGCTCTTCTTGTTGGGTTGAGATCTGGCACTGGAAATCCATTCGGAGGCCGGACCCCCAACTCTGCTAAAGTCCCATTTGAGGGGAGAAGCTGGCAAAATATCCCAGGGATGTTGTTATTCCCCCTCCCGGGTGGCCAGCGTCACACTGCACATGAGGCCATCGTCCGCAGCCCAGAATCTCATTACTAGGCTGTGCTGTTCTCCGGCTAAGCTGCCGTTGAGAAGCAGGCCTCCGCTCTGACTCTTAAGCCAAAAGCTCTTTTCTGTGATTCAGAGATCTGAGTTTTAATTAACGGGGAGCGGTGCCCATTCTGCTCAACGCAGCACTCTTAAAAGTTCAATTGTTGATTGAGGCGAGAGCCATTTCTCACCAGGTAGAGAAAATGAGACGCGGATCGGAACATAAAAGATTGTTTTAATTAAACCTGGCATTTCCAAGGCTTCTGCTGACAGGAGGATAATAGCGTAACTGGGGTTCAAAAAACGGATTAGACAAATTTATGGGGAATAGAGACATCACTGGCAATTAGCCAAGACGGGCTGCCGACGGATGCTGAAATTGCCCTCCTCCCCCTTGAAAACAGACTTTGAAAAAGAAGAAAAATACCCATTTCACAAGGCTCGGTGCCATTCAAATGCGAGACACTGGGTCTCCATGATGTGGTAATATAATGGATTCTGATCATGGGCCATCATGGGTCATGAAGCCACATCACCAAGCAATATGGGGAGGTTTTTAAGCACAGGTTGGATGGCCACTGGGCTGGGATTCCATGTCAGGATGACATGGGGTTGGGGGGGCCAATCCCATCTCTTGCGGGGGCTCAATTAGTGCCAGCGCCTTCTGCCAAGAGCTTGGGTGTAACCTTTGACGCCTCCCTTTCCATGGAGGCGCAGGTTGCAGCCACAGCAAAGGTGGCATTTTTCCATCTCTGCCGTATTAAGCAGTTGGTCCCTTACTTTTCTCGCCCTGATCTGGCCACTGTGATCCACGTCACGGTCACCTCCAGGCTTGATTACTGTAATTCGCTCTACGTGGGGCTGTCCTTGAAGCTAACCCAGAAACTCCAGTGGGTGCAGAATGCCGCAGTGAGGCTTCTTATGGGGTCCTTGCGGTGGGATCACATTCATCCAGTGCTTTACCAACTGCACTGGCTCCCGTTGGAGTACAGGGTCAGGTTTAAGGTGCTGGTTTTGACCATTAAAGCCCTATGCGGCCTAGGACCCATGTACCTGCAGGACCGACTCTCCTGGTATGTCCCACGGAGGACCTTAAGGTCCACAAATAACAACATTTTGGAGGTCCCAGGTTGCAAGGTGGTTAGATTGGTTTCAACCAGGGCCAGGGCCTTTTCAGTACTGGCCCCGACGTGATAGAGCGCTCTGTCACAAGAGACCAGGGCCCTGCGGGACTTGACATCTTTCCGCAGGGCCTGCAAGACAGAGCTGTTCCGCCTGGCCTTCGGTTTGGACTCGGTCTGACCCTTATGTTTCCCTCACCTCATGGTCTTGATCTATGGGCTACTTTTAAAATGAGGCTGCATTTTAAATAGCATTTTAACCTGTATTTTAAATTGGTCCCCCCCCCCCATTATGTTTTTACTGTTGTTAGCCGCCCTGAGCCTAGCTCCGGCTGGGGAGGGCAGGGTATAAAAAACAACAACAATTGCAGGGGGTTGGACTACATGACCCTCAGGATCCCTTCAAACTCATCAGTTCTAGGATTCTATGACCTGCCTGCCTGTGAGCGTGGCATCACAAGTCACAATGCCAGTGACGAGGGGAAGCCGGGGTTGTTATTGCTAAAAACAGATGAATGCAAACTAGAGGGCTACGGGGAGAGGGATGAAATCAAACTCAGAAAGGACTAGCATCACTGTGAAGTGTGTGTCTGTGTGGACTTTCAGACAACTGAGCACTACACAAACAAACTTGAAATCTGATCTGACCTGGTTCAGTCCCACCATGTAGCTGTGATTCCTGTAATGGACTCACAGCTGTCCATGGAGGCGCAGGTCAATTCTGTGCCCAGGGCAGCTGTTTATGAGACCCTCCCTGCCTGCAGACTGTCTCGCCAGAGTGGTGCATGCTCTGGTTATCTCCCGCTTGGAGTACTGCAATGCGCTCTATGTGGGGCTACCTTTGAAGGTGACCTGGAAACTGCAACTAATCCAGAATGCGGCAGCTAGACTGGTGACTGGGAGCAGCCGCTGAGACCACATAACACCAGTCTTGAAAGACCTACATTGGCTCCCAGTACGTTTCCGAGCACAATTCAAAGTGTTGGTTCTGACCTTTAAAGCCCTAAACGGCCTCGGTCCAGTATACTTGAAGGAGCATCTCCACCTCCATCGTTCTGCCCGGACACTGAAGTCCAGCACTGAGGGCCTTCTGACGGTTCGCTCCCTGCGAGAAGCCAAATTACAGGGAACCAGGCAGAGGGTCTTCTCGGTAGTGGCACCTGCCCTGTGGAATGCCCTCCCACCAGATGTCAAAGGGAACAACAACTACCAGACTTTTAGAAGACATCTGAAGGCAGCCCTATTTAGGGAAGCTTTTAATGTTTGATGTATTGCTGGATTTTAATATTTTGTTGGAGGCCACCCAGAGAGGATGGTGGGGTATAAATAAAATAATAATAATAATAATAATAATAATAATAATAATAATAATAATAATATTGGGGGTTGGACTAGATGACTCTTGGGGGTCCAGCTCCTCCAAGTATCCATATTTTCCAGGAACATCCCTATTTAGAGAACATGTCCTGGTTTCTGATTTGATCCTGCAATTTCCCACTTTTCCTTCGGACGTCCCTATTTTCATCGAAGAAATGTTGGAGGGTATGGAGTTATCCGACCCCCAAGCCATCTGAAGGCAATCCTCTATAGGGAAGGATTTTTTTATATTTAATGTTTTATTATGCTTTTATATATGTTGGAAGCTGCCCAGAGTGGTTGGGGCAACCCAGTAAGATGTATGGGGTATAAATAGTAAAATTATCTTTCTGGAATGGGACGTTCCTATTTTCATTGGGGAAGTGTCGGAGGGTGTGGGTGTCCCTTCCAACTCCAGAGTCCTACGTTCTATAGACTCAGGCGCTGCACCCAGGCCTTGACAGGAAAGGTCCTTTTAATCACTTTGAAGGCACTTTGCCATGCCAAGGAGAACCCTTTTCCCTGCCGCCTCTCTCCTTTTCTTAATGCCTGATTGAAATGAGACAAAGACCACGGCGAGTCTGGATATTAAAGGGCTCCTGCACATTTGCGTCAAAGTCAAGGCTATGGGGGCTTCGACGTGCGAGGAAAAACGAAGCGGAAACCCGAGACCTGAGCCGGAATATTAAACCAAGCTATCAAAACGAGCCGTCCATCTCCCACTTGCAGCCATTACGCCTCCAACAGAGGCAATCAGAGGAAATAAAAAGGGTTTTAATCAATGCAAAGGCTATTATTACATTGTTATGGCTAACAATGTGTGCCGGCAGGACGGCCGCAAAACAGCCTGTCTCCTCTGGAAGAAAAGCGCTGCAAATCTCGAGCCCCATCAGATGGCATTCAAGGCACCTTTTCTGGCAGGTGTGGATCAATCGCGAAGACAGATCTGGTCCCAAATCCCGCTTCTAGTTACTCTGGAGTTGCGCTTTGAACCCGTGCACTGCTGAAATCTGCCTTCGGGTTCCGCAGAAGTCTTCTCCTCCCCTCTATGAAAGAGGCTTCGGTTTTTCTGCCTCTCTCTTAGGGCACACAACAATTTCTTCAGAACGTTATCCTGTGCAGGGATTTGCACTTGACTTATTGCTGTGGAGGAGCCAAGGGTGGTCTGCATGTGTTTTTCTCCTCAATTATATCTCTCTAGCATTTTTGGCACCTCCCCTGGTTCCCCACATTACATGTTCTGAAAAATGCTCAAGAGAGGAGCTACAGCACCATCGGAGAGCTTGTTGACTTGCTACTGGGCCAAGGTCCGGGGATTACTATTAGCAGTGCTTTTTTCTGGGGGGATGCAGGGGGACGCATACCCCTAAACATTTTGTGGATCTAGGTTTGGCCTCATTGAGGGGCAGTAGACCTCTTTGGAGGTCTTTAAGCAGAGGCTTGACAACCATATGTCAGGAGTGCTCTGATGGTGTTTCCTGCTAGGCAGGGGGTTGGACCCGATGGCCCTTGTGGTCTCTTCCAACTCTAGGATTCTATGATTCTATGATTCTAGTATTTCAATAAAGCAGAGACATCACCTTGCCAACAAAGGTCCGTATTGTTAAAGCTATGGTTTTCCCAGTACAGTGGTACCCTCAGGTTACATATGCTTCAGGTTACAGACTCTGCTAACCCAGAAATAGTGCTTCAGGTTAAGAACTTTGCTTCAGGATGAGAACAGAAATCGGGCTCCAGCGGCAAGGCAGCAGCAGGAGGCCCCATTAGCTAAAGTGGTGCTTCAGGTTAAGAACAGTTTCAGGTTAAGAACAGACCTCCAGAACAAATTAAGTACTTAACCTGAGGTAGCACTGTAGTGATGTATGGAAGTGAGAGCTGGACCGTAAATAAGGCTGATCACCAAAGAATTGATGCTTTTGAATTCTGGTGCTGGAGGAGACTCTTGAGAGTCCCATGGACCGCAAGAAGATCAGACCTCTCCATTCTGAAGGAAATCAGCCCTGAGTGCTCACTGGAAGGACAGATCCTGAAGCTGAGGCTCCAAGACTTTGGCCACCTCAAGAGAAGAGAAGACTCCCTGGAAAAGACCCTGATGTTGGGAAAGATGGAGGGCCCAAGGAGAAGGGGACGACAGAGGACGAGATGGAGGGACAGTGTTCTCGAAGCTACCAGCATGAGTTTGACTAAACTGCAGGAGTCAGTGGAAGACAGGAGTGCCTGGCATGCTCTGGTCCAGGGGGGTCACAAAGAGGCGGACACAACTAAACAACTAAACAACTAAACAATAACAACATCAATGTGTTGGTGCTGCACTTTGGTTTTTTGGATGTTGAGTGATAGGCCAAGCTTTTCGTAAGCTTCTGGGAAGATATTTAGGATGGTTTGGAGGTCGTATCAGAATATGGAAGACCATTGGAAGACCCACCTAGTCTAACCTCCTGCTGTCAAAGGGGCTGGTCAAACGCCCCGGCAGAAAGCTTGTAGGCAGGTCCTGAGTGCAACAGAGACTCTTCTCTTCTAGCAACTGGCCTTAGGGCTGGTGCGGTGCTGCTTCTATCGCAATTATATGTAGGGCTTTTCCCCAGCAGAAACTCGCAGGAACTCAGTTCTGGCACCTCTCAGGTGGCCATTGCCATTAAAAGAGAACATGGTGATTTCTGGCACCTCTTTTTCTACAAAAATAGCACTGATTATTTGTATGTTTTTAATCAGTGCTACCCCCCCATAGAAAAGATGGGGTACTCTTATTTTCCTACTCATATTGAGATACTGCCCCTCAATGAAGCCACACTTAGATTCACGAAATGTTTAGGGGTATGCGTACCCCTGCATCGAAAAAGCACTGGTTTGAATAGATTTTATATATGTATGTAGTTTTCCTTCTGTCAGGGTTGAATTGCTTTTTAATCATCTCCTCCCTATATTTTTTTCAGTTCCCATTTTTATATGTAAGCTCCCTTGAGTCCACTCAGGAGAAAAAAGTGGGGTATAAATAAATATATAATATTATAATTAATAATCTCTCCCCCTGGCAATGGAGGTACAACCTTGCCATCTTAGCTTATAGCCATTGATAGAGCCTTTCCCAACGTGAACATGCCGGATTTTCTTCTAAAACCTTCCAAGTTGGTGGCGATCGCTGCCTCTTGTGGGAGGGAGTTCCAGAGGTTAGACTAGATAGCTGCAGTGGGAAGAAATACTTTCTTTTGTCCGTCCTAAATCTTCCAACATTTGGTTTTGTTTTGTCGCAGGGACCCCCCCCCCAGTCATTCAGTTTGTACAAACTTCACACTCCCACACGACACATGCTACGCTTCTATTAGAAATTCATAGAAAATGAACCATACATCGGATCTGCACTGTTCCACTTTTATTTTACTCTATGAAGGAAGGACTACAAAATGGGGAAGGTTTGATACAGGCCAGCCATAATCCCTTGAGCATACCAGCACATCCACAGGAGCCCTGCCCAGTTGCTATGCCAACCCTTATGGTCCTAGACAGAAGACCATCAAGGTCACAAAGAACTTGCATGTGGGAGTGGATTCAGCATGGACTGAAACAAAGGACAATGATCAGCTCTTCCCTCTGGGGGCAGGAAACTGCAAACTCCCCTTTGTCACCTGGAAATTATTCATGGGGAGGGGGAAGGGAGGAACCGGCCAGGTGACAGGACACTCAGGTTACCTCCACAACTCCTCCCTCAACCCCTCCTTTATGTGATGTAGTTTTAGGGGTGTAGTTTGGGGGATTAGTAACTAATAAAAGTTGGGGTCTTCTTTTGTTCTGGGCTTCCATTTTGCTTCATCTTGTTGCAGGTGGGAGTCCAGTCGAGACAGTATTCAATAAAGGCCAAGCCTACAGGTTGCTGTTTTGCTCCAAGTTATCCTGGTTGGTGTCTTTGTTTTTGTCCAAGGGAGCCCTCGGATTTTTCCGTTAACAGTTTCGTGTCCCTGACTTTTAGTATTAAGAGAGGAGAGAGAAAAAAATCTTCTCTCTATTCACTTTCTCCTTACCTTGCAGAATTGTATGTCCCACGATCATGTGCCCTCCTTCCTCTAAATTAAAAAGCCTGAAATGTTGTAATCTTTCCCATAGAGGAGCTGCTCCATCCCCTTGATCATTTCAGGTGACCTTTCCTGATCCCATTAGCTCATTCTTTCCCATTTCCACGTTAAAAAACCCAGTGGAAATTTGCATTTAAATACCTATCTTAAAATGTATTTTTCCACCCAAAACACATTTAAAACGGAACTTGTTGCATTTTTTGAACCAAGAATTACACCGATAGGTTTGGGGAATGCCTAAGCTGGTGGATAACTAAGGCTGTGATCCAAATCCCATTTACCTGGGAGTAAGTCCCACTGAATTCGTTAGGAATGCGATTATCTCCTGGCAGATATCGAATGAGTTGTGATATAAGGATCTGTTAGAAAAAGTTAAAACTAGGATAAAGAAAAATATCAATAAGAAACTGTGTAAAAGAAAAATTGGAATGCAAAATAGTACAATGGGTTTAGCTGGAAGTGCCTTTTCTTTTCATGATTCTTATTCTAAATATAACTATGTTCTTTTTCCTTGTAGAATGTTCGTATTGTATGTTTGCTTTGTGTATTTTTCTTATTTAATATAGTTTAAAATAAATTAATAATAAAAAAAGGAATGCGATGATCAGAATTAAGGTTGCAATCCTGGCCACACCTACTCAGTCGATAGCAGCCTTAATTCTGATCTGCACATTACTCTGGGAGGTACAGATCAAGTCAGTTCACACCAGAATTTTGCAGAGATCAAATTCTTCAAAGACCCCATGGAATATTTATCTGGAGCTAGACCAGTGTTGCCTCCCCAAAAGGCAACCCGTTTAAAGATCAAATGGCTTTTTGTGTGATCTAGAAAAATACGTCAGCAAAATCTGTGATGGCAGAAAAATCATCAAGGTGAAAATTTGTGTCCCCAAATGCGGGTGAACGAAAGAAAGATCTTGCTTGCCATTAGAACACCTGGCGGCTTCCACTGCTTTACAAAAAGACCCCTGAATTTATTCCAATTATAGTTTATGTTTTGTTTACATTGCATCACTGTAATAATTAAAGCCATGTTAAAGCCATGGTGTCAGAGCCGCCCCTAGGTCCCAGCTCACAGAGGACCAACTCCCGGCTGTGGTTATGCACAAAAGTCTTTATTGAAGTTCAGTTTCCATTTCAAAGCCGTAGCGCGCAGCTCTACGTCTTAAACCCTAGACCGGCGAAGCTCTGTCTGAGTCTCCTCCCCTTCCACACCAGTTTAAGACTCTAGCCTTGCTCCACCTCTTCCTTAGCTCCTTCCTCCTCTGGGCCCTCCTGCCCGCTGGGGTTTCACCTTTTCTGGACTTTTCTGACGCTGACCCCCCTGATTCTTGCCCCTCCTTCCGGCAGGCTTTAGGACCTGGTTCCCTATCCAGGCTACCTGCTGTGCCGCTCGCCTGTACATTTGAACTTGGCGTGCGTGCCCAGCCGGCAACCTTCCTCTTGACCGTTCCCTCGCTCTCCGATGGAGGCGTGGTCAATCCTGACTCATCTTCTCTCGCTGGTGGTGAATACGCTGGCCCCAATACCTGGGACTCCTCCCCCCCACAACGCTCTGGTGGGGAAGCTGGTCCTGATTTCCAACTGCTGCTCTGGGAGTCCCCGCTGGCCCCTTGCTTCTGGGGTGTCCCCCTTGGGGTCCCCCTTGCCCTGGCCACCGGCGCCCCCTTCTGTGAATCTTCCGATTCGCTGGAGAGGCTCATGGAATCTCTCAGGCTACTGTCATATTCTCCTACACTGCCCTCGGATTGCTCCCCCTCGCTCTCCATCTCCTCCCCTCCCTGCACTCCCGCTGCGTCCCTGACACATGGTTTTCCCAGTAGTGAGGTATGGAAGCGAGAGCTGGACCATAAAGAAGGCTGATCGCCGAAGAATGGATGCTTTTGAATTCTGGTGCTGGAGGAGACTCTGGAGAGTCCCATGGACTGCAAGAAGATCAAACCTATCCATTCTGAAGGAAATCAGCCCTGAGTGCTCACTGGAAGGACAGATCCTGAAGCTGAGGCTCCAATACTTTGGCCACCTCACGAGAAGAGAAGACTCCCTGGAAAAGACCCTGATGTTGGGAAAGATGGAGGGCACAAGGAGAAGGGGACGACAGAGGACGAGATGGTTGGACATTGTTCTCAA
Organism: Podarcis erhardii; assembly: GCF_964252035.2. Taxonomy (NCBI): domain Eukaryota; kingdom Metazoa; phylum Chordata; class Lepidosauria; order Squamata; family Lacertidae; genus Podarcis; species Podarcis erhardii. The sequence goes on from NC_138501.1 coordinate 54,106,322, forward strand.
AGCTACAAACATGAGTCTGACCAAACTGCGGGAGGCAGTGGAAGACAGAAGTGCCTGGTGTGCTCTGGTCCAGGGGGTCACAAAGAGTCGGACATGACTAAACGACTAAACAACAACAACAACAATAATTAAAATCTCTCCGGATATTTACATGTTCATTTACCTGCACTTCCATCTCACACTTCCTGGGGTCTGATGCTCAAAAAGGCTTGCATAGATATTGCATAAGGTCTGAATTAGCCTCCCCAAAGCCTGGACCAGGGGGAAAGTGCCCACAAATAAAATAAAATAAGTAAGTTTTGGAGCTCAGCCATAGTATCCACAGAAGTCCCAAGCTCAAATTCAAGCTCAGCATCATATCTCACATTAGGGCTTTTTCTAGGGATGTTCCTCTTTCTAACCCCAAAATCCCCTTTCTTCCACCTCCCTGTCATTTTCTTTAGAGTTACTGGCATTGAAAGGAGCCTATTGAAAGAGTCAGAAAGAGGATCCCAAACGAGCCCTCTCAGCAAGCAAAAGTCAAACTCCCAGGGCAACGCAAACCAGCTGCAGGAATGACAGCTGTCATTTACCTTTGGTGACTGACAGCCTGATTGTGACACTCTCGTCGCTGGGAAAACTCTAGCACGCTTCTGTGGGGTGGAAGGGAAAATGTTTTCCATAACCAATGTGAGCGCACTAGAGGGCAACATGTGGGGGGTGGGGTGGGCAGTGTTTTTACAGGATTGCCTTCAGGATTGCCTTTACAGGGGGGCAGATAACTCCATACCCTCCAACATTTCTCCAATGAAAATAGGGACTTCCTAAGGAAAAGTGGGACATTCCAGGATTAAACCAGAAACCGGGATGGCTTCTTTAAATCCGAGACTGTCCCTGATACTTGGAGGGTCTGGAGTTCCATAGTTTAACAGGGCACTAGGGGAAGAAGTTCTTCCTATTATCTGTCCTGATATAAGATCGAGTCATGATTTCATGCCGACCAGTGGCGTAGCATGGGGGGTGCAGGGGGGGCCGGCCGCACCAGGCGCAACATCTGGGGGGCGCGCTCCCCGCTTCCGGAGTCGCCGAAGAGCCTCGGGCGCAGGCTGTAGCAGAGCCCCATGTCTCGCGGAACCGACGAGCTGTGCGCGGGTCCGGGCTGAAGGCGTCCGGCAGGCAGCGGCTCTCAGCGCTCGCTGCGGTCCCCACCCATCAGGGCCGTGGAGGGCGCGCCAGGCAGCCCCTCCTCACAGCCCCGCCGCCGCAGCTGCAGCTGCTGGGCCATGTTGCATTTTCCTCGCCTCTCTGCCCTCCTCCTCCGGGCAAGCGACGTCGTTTGGGCGGCAGCGCCAGTGGCAACTCGCCTCAGATCACCTGACACGGACCCGCCGCTGCCGCCGTGGCTATCTTACCGTAAATACCCCAGCCCAGGCAGCAGCAAGAAGAAGCTGGCAGCGGCGGCAGGTTAGGGGCGCAAATTACTTGCCTTGCCCCGGGTTAGGGGGCGCAAATTACTTGCCTTGCCCTGGGTTAGGGGGCGCAAATTACTTGCCTTGCCCCAGGTTAGGGGGCACAAATTACTTGCCTTGCCCCGGGTGCTGACAACCCACGCTATGCCACTGATGCCGACGCAGCAGCCTTCATCAATGAGCTAGGCCCGGATGTGCCCAAGTTTGCAGAGAGAGATTGATAGAAAAAGAGAGGAGGGGGAGAGAACAGGTAAGAAGATAGCCCCGCCCAGGAGCAGAACTGCAGAGTCTTCCTTTATAAGCTAAGCATGTGCAATGGGAAAGACAAAGCGTAGTCGGCACCTGGGGGAATCAGCTTATGCATGAATTGTTTTCAGCAAGGTTGCCCTTGGAGGCAGCGGTGGTTTTGCATACTCATTTTGCAAAAATGCAAACACGCTGGTGCTATCCCAACAAAGCTAATTCCGACCTCTGGGGCCATGCCTTCAAGGCGTTGTGATGATATCCCTGCTCTTTTCTTAAGCGGCAGAGGTGTTTTCGGAGGTCAGGCCCCAAATGTACCAAAGCAGACATTTAAGGATGCCTTTGCGCTTGGCCTGCACTGCCCAGATGCTTCTGGGTTCCGGTTTTGCTGTTGCAGCTGAGAATTACAGGAATGGCAGATGGGCTTGTGCCAGCTGAGATCCAGCACGGGGTAGGGGTGGGGGTGGGGCACCTGCGTTCTGCAAGGCCAAAGCCCCATTTTTTCATCATGATTGACGGAAAGATAAAGGAAGATGGGAATGATATGCTAATGGTGATCAAATTTTGCGACAAGCAAACAAAACATGAAATATGAAATAATATTCTTAGCGCTCTTCTGCATCTGTAAGAACTCAATCTTAGTTCATCGCTGTCAACTTACAGATTTGAAAATAAGGGACCAGCAGCCTTGAAAATAAGGGACCAGCAGCCAAAATAAGGGACCTGCAGCCTCACCTGTTCCAGGCACTCCAGTCTTCCTGTCCTCCTGCAGTCTGGTCAACTCATGCTGGTAGCTTCGAGAACACTGTCTCACCAACTTTGTAACCAGAGGTTCAACTGAACAGAATCTGAATCACATGCACCACAAGGCCTATGCAGCCTCAACTTAAGATGGCTCCCTGGCCTGGCTTTGGACTGCAAAGTTTGCAGCAGCACGGGCAACAAAATGGCGTCCAGCATTCAAAAACCCCCTCAGCTTGCATTAACTAGCCACACACAAGGCATGCAAGCTCCACCCCCCAGTCATTCTTAGACTTCTTATTGGGTGAGCAACACAGCCAAGCAACACAGTTGGAGCCTCCCTCCTCCCTGGCCAGCAGGCAGGGAGGGAGAGGAGCTGCTTCCTTTGAAATTTAAGGGACATCCATCAATAAGGGTCAGCAGCGGGACATGGCGCTGGAAAAAGGGACTGTCCCTTCAAATAAGGGACACTTGACAGCTATGTCTTAGTTGCACCGGCACTTTGGAACTTCCTGCCTATTGAAACCACCCAGCTGCTTTCACTATTATACTCTTTTCGGTGCCTCCTAAAAAATAGTTTCCTTTAGCGAAGCCTACCCAGATGTTTAGAAAGTTGATGTGAGTTTTAATCTGTGTTTAAGGTAAAGGGACCGCTGACCATTAGGTCCAGTCATGGCCGACTCTGGGGTTGTGGCGCTCATAACACTTTACTGGCCGAGGGAGCCGGTGTACAGCTTCCAGGTCGTGTGGCCAGCATGACTAAGCCGCTTCTGGCGAACTAGAGCAGCGCACGGAAATGCCGTTTACCTTCCTGCCCGCGTGGTACCTATTTATCTACTTGCACTTTGATGTGCTTTCGAACTGCTAGGTTGGCAGGAGCAGGGACCGAGCAACAGGAGCTTACCCCATCGCGGGGATTCAAACCCCCGACCTTCTAATCAGCAACCCACAGTGCCACACGCATCCCTAATCTGTGTTTAGTCTATTGTTATTTTAACTTTGCTAAAGTCTTAAATTAGTGTTGCTCATTTTTCTAATGGGTAATCTTTTTCTGTAAACCACTTTGAGGGTTTTTTGTAACAATCATTGAATCATACAGTTGGAAGGGACCCCAGCGGTCATCTAGTCCAACCCCCTGCAGTGCAGGAATTTCAGCTCAAGCATCCATGACAGATGGCCATCCAAGCTCTGCTTCAAAACCTCCAAGGAAGGAGAGCCCACAACCTCTTGTGGAAGTCTGTTCCACTGCTGAACAGCTCTTACTGTCAGAAAACTTTTCCTGATGTTTCGTTGGAATCTCTTGTAGCCATGGGTTCGAGTCCTACCCTCCAGAGCAGGTGAAAACAAGCTTGCTCCATCTTCCATATGACAGCCCTTAAGTTATTTGAAGATGGCTATTGTGTCTCATCTTTTCCAGGCTAAACACCCCCAGCTCCTTCAACTGTTCCTCATCCGGCTTGGTTTCCAGGTCCTTGATCTTGTCGGTTGCCCTCCTCTGCACACCTTCCTACTTGTCAACACTCTTCGTAAATTGTAGTGTATCAAGTGGTGTATAATTTCTTTTTGAAATGAATAAATAAAAGTAGTATAAGTTGCAGGGACCCAGTGTGCAATGGGCAGCATGCCGGACTGGGACTAGAGAGATTTGGGTTCTAATCCCATTCAGTCACAGTTTTGGTAGGTGAGTTTAGGTCTGTCACTATCTCTTGGTCTGACCTTCCTCAACGATAGGATATCAGCCTTTCCATACAAAGTGACACCACCTCCACTAGGTCGAATTCTGTCCTTCCTAATTTTTTATACAGTGGTACCTCGGGTTAAGTACTTAATTCGTTCTGCAGGTCCATTCTTAACCTGAAACTGTTTTTAACCTGAAGCACCACTTTAGCTAATGGGGCCTCCAGCTGCTGCCGCGCCGCCGGAGCACGATTTCTGTTCTCATCCTGAAGCAAAGTTCTTAACCTGAAGCACTATTTCTGGGTTAGCGGAGCCTGTAACCTAAAGCGTATGTAAGCTAAAGCGTATGTAACCCAAGGTACCACTGTACTGTTATAGGTTTGGGTGGGGTTTTTTTTTGGGGGGGGACCTAGAAATGAATAAATGGTAGGATTTTGATTATCTGGGGTGTGAAGAGAAAAATACCAGCTGCGGGAAATTCCTGGGCTAGCCTATGCAAAACGAGCTGGCCAAGCTAGGGTCATTAAGAAACAAGAGAGGACCACTGAGGGTCATTCAATGCAAGAAAACCATCCTTCCCTCCTTGCCCTGAGATGTGAACAGGGACTGGGGGCTTGGAAGGTTGCCAGGCTAACTGGGCGTGAGGTAACAGGAAAAGAGAGTCTTTTAGCAAGGTGTTCTGGGAGGAAGAAGAAAGACTGGGATCCATCTTGGGCAGGTTGGCTGAAGGCTGGCTGCACTGCTGCGGAAGAGAAACCCCTCCTGAAATGACCATGCCATAAGATCTGGACTCCCTCCATGCAGACCGAAGGTGTAAAAAGGGGAATAAACCATATTTCTTAAAGCTTGGACCATCTGCTTCATGTCTCAATTCTCCAAAGGACCACAGACTCTGGGTGAGTTCCTGGGACCCCATGGGCTCAGCAAAGTGATGAGGAGGCACCCAACTTTGTGACAATATCCAGGGCCGTCTTAAGCATATATGGTGCCGTGGTGCAAAGATCCCTCTGGTGCCCCCCGGCAACTCCAAAACAAGAGAGGGGGCGGTGGAAAATGTCCTCTGCCTCCCCCACCGCCCTGGTCCCTGGCATGGTGGTGGCGATGAAGCAGGAAAACGTGCTGGCGGACATGCTCTCTAGCGTTGGGACGCCAGAGAAGGCAGCCCGGGAAGGCTGTGGGCTGCCTTCTGCCAGGAAGCAGAAGGAGGAGGACAACTGGGAGCTGGGCTGTCTTTAGCAGATGCAGAGGCTTGGGAGGGAAGCTTCCATCCTAAACCTCTGTGGGGATCACTCTCCTCCTGCAGAGGCTTGGGAAGGAAGCTGCATGCCGTCCAGCCATATAGTTGGTGGCGCGCAGCTGGCAGGCATGCAGGGAAAGGGGAGGCTGCCAGTATACCTGCCTCGGTCCAGTATACCTGAAGAAGCGTCTCCACCCCCATCATTCTGCCCGGACGCTAAGGTCCAGCTCTGAGGGCCTTCTGGTGGTTCCCTCGCTGCGAGAAGCCAAGTTACAGGGAACCAGGCAGAGGGCCTTCTCGGTAGTGGCACCCACCCTGTGGAACGCCCTCCCACCAGATGTCAAAGAAAAAAATAACTACCAAACTTTTAGAAGGCATCTGAAGGCAGCCCTGTTTAGGGAAGCTTTTAATGTTTAATTGGTTATTGTATTTTAGTGTTTTGTTTTTTTTAAATAAATTTTTATTAAGGTTTTAAAAATTAAATAACAATCAAAATAAAGAAAAAGAAAAAACAATACACCATCAAAAAACAGAAAAAAGCAAAAAAGATAAAGAACAAGTCAAACCTATACATCACTTACTTACATTCACTTATTTCCTTGACCTCCTCACACCTCCCGTTTTTGTATTCTGATTCAATTTGTTATTTCAGCAAATCCTTCCAACCTTATTTTTATCTTAATAATTTGTCTTATTATACTATAATTTTACATTCTCTCCTTCACCAATTCATTTTTACTTAATCCTTTATGTCATTTCTGCTAAAACCACATAATTTTCTTTTCCCAACATCTTTCTAGCAGTCCTTAATTTTGCAATATTTTTGAAGATAAACTTAAAATTTTTTCCAATCTTCTTCCACTGACTCTTCTCCTTGGTCCCGGATTCTGCCAGTCATCTCAGCCAATTCCATGAGTATTTTAGTGTTTTGTTGGAAGCCACCCAGAGTGGCTAGGGAAACCCAGCCAGATGGGTGGGGTATAAATAATAAATTATTATTATTATTATTATTATTATTATTATTATTATTGGCCAGCAAAGCCATGCAGCTCCCTCACTCACTATGGTGCCCTTGAGAGGCTGGCACCCTGGCGCAACAAACCACTAAGACCAATGGGAAAGACAGCTCTGACTATATCTAGAGATAATCTCTGGCTCTCTCCATTCCGGCAGATTTATAGATCAGCACCTTCCTTTAAGACCAGGCACCCCGGTTCATCCATCTTGGCTTGGAGGCTCCTAGCATTAGTCTATAAACACATGCCTACAGTCTCTCTCTCTCTCCAAGCGCCTCTGACATTTGCGCTTTGACATACAAGAGTGCCTTATACTAGGGGAAATTGCTTTGCAAAAATGTGTATATTAGGCAAGATTAGGCATACGAATGTGTGGATACTGGAATCAATTAGCACTTAAAATGCTGATGCATTTTCATGAGGTCTTCTTTTGAATAGCAAACTAATGCGGAGCATTGAACTTCAGACTGGGAAAATGGGAAAGGGAGAGAAAGCAAAACGGATAGATTCACCCGTCCCATGTAAAGTGGCTTCCTGTGTTTTAATACCTCCGGTCTGCATTTAAGTAGGTGCCAATCTGTATTGGCTCCCGTTAGAATGAATTACTGGACCGTTTGTAAACAGCGTCATTCCAGTGCCTGGCAAGATAATTTTATTAGTGCAGGATCCAAAGTCATTATGATACTTCGCCAGCATATTACACTCGGAGTGGCATCTATTTAGATGCAAGGCAGGAGTCCTCAGGGGACAGTAGCAAACAAGGACTCAAAGCTTCTTCCAAGATGAAGTTTTAAAAGATGCAAGGAGGGGGAAGCCAGAAAGATGGCTGGAGCATGCTTTAAATTTGAAATGAACCCCAATTATGGTGGGGGGGGGGATGTGAAATTAGACAGATCTATTGAAGAGGGAGGGAGGAGTAAACTCACTGGTTCACTTAAGTCAGGAGTCTACTGACCTTGGAAAATGTTTTGGCAAAATTGGGATATATACTACAAAACCGAGTATTTTGAGCATGGGGCAAAAAATGGTGAAGGCCAACTTCAGATGGATGCTTGTTGGCTGGTGGTGCAGAACGATGACCCAGCATCCATTCTGAGAGTTTTATATTCACATTTATTTGCTTTCATATCTTGCCCTTCCTTCTGAAGAAGCCCAGGTCAGCAGCTACAGCAATGATAAAACCAACCAACCAAAATATTCCAAAAACATTCTAAAAAACCAGTTCATATCAGTCAGTGTCTCCTGACTGGTCATCTGCTATGTCACCTGACTTCCTGTGCTAAAATTCAGAGCATAGTTAAACTGTGGAACTCCCATAATTAAACTGTGGAACTCCTTCCCACTAGAGCAAAAATGGCCACCAACTTGGATGGTTTTAAAAGAGGATTAGATGGATTCCTATAGAGGAGGGCTATCGTGGCTACCAGCCATGATGGCTAAATATACATGTAGGGCCCTCGTATCTATGAGACTGCCTCTCCTGGTCTGCCCCGCAGAGGACCTTAAGGTCCATGAATAACCATAGTTTAGAGGTCCTGGACCCTAAGGAAGTCAGATTAGGGCCAGGGCCTTCTCAGTGATGGCTCCGACCTGGTGGAATGCTCTGTCCCAGGAGACTAGGGCCCTTCAGGATTTAACCTCCTTTTGTCGGGCCTGTAAGACAGAGCTATTCCGCCTGGCTTTCAATTTGAATTCAGCCTGATTTTTTGTTCCCCTCCCCTCCCTCCCCCTCCCCTTTTATGAAGATCACCTGCTCTGCGACCCCACAGCTAATTCTCCCCTGGCCTCTTCGCTGGCCCAAGTAGGACCAATTCAGCCAGCTTAGCCCTGCCAGGGGATTATCTAATTAATATTTGGTTTTTGAATGCTATTGTTATTCATGCTTTTATACTGTATTTTATGCTGCTTTTATAATTAAGTGTTTTAAAGTGTTTTAAATTTGTTGTTAGCCACCCTGAGCCTGGTTTTTGAACCGGGATGGGTGGGCTATAAATAAAAGAAATTATTATTATTATTATTATTATTATTATTATTTATTTATTTATTTGCAGATTCCTTGTGTGTTAAACATTTTCCCAAGTCAACCCTAAAACTTGCTACCCAAACGGGACTTTTAGCTAGAATCAGACCAAATCCCAGTCTCTCACTGTGTGTGCATCTGAATCCCCTGAAAGCTTAAAAAGGTGCACCCTCCCAGAAATTATAGAAGAGGGAGGAATTTATTTGAAAGCATTAAAGGTTTCTTAATGACAAAGTGCAGCAGCATACATTTAAAATATGAACAATGAAATAATGTTCCAACACAACCACCCTTCAAACTCAATGAGGGCTCCAAACCAAAAAGCGGAATTAGCAATTAAAACCGAGACAGTTCCAAAGTTACTTCTCTTATTGCTTGGCTAAAAGGATTGCTGGAATTGTGTGTGGTTAGAAGTGATGGGAGCCAGGCGTTGGGAGACTTTGACTGAAGTTATTTCAGATCTTTGTTAGTGAAGTGGGATCAAAGGCATGGACCTTTCGCCAAGCCTTTGGTTCGAAGTCCAGCAGGAAGTTCAAAGAAGCTCCTGGGATGTGCAGAGACGTCGCTTGGGCTGATCTCCAAAAAGATGACACACAGAGAGCCAGGTTAAAATCTGGTGCGAAATAGGTTTTGCAGGTGGTCCAAAAGCATTCCTAGGTGAGTTGGCATGATGATGAATGAGAAGAGGTCAAAATGAGGGAATGGAAGAAGATCAGGTAGGATCCAGGCTAGTCTACTTGAGTATAGGGAATGGATGTCAGGAGAGAAGACACCAGTAGTGGACTGGAGATGGTTCTGGTAAGAGGTAGATTGGGGCATGAGGATAACTCATAGGGAAGGTGAACTTGTGGATGCTCCTCCTGAATGGATCTACCTGTGAAAAATAGAGTCCTTCTTCACTCAGCACACAGTTCAACTATGGAACTCACAGCCACAAGAGGCAGTGAGGGCTACCACCTGGATGGTTTAAAAGAGAATTAGACATACAGTCATACCTTGGAAGTCGAACAGAATCCATTCTAGAAGTCTGTTCGGGAACCAAAGCATGGCTTCTGATTGGCTGCAGGAAGCTGCTCCAGCCAATCGGACACTGTGGAAGCCCCGTCAGACGTTTGGGTTTTGTTTGAAAACCGGAACAGTCACTTCCGGTTTTCAATCACTTGGGAGGCGAAACGTATGAGTTCCAAGGTGTTCGGAAATCAAGGTATGACTGTACAGTGGTACCTCGGTTTTCAAATGTAATCCATTCGAGTTCTGAAACGTTCAAAAACTGAGGTACGGTTTCCTAGCCAACAGGACTCAACAGGTGACAGGATCTTGCACTCAGCGGAAGGGTTCGAAAACCGAAGCATTTACTTTTGTGTTGACAGCATTCGAAAACCGAAACATTTGTCAATGGAGACAATTCAGAAACTGAGGGACCACTGTATTCATGGAGGAGAGGGCTGTTGACTAGCTCTGCTCTGTCTCCACAACTGGAGGCAGCACTGCTCCTGAATATACCAGTTCCTGGAAAATGCAGGAGGGGAGAGGGCTCCAAGGTCTACTGTCGAGCAGCTCTTACTGCCAGAAAATTATTTCTTGTTAGAATCATAGAATCCTAGAGTTGGAAGAGAGCACAAGGGCCATCGAGTCCAACCCCCTGCCAAGCAGGAAACACCATCAGAGCACTCCTGACATATGGTTGTCAAGCCTCTGCTTAAAGACCTCCAAAGAAGGAGACTCCACCACACGCCTTGGCAGCAAATTCCACTGTCGAACAGCTCTTACTGTCAGGAAGTTCTTCCTAATGTTTAGGTGGAATCTTCTTTCTTGTAGTTTGGAACCATTGCTCCGTGTCCGCTTCTCTGGAGCAGCAGAAAACAACCTTTCTCCCTCCTCTATGTGACATCCTTTTATATATTTGAACATGGCTATCATATCACCCCTTAACCTCCTCTTCTCCAGGCTAAACATGCCCAGCTCCCTTAGCCATTCTTCATAAGGCATCGTTTCCAGGCCTTTGACCATTTTGGTTGCCCTCCTCTGGACACGTTCCAGTTGTTTAGTCGGAATCTCCTTTCTTGCCCTTCGAATCCTTTATTTCAAGTCCTACCCTCCGGAGCAGAAGAACACAAGCTTGCCCCATCTTCCACAGGGCAGCCCTTCAAATATTTGAAGGTGGCTCTTATATCCTCTCTCAGTCCCCTCTTCTCCAGGCTAAACATACCCAACTTTCTCAACCCTTTCTCCTCAGGCTTGGCTTGCAGACCCGTGATCATCTTGGTCACCATTCTCTGCACATGTTCCACCTTGCCAGTACAGTGGACTCTCGGGTTGCGAACGTGATCTGTGCGGGAAGCACTTTCAAAACCCGCAGCGTTCGCAACCCACAGTGCCACATGTGCACTGTCGGGAAATCAAGCCTTTATCAGGAGAAACTGGCAACTCTCCCAGGCACCCAGCATGATTCCCTGTTGACCTCCCTGGCTGCATTCCCCAGCAAGATCCAGGCTAGGTCTCGATAGGCAATTCTTCTCAGCGTGAGAAGAACACACCCCTCTTTCCTGCCCCCCCCCCCGGGCAGGGGAAAGAGATAGACGGAAACGTATTTACATGCCTTTATTTCTGTCTTTGCATCATTACAAAAAACGTGACTGCTCTCTTCAAGCTCCAGCAGTCTAGTGACAAACACTTCCTGGACAGGAACAAACGGAAGAGCTCATATTACACTCTGAGCTAATTCTGGTGCTTCGCACTGTGAATTGACTGTCCCTCTGTTTCCCACGGACAGTCCCAACATTCCCATCATGTTTACATTTCAAGCTAGCACTTTGCAGCTGCATTGCATCCATATCGTAACATGCACACACGTGGGTTGTGATTTAGCACTTCTGCGCATGTGCGACTGCCGAAACCCGGAAGTAACCCGTTCCGGTACTTCCGGGTTTCGGCACATCCATAACCCAAAAAAACACAACCTGAACCGTCTGTAACCTGAGGTATGACTGTATCCTTCTTGATGCGTCTTCCCCTTTGCTCTGCTGTTGCCTGGAATACCACGCCACCCTCCATGCGCCCCTGTGCCTTGGTGACACACAGGCAGCCTCAGTAAAGCCACTGGGTGCTTTGCAAGAGGAAGATGAGCCAAAGTGGTTAAAATTTAACACGGAGAAGGATGCAAGGCACTGCCTCTCTGAGGATCTGCCATTCAGCTGTTCCTGCCCAAATGCTATCAGATTAGGAATTAATTATAAATGTGAATAGGAATGGAAAAAGGCGTCTTTTGTTTAAGGTTTTCATTTCTTTTTCGGGAAGTATATCAGTGCGCCGCACATGAAAAGCAAATCATGCTCGCCAGGCAGGTGAGGCTCAACCCAGGAGGGTGGGTGGGAAGGAAAGCATTGCATGCGGGCGGTAATTGAAAATGTATGGGGTGAGAGAGTTCCTTCAATTTTGCCCTCATATTAACAACCTCGTCGTCGTGTGAAGTGAAAGCGCCGCGCAGTCAGGGATGGGGAGGCAGCAGTATGGCGGAGGAATTGACTCGTTCACACTTGCTTGCCTTCCTTTGTCTGAGATCGGTGGCTGCTTTGAATTCATGTCGGGGATGACAAGGTTGACGAGCTGCAATCAAGGCCCCATCGGATCCATTCATCAGGTGCAACGAGGCTGTTCCTATTTTAGGTTATTTATTAAATTTGTACCCTACCCTTCCTCTGAAGATCACAGGGTAGTTCGCAACATAAAAATACAAAATGAGAACACAAAATACACAACACCAGTAATTCCTCTGCCACAAACGTATTTAAAAGGCGATATTATGCTCTGTAATCAGCCAAAGGTCTGGTTATAGAGAAATGTTTTTGCCTGGAGCATTAAAATATGTAGTGAAAGCACCAGGCCACTGCAGAAAAGTCCCGTTCTCATGTTGCCACTCTCTGGACCCCTCATGGAAGAGGTATAAAAGGGAGGGCCTCAGATGATGATTGCAGAGTTTGGGGTCGGTTCATATGGGGAGAGGCAGTCCTTGAGGTATTGCAGTCCTGAGCCATTAAAGGCTTTGGAGGTTATTAATAATAATTTATTATTTATACCCCGCCCATCTAGCTGAGTTTCCCCAGCCACTCTGGGCGGCTCCCAATCGAGTGTTAAAAACAGTACAGCATTAAATATTAAGAAGAATAAGAAGAAGAAGAGGAGTTTGGATTTGATATCCCGCTTTATCACTACCTTAAGGAGTCTCAAAGCGGCTAACATTCTCCTTTCCCTTCCTCCCCCACAACAAACACTCTGTGGGGTGAGTGGGGCTGAGAGACTTCAGAGAATTGTGACTAGCCCAAGGTCACCCAGCAGCTGCATGTGGAGGAGCGGAGACGCGAACCCGGTTCACCAGATTACGAGTCTACCGCTCTTAACCACTACACCACACTACACCACACAACTTCCCTAAACAGGGCTGCCTTCAGATGTCTTCTAAAAGTCTGGTAGTTGTTCTTCTCTTTGACATCTGGTGGGAGGGCGTTCCACAGGGCAGGTGCCACTACCGAGAAGGCCCTCTGCCTGGTTTCCCATAGCTTTGCTTCTCACAGTGAGGGAACTGACAGAAGGCCCTTGGCACTGGACCTCAGTGTCCGGGCAGAGCGATGGGGGTAGAGACTCTCCTTCAGGTATATAGGACCGAGGCTGTTTAGGGCTTTAAAGGCTGTGCAGGTGGGGTTGCATATAGGTTGTTTGATCCAATGCCTGAGCCAATACCACTCACATGCTGTAACCAATAAAGGTAAAGGTAAAGGTACCCCTGCCCATACGGGCCAGTCGTGTCCGACTCTAGGGTTGTGCGCCCATCTCACTTAAGAAGCCAGGGGCCAGCGCTGTCTGGAGACACTTCTGGGTCACATGGCCAGCATGACGAAGCTGCTCTGGCGAGCCAGCGCAGCATACGGAAACGCCGTTTACCTTCCCGCTATAAAGCAGTACCTATTTATCTACTTGCACTTAAGAGTGCTTTCGAATTGCTAGGTGGGCAGGAGCTGGGACCGAACGACGGGAGCTCACCCCGCCGCGGGGATTCGAACAGCCGACCACACGATCGGCAAGTCCTAGGCACTGAGGTTTTACCCACAGCGCCACCCACGTCCCTGTAACCAATAAAAGCTGTGGCCTTTTTCAGCCCATTAACCTAAAATCCTTGTGTCCTTGTCTCTTATTTCACCACTATGCGGGTTCGGGTCCTTGACTCACAACTGAACTTGGAAAAAGAAACCAAAATTGACAGATTCCCTCTTGTCTGGTAAGCGTGCTTAGGATTGTAGCTTTATCTGTCCTTGTTTTAGACTGAATGCGATAATCACCTGCCTCCTGACTTAGAGATGATGCTTACTTTAAAAATACACACACAAAGAAAACAACCTCAGATGAACAGCATCTTTAAAAGAAAGAGCCAAGAAAAGCCCTCAGCAGACGTCTTTCGCTTTCGCAGGTGGCGATGAGGGGAAAGGGGTCAGATCCCCATAAGGAATCTGACGCCAGAAGGCAGAGCTGCCGCGTTGTCGGGCAGGAGGAGTGTTAAAAACACGGCAAACTAAACAGAGCTGGCATAAAATCCATGCAGTACATTGAACTGTAATGATTCTGACAATAAAGCAAGCCAATAAATATTATGAAATGAAAACAGCCCAGCGGGAGCGTCATATCGATTGGCCAAGGCGAAGGCGGGAGGGAAGCGGTTTGCACACTGCTCCGCGATGCGCGAGATGCTGAGTCTCTCGGCTTTGTCTCCTGCCTTTTGGAGGCTGCCTGGGAAAGAGATTGGCTTGGAAATGAGCAGGCGTGCTGAGCTGCCTTGGCCTGAAGGGCAGCCGGAGAAAGGCAGGGCTGCAGGGCATTAGTAGAAGGCAGATGAGCCCCTGTGGGGCAAAGCCCACAAGGGGGTTCTTCTCCACATCCCATTAGGAACAGCCAGGTAACCTTGCCAGGTGAAAATCTACATGCCAGTCTAGCCCAGCAACCTGTTTCAAAACAGCAAAGGACACTGGGAGATGCCTGGCAGCAGCAGCTTCAGATTTTTTTTTGTCTACTGGGCTCTATATTGTCTGCTCAGACTGGCAACAGCTTGCCCAGAGCCCTGAAAATGGGTTCTCCCCATATAGCAGATCCTTTTCGCTGGAGCCACCACAGATTGAACCCAGCAGGACCTTCTGCATGTGCTCAGTGTTCAAGGAGAAGAAAGCACGACATTTCCAAAGTATTGGAGCCTCAGCTTGTTGCTAGCCGCCCTGAGCCCGGCTTCGGCTGGGGAGGGCGGGATATAAAATAAATAAATAAATTATTATTTATTATTATTCACGATCTGTCCTTCCAGTGAGCACTTAGGGCTGATTTCCTTCACAATGGAGAGGTTTGATCTTCTTGCAGTCCACTACCCACTTGGTGCCCTCTAAATGCATAGGCTAATGTGAGCTGCAGCCCAGAACTTCTGGCTGGCACCAAGCGGAGGAAGTCTGCTCTGATGAAAATCATTCGATTCTCCTTGAAATGGGAGAACCGTCAGATCCACGTTCCCAGTCCCTAAGCAAAGCTCAAAAGGTCACCATCCGGCGTGAAGACCATCAGACCTAATGTGCCTTGCATTCGCCTAGAGGACTCTTGTGCCAGGATCTCTCTCCCTCCCCTAAAGGGATTTGACACATAGCAAATTTTCAGCCCTGATCTCCGTTCTTGTCCTCCCTCCTCCTGAAGGCAACCGCCAAACATTTCCTGCCTTTCTGCCTGATGAAACTGCCGATTCAAGAGCCTCTTAGGTGAGCCATTTCACATCTTGGCAGATTGATTTTCGGACTGCAGCAAGCTGGTGGTGGGAGCTGACTAATGCCACACAGGGCAGAGGAGACGGAGGGGAAGAAAGATGCTCTTTGGAAGTGTTGGAGGAGGAATTTCTGGGTTCCGTGGTGCTGAGTCCACACTCCCAGTCCTTGCAAGCCTGTGCCGATTTCCTAGCTGTCCACTTGGCAGACTCGGAAGTGCACAGAGAACATACATATTTATATACAACCCCCTTGACTGAGCATGAGGGAGGCCTCATTAGTGTGCATGGAGCATTATGCAGCACACACTTGATGTAGAGTTTTACTGAGTTGTTTTTCCTGTTTCACTGCTTGTAAGCTGCCTTGATCATTTCAAAGAGAAAGATGAGGTGGAAGAAGGAAGGAAGGAAGGAAGGAAGGAAGGAAGGAAGGAAGGAAGGAAGGAAGGAAGGAGACAGGGCCCTGCCTCAACAGACATTGTGGTCAATGGGGGGAGAATATGCATTTATTTCAGTTGCTCATAATTAGGCTTAGTTACAGTAGATTTATGGGGACTTACAATATGAAAAGGGACGCGGGTGGCACTGTGGGTTAAACCACAGAGCCTAAGACTTGCCGATCAGAAGGTCGGCTGTTCGAATCCCCGTGACGGGGTGAGCTCCCGTTGCTCGGTCCCTGCTCCTGCCAACCTAGCAGTTCAAAAGCATGTCAAAGTACAAGTAGATAAATAGGTACCGCTCCGGCAGGAAGGTAAACGGCATTTCCGTGCGCTGCTCTAGTTCGCCAGAAGCGGCTTAGTCACGCTGGCCACATGACCCGGAAGCTGTACGCCAGCTCCCTCGACCAATAAAGCGAGATGAGCTCCGCAACACCAGAGTCGTCCGCGGCTGGACCTAATGATCAGGGGTCCCTTTACCTTTACCTTTACAATATGAAAAGTGGACTTTTAAATATTTTTTTGCATTTCAGGGAGATCCAGAGAGTGTCTCTGTGAAAATCATCTTACAATTGAAATTGGAGGGCTACTGGGATAATTCTTAGAAGGCTACTGCTATCTATTGATCGATCAATCAATCTATTGCTCCATCCATCCATCCATCCATCCATCCATCCATCCATCCATCCATCCATCGCTCTATTTTACCTTTTCACCCCAAGTAAATCATTAACGGTGGCTAATAATGGAGGAAATATTGGTGAGGGAGGATACATTCACAAGTACAGCTTTCAAACCAATAATAATCACACAAACACAGTTTTCAAATCCCTGAGAACCTTAAGAAAGGAAATGAACCACTGAAGCAGCCTTGCTCATTTCAGTTTTCCTGGCATATTGCTGGAAAGGAAATTCCACAGTTGTTGAAACAGAGGCAGTAGATGAATTTAGAATTTTGGAGAAAGTCCCCACTCCCCAAGAGATCGTGGTTCCAGTAAGTTTGGGAGGGTGGTGAAAAAAGAGAGCTCTCAGGCAGATTTCTAGATGCACTTAATCTAAGATGTGTCGGGGCCAGTGATAGGTGTATTTGTGCTTTACATTGTCTGTGGGAATCAGTTGGCCCTCAAAGGAAGATTGGAGAGTTTCATCCAAAGTGATGTGGTCGTGACCTGCATTCAGGCAGGATGCCTTTGGGATTTGCAAGGGGGCTCTATTGAGTCTCTGGTGAAACGAGGGGGCTGCCTTGATTCCAGGAGTGCGAGCCTGGCAGAGATGCCACGTTCATTGTCCCAGAACATTCCTTTTGCAGAGAGGCAAGTTTTGCACAATTTTCTCATTAGCCAATTGACAGGCCCCATTGCGCTTTATGTTTCTGCATGCCAGCAAATCAGGTGTGCCAGTCCTCCCAGCCCACAAGCATGCAGCCAATTGGGTTTTGCTCATGCTCAATGAACAACCACCATGCATCACCCCTGACAGCATCAAGCAACAAGATGAATGAGGCTGAGCTGACCAGAAACAAATGGTGATGTTCTTGTCCGAAACAACATGGAGTACAAACAACAAGCAGAACTCCCGTTTGGGTGCTTTATTACAAGACAGCTCTGGGTTTTGTTGTCATAGATTGGTACCTCCCGGTGAAATTAAGCTGCCTTCAGTACCTAGCCTTAAAGGACCCATGTTGAACAGGCCCAAAGCCTTGACTGCTCCCTCTCTGTTGCTCCCCATATTCGGTCTAACCATTGCATAAGAACATAAGAGGTGTTGTGGCACTCATCTTGCTTTCAGACCGAGGGAGCCGGCGTTTGTCCACAGACAGCTTTCGGGGTCATGTGGCAAGCAAGACTAAACTACTTCTGGCATAACGGGACACCGTGACAGAAACCAGAGCGCACGGAAATGCCATTTACCTTCCCGCCAAAGCGGTACCTATTTATCTACTTGCACTGGCATGCTTTCGAACAGCTAGGTTGGCAGGAGCTGGGACAGAGCAACTGGAGCTCAATCCGTTATGGGGATTCGAATGTCCAACCTTCTGATCGGCAAGCCCAAGAAGCTCAGTGGTATAGACCACAGTGGCACCCGTGTTATATAAATCTAAAACAAAGAAACACTTTTAGAATCTGTTCTGAATCTTCCAACCTTCAGTTTCACCGGATGCCCACGAGTTCCAGGGTTATGAGAGAAAGAGGGAAACTTCTCTCTCCCAATTTTCTCCTGCATCCAGTATATCAACTCTTCCTCAACTTTTCTCCTAATTGTTGTTGTTGTTTAGTTGTTTAGTCGTGTCCGACTCTTTGTAACCCCATGGACCAGAGCACGCCAGGCACTCCTGTCTTCCACTGCCTCCCGCAGTTTGGTCAAACTCATGCTGGTAGCTTCGAGAACACTGTCCCACCATCTCGTCCTCCGTCATCCCCTTCTCCTTGTGCCCTCCATCTTTCCCAACATCAGGGTCTTTTACAGGGAGTCTTCTCTTCTCCTGAGGTGGCCAAAGTCTTGGAGCCTCAGCTTCAGGATCTGTCCTTCCAGTGAGCACTCAGGGCTGATTTCCTTCAGAATGGAGAGGTTTGATCTTCTTGCAGTCCATGGGACTCTCAAGAGTCTCCTCCAGCACCAGAATTCGAAAGCATCCATTCTTCAGTGATCAGCCTTCTTTATGGTCCAGCTCTCACTTCCATACATCACTACTGGGGAAACCATAGCTTTAACTATATGGACCTAAGAAGTCCCAAACATCCCAATCTCTCTTTGCAAGGGAGTCACTGCATTCCCTGTGGTCATCCTCTCTGAGCTTTTCTGAATGCTTTCCCAACTCTGCCATTAACATTTGGAGCCACCAACTTGGCTGGGCAGAAGAATCCCAGGACCCTCAGGCTCATCTCCTGCACATCCTGTGCCTGGAGAGTTTCCCCATGTTTTGTGCAGTGGGGGTGGGGCATCTCAGCCTCCCATGCTCATCACCTCCATTTCCTTTCCAACTATATGAGCTCTACTTTATTCTTTGCAGTCCCTCTTCCGAACAGGAAGCCAGTCACCAACTCGGAAGGTGTTATTATCTTCCAGGATTACTGGCTTATATGCTCCCCGGCACAAAAATCCCGCATTAAAAAGGAATGAAATGTAAAAGTGATTGCAGCATCAAGGCGGATGTGGCAGAACATGGATTGGCACAGCTTTTACTCAAAAGATGTTTCTCCCTCGGAACAAGAAACTGATTGCAATTTACCAAGCTGTGCCTTGGGATGGCAGGCAGCCTCACTTGTCAGTCTCCACTCGGAAATTGCTCCGGCAAACACCTCGGCCAGGAAAGTGGTGCCCCTGAGCACCGAAGGAACAACACAGAGACTGGGAAATGGGATGGAAAACCTCAGCAGGCAGCGTCCGACAGGCATCGCCAGGCGACAGAGCCGGGCCTGGATGAGGAGTGGCGCTGGAGGGAAACTTTGGAGATTTATACTCGCCCCGCTGCGTTGCGCATTTCATGAGCAATCAAGCGGCAGGCCGGCTGCTTACTCAACCCCCCTTGCGAGAGAGACGGCTTCATAAAGCGCAACTCAGAAATGGATTTTTAGAGAACAAACAAGCAGGCGTGAGCTCGTGGCTGGAGGCTGTGGCCAAAAGGGGGTGATGTGACCTTTGAATAGTGGAAGGAATTGTTATTTGGACCAGGCATCGCTCAGAAGCTGCTGGCGGGGGCAGGGGGGGGAGGAATGGGCCTTTTCTTCAGCTCTTGAAGGGAGCAGGAAGGCAATCCATCTTATAAACTCCGACCGGTGTTAGAGCTTTCTTCACTTCAAAGGATAAAGCCCACTATTACAGGCAGTGAGGTTTCCTTAATGCAACCAATTCAGCCCTCTCCTTTTGGGTTCTGCTGCTGTTGGGTCCTCCGT
Source organism: Podarcis erhardii (assembly GCF_964252035.2). Lineage (NCBI taxonomy): Eukaryota > Metazoa > Chordata > Lepidosauria > Squamata > Lacertidae > Podarcis > Podarcis erhardii. The sequence goes on from NC_138501.1 coordinate 54,125,818, forward strand.
CCTGAGCATGCAGAGAACCCTCAGGGAGAAAACATGGCTATTCTGTTCTATCTCCTCTCAGTTGAAGCTATGGTTTTCCCAGTAGTGATGTATGCAAGTGAGAGCTGGACCATAAAGAAGGCTGATCACTGAATTCTGAATGCTTTTGAATTCTGGTGCTGGAGGAGACTCTTGAGAGTCCCATGGGCTGCAAGAAGATCAAACCTCTCCATTCTGAAGGAAATCAGCCCTGAGTGCTCACTGGAAGGACAGATCCTGAAGCTGAGGCTCCAAGACTTTGGCCACCTCATGAGAAGAGAAGACTCCCTGGAAAAGACCCTGATGTTGGGAAAGATGGAGGGCGCAAGGAGAAGGGGACGACAGAGGATGAGATGGTGGGACAGTGTTCTCAAAGCTACCAGCATGAGGTTGACCAAACTGTGGGAGGCAGTGGAAGACAGGAGGGCCTGGCGTGCTCTGGTCCAGGGGGTCACAAAGAGTCGGATACGACTAAACGACTCAACAACAACAACAAATCTCCTCTCAATCTCCCTTTTCCCAGGCTAAATGTTTCCAATTCCCTCATCCTGGTTGTCCTCCTCTGCACACTCTGTCAATATCCTTCTTAAACTATGGTGCCAAAACTGGACACTGGACTCCAGGTGGGGTCTGACTGAAGCAGAATAGAGTGGTACCATTACTCCCATTGATCTGGACACACAACTTATGTTGAATCTTGGAAGGTGGTTGACTGTCCTTCATATGAGGTTTCTAAGCAGAGGTTTGATGGTCATCTGTTGAGGATTATTTAGTTGTGATTTCTGCATTGCAGGGGGTTGGACTCCTTTGGTCTCTTTGAACCCCACAGTTCTGTGATTCTATCCACCAAGACACCTCCTGTATCCACACTGATTATTACAATGTCTTTTCCACCAACGACAATTGAACACTTACTTCCCCAATTTTTCCATGTGGTCTTTGCAGAGGGATCATGTCTGTGTGAGAATGTCTCACTTTTTTCCCTAGTAAAACCCAATGGTTCAGCACGACTATGAGCCCAAACCCTCATGCATCAAACCATGCGGGCTTCTAAGTGAGCAACGGATAGAAGGAAAAGGATTGACAGTACAGACGAAGATGCCAGTTGGATATTGTATGGAAACCCATTGCTTGGTGCCAGGAGAACAGATTTCAAAATAGTATTCCTTCTGCTAGTATTTCATAAGGCGTTCATTCCCCATGTGGGAACCTCTAGCCCTCCAGATGATATTGTTATCCCCATCACCACCACCCCATCCAGGTCCATAAAAAGGTAAAGGGACCCCTGACCACTAGGTCCAGTCGTGACCAACTCTGGGGTTGCAGCGCTCATCTCGCTTTACTGGCCGAGGGAGCCGGCGTACAGCTTCTGGGTCATGTGGCTAGCATGACTAAGCCGCTTCTGGCGAACCAGAGCAGCGCACGGAAACGCCGTTTACCTTCCTGCTGGAGCGGTACCTATTTACCATATCTACTTGCACTTTGACGTGCTTTCAAACTGCTAGGTTGGCAGGAGCAGGGACTGAGCAACAGGAGCTCACCCCGTTGGCAGGGATTCGAGCTGCTTACCTTCTGATCGGCAAGTCCTAGGCTCTGTGGTTTAACCCACAGCGCCACCTGCGTCCCTTCCCAGCTCCATAGATCAAATCAAAACTGATTGTGATTGAGCTTTTTAAGCAGAGGTTGGGTGGTCATTCCTCAGGGATTCTTTGTGATTCCTGCATTGCTAAATGACCCTTAGGGACCATTCCAATTTTACAATTTGGTGAGTCTATGCATAACCTTTTCCCAGTGCTTATTGGAGTCGGAGGTGGGTGGTGGGGGGCAAAAGCCCCTTCCCAATGGCACCCCGTAATGATGTGCCTGCAGAGCTCCAGCCACGGCTTTGATCTCTTTGAGTTTCGCATCCAAACGCAAGATAATGATGCCTATATAAGGAAGCCCCCTTTGACAGTGGTGGATGCAAACAGCATCAAAGCAGGTGGCTTGAGCCTTGCACAAATAAACAAGCAGATGTGCTCTGGGGAAGACAGAACTCAGATCTCCTGCGTTGTTTACACTGGCTAGGAACACAAAACATGGAGTAAACAGTCCTGGCCCTGCTCATCTTTGCAGAACCACCAAGTGTCTGTACAAGGTCCCTTCTGGCAATGGGCTGCTTCTGCATCTGCTTCCCAGTCATGACTCCGGTGGCCGGGGGAAAAGCAGAGACCACCAGCACCAGTCTCTTCTTCAGCTAAACCAGGGTGTCAGGGAACTGCCATCGGGGCCAGAGGGAGAGAGGGGGCTCCAGAGGGATTCCGGAGAGCGTCCCGGGATGGGGAGAAGCAGCCCATCTTCTGGGGAAGGAAATCAGCACAGCACCAATGGAGAAGGGGGGCAGATGGGGGAATCGGAGAAAAGGCTCCAGGACTCCTCGCCGGGGACCAGCGGGGAGAGCACGGGTCCTCCGCTGCCCACACCCTCCCTGCGCAGAAGGCTTCCGCGCAGGGAGAGTTGGAGGAGACTAGGCGTCAAAGAGCTTCTTTGCTGGAAGAAGTTCAAGAAACGCCCACTGACGGATTCTGCCAGCGATTGAGGCAGCCACGGGTGAGTGGCTGTCCGGACAGAAAAGGTTCACTCAGGCAACCCAGCCAGGTGTGGCGCCGGTTTACGCGCGAGCAACCCCTAGAACCATCACACAGGGGTAGGCAACCTAAGGCCCAGGGGCCTGATGCGGCCCAATTGCCTTCTCAGTCCAGCCTGTGGATGGTCCAGGAATCAGTGTGTTTTTGCATGAGTAGAATGTGTGCTTTTATTTAAAATGCATCTCTGGGTTATTTGTGGGGCATAGGAATTCGTTCTCCCCCCCCCAAAAAAAAATATAGTCTGGCCCACCACATGGTCTGAGGGACGGTGAACAGGCCAATGGCTGAAAAAGGTTGCTGACCCTTGAACTAAACACACATGAACAGAAGATGGCCTTTTTCCTTTCAGTTGTCACTCTGGCCTTTTGGGAACCAGATCCTCCACTGGAGAGCTTGGGAATGTCCAGGAAGTGGCAATTATTATTATTATTATTATTATTATTATTATTATTATTATTATTATACGCCACTCATCTGGCTTGGTTTCCCCAGCCACTCTGGGTGGCTCCCAACAGAATATTAAAAACATGATAAAACATCAAATATTAAAAACTTCCCTAATCATGATCAAGAGCAACTTCGCTATGTGGAAAAACTAGGTCTGGGACTTATTTACCGGTAGCTCAGAAGAAAGGCAAATGAGTCAGTTGGGGAGAGGCGTGTAAAATTCTGCATGCTGCAGAGAGGGATAGGTAGGTAAGTGATTCTTCCTCTTTCCTAGAGCCATCAAGTGAAGCTGACGGTTGGAACTTTCAGGACAGATAAAAGAAAGCATTTTGTCACGCAGTGCCTGGTGAAACTGTGGAACTCCCTTCCACAGTAGGCAGTGGTGCTTCTGAATCCCAGTTGCTGTAACCCACAGGAGGGCAGAGGGCTGTTCTGCTCAGATCCTGCTTGTTAGTATCCCACGAGCATCTGGTTGGTCAATGTGAGAACAGGATGCTGGAATAGATGAGCAATTGGCCTGATCCAGAAGGCTCTTCTTATGTTCTTGTGAATTGCAGTTTTGCAAGGGGGTCCCTCCCAACTCTCAGCACCGTTAACAAGTTCCCAGCATTCTTTGGGGGAAGCCATGACTGTTAAAGTGTTTCCAATGCATGGCTTGGGAGTGTCCTCACTATCAGGCAGTTACTACTACTACTACTCCTAGTTTATTTATACTCCGCCCATCTGGCTGGGTTTCCCCAGCCATTCTGGGTGGCTTCCAACCAAATATTAAAAACAATACAGCGTCAGACATTAAAAACTTCCCTAAACAGGGTGTATTTTAAAAGTAAAATAGTTGTTTATTGCCTTGACATCTGCTGGGAGGGCATTCCACAGGGCAGGCACCACCACCAAGAAGGCCCTCTGCCTGGTTCCCTGTAACCTCACTTCTCGCAGGGAGGGAACCGCCAGAAGGCCCTCACTGCTGGATCTCAGTGTCCGGGCAGAACGATGGGGGTGGAAACGCTCCTTCAGGTATAATGGACCAAGGCCGTTTAGGACTTTAAAGGTCAGCACCAACACTTTGAATTGTGCTCGGAAACTTACTGAGAGCCAATGAAGATCTTTCAGGACCAGTGTTATGTGGTTTCAGCTGCCACTCCCAGTCACCAATCTAGCTGCCGCATTCTGGATTAATTGCAGTTTCCAAGTCACTTTGAAAGGTAACCCCACATAGAGCGCATTGCAGTAGTCCAAGTGGGAGATAACTAGAGCATGCACCACTCTGGTGAGACAGTCTGTGGGAGGTAGGGTCTCATCCTGCGTACCAGATGGAGCTGGTAAACAGCTGCCCTAGACACAGAATTAACCTGTGCCTCCATGGACAGCTGTGAATCCAAAATGACTCCCAGGCTGTGCACCTGGTCCTTCAGGGGCACAGTTACCCCATTCAGGACCAGGGAGTCCTCCACACCAGCCCGTCTCCTGTCCCCCAAGAACAGTACTTCTGTCTTGTCAGGATTCAACCTCAATCCATTAGCCGCCATCCATCCTCCAACCACCTCCAGGCAGATTGAGTTGAGGGTAGAGAGATTTATTCACGTGAGCAGAATGCTTCTGGAAGAAGCCTATCCTCGTCCTCATCTTATCATCCTCATAGCACCATCCACGTACCTGGTGCTTTGCAAAGTGTGCCAAGGCAGGTGCCTACCATCATGGACAACGGAGGAAGGGGAGTAAATGGGGAGAGGAGGGGGCAGGAGAAGGAGAATGTGTGATTATATCAATTGCATGAACCACAGCTCTGCACTTAGGCTCAATTTACCAGGGCACGGGGCCAAGGGGCTGTGCCAAGGCCTTTGCAGAACAGCAATGGAGAGCCCTGCTTATTCCCTTTCCGTTTCGGTTGCCCAGATCAGCGCCAGCCTGTGACCATGATCCGAAGCATTTCACAACAGCCTGAGGATCCTCCCACCCCATTTATACGGAGGAGAGGGCTCCGCATCAGCCGCCTGGCGCTGCCAATGGAGCCAGATGCTCTGATTCATCAGGCAATCCCTGCAGAAGGGAAACTCAATAAAGCAGGAAATGGCTGTATTTACAGCAAAGCGAGGAGCCGCACTCCTCATGCTGATCAGCCACCAGGCTCCCGGCCCGCCTGCCAAACTCCTCGTCCCAGTGCAAGAATCTCTGGGTCCACATAGAAATGTTTTTGTTGTTCCTTTTGTGGGGAAAGTCAGGAGAGCACTGGGCTGGCGCAACTCTCTCCGACAGCTTTGTGCTTGGTCTTTCCGACACGCAATCCTGCTAGACTTCCATGTGCCAGTGGCGCTGGAGTGCATAATTGCACCGGTTTAAGATGGAGCCAGTCTATTTCTCGGATGCTTCAATAGGTAGGATTGGTTTTGCTTGGCATCTGAAGGGGCTGCCGGATTTATAATACAGTGGTACCTCAGGTTACATACGCTTGAGGTTACATACTCCGCTGACCCAGAAATAGTACCTCGGGTTAAGAACTTTGCTTCAGGATGAGAACAGAAATCGTGGTCCAGCGGTGCAGCGGCAGCAGGAGGCCCCATTAGCTAAAGTGGTGCTTCAGGTTAAGAACAGTTTCAGGTTAAGAACGGACCTCCAGAATGAATTAAATACTTAACCCGAGGTATAATAATAATAATAATAATAATAATAATAATAATAATAATAATAATATATTATTTGGGTTTCCCCAGCCACTCTGGGCGGCTTCCAACCGAATATTAAAAACAATACAGCATCAGACATTAAAAGCTTCCCTAAACAGGGCTGCCTTCAGTTGTCTTTTAAAAGTAAAATAGTTTATTTATACTCCGCCCATCTGGCTGGGTTTCCCCACTCTGGGTGGCTTCCAACCAAATATTAAAAACAATACAGCATCAGACATTAAAAACTTCCCTAAACAGGGTGTATTTTAAAAGTAAAATAGTTGTTTATTGCCTTGACATCTGCTGGAAGGGCATTCCACAGGGCAGGCACCACCACCAAGAAGGCCCTCTGCCTGGTTCCCTGTAACCTCACTTCTTGCAGGGAGGGAACCGCCAGAAGGCCCTCGCCGCTGGACCTCAGTGTTCTGACAGAACGATGGAGGTGGAGACACTCCTTCAGGTCTACAGGACCGAGGCCGCTTAGGGCTTTCAAGGTCAGCACCAACACTTTGAATTGTGCTTGGAAATGTACTGGGAGCCAATGTAGGTCTTTGTATAGCAGCCCTCGGTTGCATCAAGGTCAGAGGCAATGACGCTTCTGAAAACCCATCAATGGGGCAGAATCCGAGACCAGGGAGAAGAGTTGGTGGAAGAAGATTGGAAGAAATTTAAAATCTATCTACAGAAACACTGTAAAATTATTGAATGTTAATGACGTTGAAATGAAATGAAGTGGTTCTAGTAATAAGGTAAAATAAGAATATGCAAGAATGGATTGATATTAGACAAAATTTGAAGTTATAATATGTGAGGATAAATAATTAAGGGTAAATTAAGAGGGTATGAAATTGCTGAACAAATTTTTAAATGGAATACAAAAAAGGGAGGCGTGAGGAAGTCAGGAAAATAAGTAAATGAACGGTAAGATATTAGAAAGAGGGATTTTTATTTTTTCTCTCTCTTTTTTTTCCTTTTTATGTTAAATTTTGGTTTTTGTATTTTTCTTGTGTTTTTTGTTTATTGTTTTGTAACTCTTTTCTTGTTAAAAATTTAATAAATATCATTTAAAAAAAATAAAAATGAAAACCCGTCAATGGGAACCAATGGATTCAAGTTACAAGAAAGGAGATTCTGACTCAACATCAGGAAGAACGTTCTGACAGGAAGAGCTGTTCAACAGTGGAACCTTCATCCTTGGGAGGTGATGAACTCTCCTTCCTTGTGGGTTTTTCAGCAGAGGTTGGATGGCTATCTGTCATGGAAGGCTTAGCTGAGATTCCTGCATTGCAGGGGGTTGGACTAAGATCAGCCCAAGGGCTTATCTTCCAGTTCTACCGTTCTTTGACTCTATGGAACCTCAGGAGGGGAGGGAGCTCTTGTACACTGCATGGGGCTCCAATTAGGCAGCACATAGTTAAATTATGGAACTCTGTCTCCCAAGAGGCACTGATGGCCACCAAGCTGGATGACTTCAAAAGAGGATTAGACAAACTCTTGGAGGAGAGGACTATTGATGGCTGCTAGCCCCAGTGGCCGTATAGTTAAAGCTATGGTTTTCCCAGTAGTGATGTATGGAAGTGAGAGCTGGACCATAAAGAAGGCTGATCGCTGAAGAACTGATGCTGAATATAGTGCTGGAGGAGACTCTTGAGAGTCCCATGGACTGCAAGAAGATCAAACCTCTCCATTCTGAAGGAAATCAGCCCTGACTGCTCACTGGAAGGACAGATCGTGAAGCTGAGGCTCCAAGACTTTGGCCACCTCATGAGATGAGAAGACTCCCTGGAAAAGACCCTGATGTTGGGAAAGATCACAAGGAGAAGGGGACGACAGAGGACAAGATGGTTGGATAGAGTTCTCGAAGCTACCAGCATGAGTTTGACTAAACTGTGGGAGGCAGTGGAAGACAGGAGTGCCTGGCATGCTCTGGTCCAGGGGGTCACGAAGAGTCGGACACGACTAAACAACAAAACAACAACAAGCCCCAGTGGCTATGCACTTCCTCCAAAGTTGGAGACAGAGATGCTTCTGGGTACCAAGTCCAAGTCCAATACTCTAACCACTGCATCCCACTGGCATATTTTAGGGGCGCATTTGGTTCATGCACGCTGGTGGGCTTTGCTGGGCTGCATCAGCTCTCAACAACACTGGTGCCTTCCAGATGTTCTGGACTACAACTCCCATAATCCCCAGCTAGCATGATGTATGGGGATTCTCACCCAAAACATCTGGAGCCCATCAGGTTGGGGAATGCTCCCCCAAACGTAAGGCAACATTTTATGAATATATCTCCTACCAATATTTCCTGTTTCATCAAAAAAGATTCCACCTAAACATTAGGAAGAACTTCCTGACAGTAAGAGCTGTTCGACAGTGGAATTTGCTGCCAAGGAGTGTGGTGGAGTCTCCTTCTTTGGAGGTCTTTAAGCAGAGGCTTGACAACCATATGTCAGGAGTGCTCTGATGGTGTTTCCTGCTTGGCAGGGGGTTGGACTCGATGGCCCTTGTGGTCTCTTCCAACTCTAGGATTCTATGATTCTATGATTCTATGATTCATGTTTCTCTGGCCCAACATTGGCCTTCCAGAGGTGAGCATAATGCCCCCTTCTTCTTTTGCAATCTTGCGACCTTGGACACTGTCTTTTTTTTTTTTTTAAGAATTGCAAATATATTTATTAGAAGTTTAAAAATTACAGAGAAGAGAAGAAAACAACAACAAATTTAACATATATTACAATACATAAAAAAGAGAAAAAAAAACATAAAAACCAGTACAACAATCACAATAAAAAAACCCACACATCCAATATTCCATATCTTTATCTTCCATTTACTTGTTTCCTTGACCTCCTCACACCTCCCTTTTTGTATTCTAGTTTAATTATTTGTTTCAGCAAATTCTTTCCATCTTTCTCAATTTTTATTGGGTAATTTATCGTAACAGTCTAAGCTATTAATTAACTCAACAAATCCTTTCCATCTTTCACTATATTCTGTCGTTCAGTTTACCTTAATTTATTTTAACCTTATCTTGCCATAAAATACCTTAAAGCTTAACACTTACTACTTATTTATACATAACTCCTTATATCATTTCTACTAAAGCCAAATAGTTTCATTCCAACATTTTTCCTAATACTCGTTAATTTTACACTAATTACCAAAATAATTCTTTTTAAAAACTTTCTTCCAATCTTCATCCAACGTCTCTTCTTCCTGGTCTCAGGTTATGTCAGTCCTTACTGTCCATTCCATCTAGTCCATCAACCTGGTAATCTTGTGTCCGAGGCTCTTAAATCTTTTCCATGTCCCTTCTGCAGATCTTCTTCTTGTTTATACCTACACTTTACCTTGTCTTTTGTTGATCTCTTTCTTAATTTCTTTCCTTTCTCATTGAGGAGCAGGTCTCGGGGAAACTCCAACCCAAAAATATTTCCATCTCCCCTTAGCAGATCAGCCCATTCCCCACAGTCCCATTCCCCACATTCAGCATTGTAGTCCAGAAAGTATTTAAAAGCATGTTTCAAAGTTCCAAAATTAAGAGCCCCCACAACTCCAGCCCCCCCCCCGGCCCGCTCCAAATTCAGTCTTCAAGAACAGCGGCTTATGCTCCTGCAGGGCCTCGGGTCTCTCCATTTGTGTTACTTGAGGTTCAGCGGCAACCTCCTCCATTGTCTTCTGCATTTGCACTTGTCCTGTCAAAACAGGTTCCTGGGTTGGTTCCTGAATGGTTTCCATAAGAGTATTCGCTGCTTGTCCAAGGTTTTTGACTGCAACAGTCACCAAGTCTATCTTCTCATGCAGCTGCTCCAGCAAAGCGCTTGTCTTGCAAAGAGCAAGCACCAAAACTTCTTCTAAACACATTTTTATTCAAGGTCAGAGTCTGGTCCCACGATCCTAATCTCCACAGCTGTGAAATCCCCAGATCAACTCCAGCAACAATTTAACAGGCTCCCTATAGAGGAGACAATTTCTATTTGTATCCGTCTTTTGAAAGCAAGTCCAACAAAAGAATTACTTTCATTTTTCAATTTTTTTGTTTCTTTTAAATGCAAAAGGCAACATTGGAATCAATTTGTTTCTCTTCTTCAACTAACTGTCAAAAGACGTTCCATTCACAGTCAATGAACTTCCCCAGAAATTTCTGTCTCTGACACCCCGTTCCCAGGTTTGAGACGGTGGAAATTTATCTTTCTTTACTCTCTCTCCTGCAGGCTTGAACAATCAAAATTCCCCCCTCTTTTCTCCTGCTTCCAAGAGGGGTTTTGGTGGTTAAAACTGAAGGAAATTTAGACCTTTATATACGACTTTCCAGACTTTAGCTTGCACAATTTTTGCTTCAATCTGTCTACAAAAGCGGAAGGTGGACTTCCTGTTTAGAGCCTTCCCGCTTTGGTACCAAATTAAAATGTTTCTTAATCCAATTTTCCGTTCTACTCACGAGTACTTGTTTAGAATCCAATTGTCCACAGGAAAAAGTCAGCGCTCTCCGGCAACGGCTGTGCGGCTTCACTCTGTAAAAATAGTGGTTGATCCAAAACACTGTGCCACTCACCCCATGTCGCTTCGGATCCCCGAAAAAGGGTTTCCCTGCGAGTAGGGGAGGTGCTCCTGGTGTCAGCCGAATCCCACATTCCCAGACTTCCTCCACCTGGGATTTTTAAAGGGTCTCCGCCTTCGCCGCGGCGGCAAGACCCGATTTTCGCGGAGCGGGTTCCTCTCTGTCAGAGGAGCTCCGCCATTGCCGATGGCGCTAACCCAGAAGTCCCCGCGACCTTGGACACTGTCTTTGTCCCCTTCCTGCTGGCCTTCTCCTCCCTCCAGCATCACTTTTTCTTCAGACTGTGTTTTGATTCTCAGACAGTCATTATGATTATAGTGAGAGTGGTGGAGCTGGTGGCAGCAGGGAGGGGGTCATTATTCCTAGCAGGCTTGGGATGAAGAGATCACCACAGAGACCTTTAGGCCAATCGAGAGGTTGATAACAGCCTTCCCCGGCCCAGCCTTCCCCGGCCAAAGCAAGAGATAGGAAAATGTTCATCATCAAGCACTTGGAACTGTGTAGTCTGCGTGAACAGGCCATGGGATTAGTGGGCAGCCTTTTATAGCACCCGCTGCCATCCTGGCATTTGAAACATCTCAGCCAGGTCTTGAGCTAATGGTGTCCTCTAACAAAGGCACTATTTTGAATGGCAGCTGCATGCTGGTTCAGGAAAGTGGAGAGATGGAAGGAGGATATTGAAAAGCTGGAAGGTGTCAGAGTCCGGTTCACGGGTGATTGAAGTCCCGGCTGAGGATGTTGGGACCAGGGGCAAGATGGTGGAGTGGGAGCAGGAATGGGAGTCCAGAAGCCAGGAGGAAGCCAAGAGTCCGAGGGTCAGAGAGCCGGGAGTCAAGAAGCCAAGGGTCCCAGGGTCAGGAAGCAAGGACTCACGAAGTCAAGGGTCCGAGGATCAAGAAGCAAGGAGTCACGAAGTCAGGGGTCCGAGGATCAAGAAGCAAGGAGTCATGAAGTCAGGGGTCCGAGGATCAAGAAGCAAGGAGTCATGAAGTCAGGGGTCCGAGGATCAAGAAGCAAGGAGTCACGAAGTCAGGGGTCCGAGGATCAAGAAGCAAGGAGTCACGAAGTCAGGGGTCCGAGGATCAAGAAGCAAGGATTCACGAAGTCAGGGGTCCAGGCTCCTGCACGCACACCTGACAGAAGGTGAGCAGGATGATCAAAGGTCTGGAAAACAAGCCTTACAAGGAATGGTTGAGGGAATTGAGTATGTTTAGCCTGGAGAAGAAGAGACTGAGAGGAGATATGATAGGCACCTTCAAAGATCTGAAGGGCTGCTTCTGCTGGTTGAAAGATTGGTTTTTGTTGGAGAACACTGATGTCCTGGATCTGGAAGGGTTTGACAATGCTTTTGGTTGGCATGCATATTTGTGGTACGACAAGGTTAAAGTTCATAGATTGTTTAAAAACCATATTGTCAGAAGAGCAATATTTATGGTCTGGACAAAATACAAAGACTTATTAGAGGGTAAGACCCCGAGGTGGCTATCACCGGTGGAGGCTAAGGCCCGAAAAAGACTTAATATGGAGGCCTACTGGCCGAAATATTGGGAAATAATTGAAAAAACTGGAGACAATTGGAGGTTGCAGAGCTTGGAAAAATTAAAAAATAAGGTGCGAGATTGGCTACATTATGCTCAAATTCAAGAGGTTTTTAAAATGGACAAAAAGGTTGGGTTCCAGGTGGAAAAATCGAAACTAGAGACGGAATTGCTAGAACCAAAAACTAAGATACTTTCGAGAATGTATAACTTGCTGCTTAAATGGAATACACAGGATGAGACAGTTAAATCTGCCATGATAAAATGGGCACAGGATATTGGGCATAACATCATGTTTGAGGACTGGGAAAGGTTATGGAACACCGGAACGAAATTCACGGCATGCAATGCCTTGAAGGAAAACATTATGAAAATGGTATACCGGTGGTACATGACCCCAGTCAAGCTTGCTAAGATATATCACCTGTCTGACAATAAATGCTGGAAATGTAAGGAGGCGGAAGGGACATTCTTTCACCTCTGGTGGACTTGTCCAAAAGTGAAGGCCTTCTGGGAGGTGATTTACAATGAGTTAAAAAAGGTATTTAGGTATACCTTTCCCAAGAAACCGGAGGCCTTTCTTCTGGGCATTGTGGACCAGAAAGTGTTAAAGAAGGATAGAAATCTCTTTATGTACGCTACTACAGCAGCAAGAATTCTTATCGCAAAGTATTGGAAGACACAAGATTTACCCACGCTGGAGGAATGGCAGACGCAGTTGATGGACTATATGGAATTGGCTGAAATGACTGGCAGAATCCGAGACTTGGGAGAAGAAACAATGGAAGAGGACTGGAAAAAATTTAAGGACTATTTGCAAAAACATTATAAGCTGTTAAGAAAATGCACGATTTAGGAAACTCTAGCTTCAGCAACTTGATTAGGTGAAATGAAAACTAAGGTACAAGAAATAAGAGGTGGAATTATGAAATAACTTTATTATGTTTAATTTAAATACATAAGAATTGGGACATAACATTGTGAATCTAGAAACATGATAAATCGAAAGATACAGTAAGTTATGAAACAAGGTAACAAATTGCTGATGTTTGTATTACAAAGAATGCAGGGTTTGGAGGATGTGGGGAAGTCCAGTTGGTTTGTTAAAAAATATTAAGGAAAGTTGGACTCTTTATACTTTTTCCTTTTTTTGCTGTTTTCTTTCTTTTTTCTTTATTCTGTATATCTTTGACTATAAGAAAAGAAACTTAATAAAAATATTATATATATATATAAAAAAAGATCTGAAGGGCTGTGTCATGTGGAGGACGGAGCAAGCTTATTTTCTGCTGCTCCAGAGTGGAGAAGCCAAAGCAGTGGATCCAAAGGGCAAGAAATGAGATCCCAACTAAATGTCAGGAAGAGCTTCCTGGTGGTAATTGCTCTTTGGCAGTGGGGCGGACTCCCTCAGTAGGTGATGGACTCTCCTTCCTTGGAGGTTTTTCCACAGAGGTTGGAGGGTCATCTATTAGGAGGTTGCAACAGGTGACCCTTGGGGGGGTCCTTCTAGAACAGCCTTTCTCAACCTGTGGGTCCCCAGATGTTGTTGAACTACAACTCCCATCACCCCTAGCTAGCAAGGCCAGAGCTCAGGGATGATGGGAGTTGTAGTCCAACAACAACTGGGGACCCACAGGTTGAGAACCACTGTTCTAGAAGTATATGATCCACAATTCATAGAATCATAGAATTTTAGACTTGGAAGAGACCCCAACAGTCATCTAGTCCAACCCCTGCAGGAATCTCAACTAAAGCATCCCTGACAGACAGCCATCCAACTTCTGCTTAAAAACCTCCAAGGAAGGAGAGTCCACCACCTTCTGAGGGAGTCCGTGTTAGGATATTTCCGTTCCACCTTAAAAGAGAGCAGGCTTTGTGAGTCACAGAGTCTGCGTATTTCCTGTTCACAGGATGTTTCTGTTGTGTCTATGCTTTCGTTTCTCTCTCTGCCTGAGCAGACCGAAGCAGGCAGTCATGTTTTTTCTTTGTTCTGACCAACGCTGAATAAACTTCTAAATAATACTCTCCTGAGTGCATCTTTCGCTGTGCATTATCTGCTGATAGAGCGTGCATCAGTTCTGGAATGTGGAAAGCTATTTTCTGGAGCTCGTGTCGCTAATTGCTGATACTGCGTTTCTACGGGAGGTCAATGGACGTCCAGAGACGGCTTGGGAGCCATGATGGACTTTGTCTCCCTGGCAGTATCCCAACAGTCCGTTCCACCATTGAACAGCTTTTACCACCAGAAAGTTCTTCTTAACATCCAATCAGAATCTCCTTTCTTGTTATTTGAATCCATTGGTTGGGGTCTTGTTCTCTGGAGCAGAAGAAAAGAAGCTTTTTACATCTTCCACGTGACAACCCTTCAGCTATCTGAAGATCACTTCTCAGTCTTCTCTTCTCCAGGCTAAACATAACCAACTCAGTCCCTCAACTCCCTCATAATGCTTGAATTGTCACTCCCAAGCCTCTGGGATCTAGGCAGGAAAGAAATCTAGAGAAATAAATATGTTCGGAAATGAAATATTTTGACATGAGTGTGCAGATATATATTCTGCGCACAACAAGTGGGACTTTTCTGACACCCCAGAATACCATCACTTTCCTGGCAGGAATGCTGATCTGAATGAAATGTTGGTGGGGGAGAGATATAATTTAAGAACATTTCAGCCATGGATCCCTCCTTCTTGTCAGGATTTTTACAGAAACGTTTGGACAGGCATCTCCTTATGGTGTTGCTTTGGGTATAGGATGAGATGACTTGCACGTTCCCTCGCTGCTTGGGTTCTGTGGCACCTTCTCTCCTCCTGCTGGTCTGCCTATTATTCTGAATCGTGTCTACTCCTCTTGTCAGTGTAAAATGTCCCTCAGATTCTTTCCTCAGCCATCTTCCTCCATAGCCCTTGCGTGTGCCAGGTGAGGATGCTGCAAACTTTTAAACTTAAAGTCTCCCTTTTCTTGCTCAGAATCCACATCAGGATGCAAAGCCAGGTGAGCATGGGGGGGGAATCGCCCCCCTCTCCTTCCTACCTTCTCTACAGAACTAACGATTGAAAGGGGGGAAATAACCCAGGATTGGACCCCAGGGCTTAGCCATCATTGATTTGACAAGGAATCTACAATGCCTGGTTCAGTGGTTGTGCAGGGAGAAGTGTCAATCTTAAGAACATAAGAAGAGCCTGCAAGATCAGACCAACGGCCCATCTAGTCCTGCATCTGGGAAGTCAGGAATCAGGATTCAGGCACAAGAGCATCTTCCCCTCCTGTGGTCTCAGCAACTGTTGTTAATATTATTATTATTATTATTATTATTATTATTATTATTATTATTATTATTATTCCTTGATGGGGACTCAAGATTTCTTACAGATAAAGTAAAATCAGCTAAAAACAGAAAGAAAGAATTGTTATAAAACTCTCTCTCTCTCTCTCTCTCTCTCTCTCTCTCTCTCTCTCTCTGTGTGTGTGTGTGTGTGTGTAGTTAAAGCTATGGTTTTCCCAGTAGTGATGTATGGAAGTGAGAGCTGGACCATAAAGGAGGCTGAAGAATGGATGCTTTTGAATTCTGGTGCTGGAGGAGACTCTTGAGAGTCCCATGGACTGCAAGAAGATCAAATCTCTCCATTCTGAAGGAAATCAGCCCTGAGTGCTCACTGGAAGGACAGATCCTGAAGCTGAGGCTCCAATACTTTGGCCAACTCATGAGAAGAGAAGACTCCATGGAAAAGACCCTGATGTTGGGAAAGATGGAGGGCAGAAGGAAAAGGGGATGACAGAGGACGAGATGGAGGGACAGTGTTCTCGAAGCGACCAGCATGAGTTTGACAAAGCTGCGGGAGGCAGTGTAAGACAGGAGTGCCTGGCGTGCTCTGGTCCAGGGGGTCACGAAGAGTCGGACACGACTAAATGACTAAACAACAATGGTGTGTGGGTTAGGGGAGGAGGAGTTCCTTTGGGGGGGACACACCATGCTGTTTCTGGCGTGGTTTGTCCACCTTGTGTCCACACCTGTGGCTCCAAGAAGCTGTCAGCATCCTACAGTGGCCACACCCCGGGAACAGCTTTGACTAGCTGGCTAAACTAGGTGAGGGTAGCCAATGCATCTCAAATCCTATAAGCCATATAGGGATTTATAGTTCACAACCAGCCCTTTGAATTGTGCCCAGAAAGATACCAGCAACCTTTCTGGCAAAAAGGAGGCAAAATACCAACAAAAGAGGAGTGGCAGGTTAAATTATTTGAGTATATGGAATTAGCGAATATGACAGAGAAGATCAGGGATCGGTTGACCCAAAAGTTTAACAATGAATGGGACATTTATAGATTATATCTAAAAGAACATTTACCCCACATCAAAGCTTTAGTATGCTTTGATCAACACTTGTAATAACATAAGGCAAAAAGAGCACAAACAACATTTAATCCAGGTTAAGTTTATTGAAAAAAGATGCAATTAATAAGGAAACAAAGGGGTCAGAAGTCGGTGGAGAAAGTAGTCTGTAATATTTTTGTGTTTTGGTGTTGTATTTTATTCTTTTCTCTTTTTTGAGTTATGTTTTAATTTTTCTGTGTGTATTGTTTATAATCTAATAAAGATTGAATTGGAGAAAAACAAAACAGAACGATACCAACATCCAGTGGAAGTGTTGCAGTGTCAGGCTTCAGGGAATCAGCTTTCTCCCCCCCCGTGGCAGTAGATAAGCAGAACAAAGGAAAAGGAGTCTTCTTACCAGTTAGAAACTTGAATAATCACAGAGAGAGAAAACAAAGAGCACACCTCCTAGTAATGGCGGTGCTCCCAATTAAGGTTTTCCACCCCCTTCAGTCCCTATGAACCTACGCCACTTCTACGTCTCGTAATCTGAGCTTGTACCCTCTTGTGCTTTGTGTGCTTTGTGTTCTGCCACTTTCTGAGCTCTTCTCGACCTTGGAGAGATCAGAGGAATGCTGCCCAGAGACTGTGAATCTGTTAACCCTCTCTTTTCCAGTGTCTCTTCTGCTAGCTGTTCCCCACCCAGTATTTCCCAGCTTCTGCCTTCTGAACTATGTCCCTCTGCAAACCACTGTTCCAAATCTATACTGTCCTCCTGCTCCTGGGAAGATTCAGGATCCGGATCCAGAGCAGGGGGAGGGGGAGGGGAGGCTCCCACCATTCCTCCTCAGTGCAGCCCTCCTCAGCACGGTCCCTGACATGCAACAAGGAAGTCATCTGCTCTCATATTCAGAAGCATTGCTGCCTCTGACCTTGGAGGCAGACCATAGCCATTGTGGCTACTAACCATTGATAGACCTCTCCTCCACGAATTTGTCTAATCCTTTTATAAAAGCGATTCGAGCAGGAACAAATTATTATATTTCAATATAAATTCTAGCAATTCTTTCCAGATTTGCAGATATACATATACAGTGGTACCTCGGGTTAAGTACTTAATTCGTTCTGGAGGTCCGTTCTTAACCTGAAAATGTTCTTAACCTGAAGCACCACTTTAGCTAATGGGGCCTCCTGCTGCTGCCGCACCGATGCTACACGATTTCTGTTCTCATCCTGAAGCAAAGTTCTTAACCTGAAGTACTATTTCTGGGTTAGCGGAGTCTGTAACCTGAAGAGTATGTAACCTGAAGCATATGTAACCTGAGGTTCCACTGTAAAGTCATACCTCATGTTACGTTTGTTTCATGCTACGTTTTTTCACGTTGCGTCCCAGGGCGACCTGGAAGTACGATAAAGGGTTACTTCCGGGTTTTGCCGCTTGCGCATGCGGAGATGTGCAAAATGACGCAGAAGCGGCGAATCACAACCCGCGCATACGCAGACGTGCCGCTGCGGGTTGCGTTCTTTTCATGTTGCGAATGGGCCTCCAGAACGGATCCTGTTCACAACCAGAGGTACCACTATACATTTATGGATAAAAATTGTAGGCAGACCCATGTCTACTTTTGGTGATGCACAACAGGTCTCCCAGCATCCCTCTGCTTTTGCAAACTGCCCTTTGCTTTCCAAAAAGGCACAGCGATCACATCTCCAACACCTCCTCCTCTCCTATATTCCAGGTGTCTCCTGCTGCTGCAGGTGCTTTAGCATGGCTTCCCAGCCTGCGCCTTCGCTGAGGCTTGCAGCTTGCTTGTTATCAGATGAAATTGCACACTGAGCCTTCCTAAACCTCCACTTCCTGCCCCAGCGAAGTGGCGCAGAGGAGGAACGAATGAAGCCGTCCTTATCCGCTGCTCAACGGGGTGCCCATTGCTCAAGCAGCGGCTCTCCGAAGATGCCCACTGTGCTTAACATGGTGACAGTCTGAAGAGCTCCCTGCAAGGATTAAGCCTGTTGTCTGGAGCGGAGAGCTGCGGTTTTCAGATCTCTTTTGGAAATGAGGACATTACATGGGAGTTAACAGCTTGTTTTGAAGGAGCGTCTGTTGTACTGGAACATGACAAGATAACCCCATTTAGGCTTGGAAATTTTATGATTCAACTCATGTTCTTGGCTTCCGAAGCAGAGCCTGGGGGCCTCAGTGGCTAATTTTAGACATTATGAGCCTGGCTTCACACAAGCTGGCTGGCTTCAGCAAGAGCATCATGTAGACCCAAAAGCACAGGGTCTCTGTCCCTTCCTTTCTGAAGATACACAGAAGATACGCAGCCATGAGCCTACCTGGAAGTTGCGGGCAGGAATTCACCATTGGGGAAAGATGCACATGTTCCGAAATGTGCTGGGATGCATTTCAAAAGGGAGAGCCAGCTCCTGTGTCGTCGAGGGCCAGGATTTCCTCCAGGCGCAAGCGTGGTGTAAGCCGTGCAAGAAGCAATATGTTTTGCAGCATAAATGGACCTGCTGTGCTGGCTCCAAAATAATACCACTGAGCTGGAAGATCTTAATTGATACATCGCGCACATGATCCCTAGGCAGGTGCACAAACCCAAAGGAGGAAAAAAACCAGTTCATTTAATGCATTTTTGGAAGTGCTCTTCATTCAATTT
Organism: Podarcis erhardii; assembly: GCF_964252035.2. Lineage (NCBI taxonomy): Eukaryota > Metazoa > Chordata > Lepidosauria > Squamata > Lacertidae > Podarcis > Podarcis erhardii. The sequence continues at coordinate 54,144,647 of NC_138501.1, forward strand.
AGAATTCCAGGGCTGTGTGCATCAATACGATCCATTTAATAAAAAACACCCCTTTTGGTTTAGAAGGTTGTGTTAAGAGCTATCCATGTTCACTCAGGCTCCAAAATGCTAAGAAGCAGCATCTGCTGAGGGTCACATCCTGAGCAGATTCATTATTTCAGCAATGTGGACATGACACGGTATCCCCAACGCTGTGGTTAGTTCACTGTTACGTTGGCTGTTAGCGATAGAGGAGTGGGCCCAAGTCTCTGATTTGTCTGTTCCCTGACAGACATGATGGAACCTGTACAATGTAAGCAAGGTGAAATATACTCGGAGTCGAGACTGGATTCCATGCTCTTTATTCAGCTCACAGTGGTGAGGAGGAATGGAAGTTCCCCCAGAATATCTGCTTTATATACATTATTTACACAATGGGCCCCACGTGATTGGCTAATTCCGGGATTCACTTGTAGGCCAATCAGGTTGCGGATTCACTTCCACCTGGAGTTGGATTGGGGGGGCTCCTGCGGACCAGTCAGACTGATGCATTCTGAATCCTATTGTTCTAGGACCAATCAGACTGCTGCATTCTGAATCCTATTGTTCTAGGACCAATCAGACTGCTGCATTTTGGATCCTATTGTTCTAGGACCAATCAGATTGCTGCATTCTGGACCCAATTGTTCTAGAACCAATCAGACTGCTGCACTCTGAATCCTATTGTTCTAGGACCAATCAGGCTGCTGCATTCTGGACCCTATTGTTCTAGGACCAATCAGACTGCTGCACTCTGAATCCTATTGTTCTAGGACCAATCAGACTGCTGCATTTTGGATCCTATTGTTCTAGGACTAATCAGACTGCTGCATTCTGAATCCTATTGTTCTAGGACCAATCAGACTGCTGCATTCTGGACCCTATTGTTCTAGGACCAATCAGACTGCTGCATTTTGGATCCTATTGTTCTAGGACTAATCAGACTGCTGCATTCTGAATCCTATTGTTCTAGGACCAATCAGATTGCTGCATTCTGGACCCAATTGTTCTAGGACTAATCAGACTGCTGCATTTTGGATCCTATTGTTCTAGGACCAATCAGACTGCTGCACTCTGAATCCTATTGTTCTAGGTCCAATCAGACTGCTGCATTTTGGTTCCTATTGTTCTAGGACTAATCAGACTGCTGCATTCTGAATCCTATTGTTCTAGGACCAATCAGATTGCTGCATTCTGGACCCTATTGTTCTAGGACCAATCAGACTGCTGCATTTTGGATCCTATTGTTCTAGGACTAATCAGACTGCTGCATTCTGAATCCTATTGTTCTAGGACCAATCAGACTGCTGCATTCTGAATCCTATTGTTCTAGGACCAATCAGACTGCTGCATTCTGGACCCTATTGTTCTAGGACCAATCAGACTGCTGCACTCTGAATCCTATTGTTCTAGGACCAATCAGACTGCTGCATTTTGGATCCTATTGTTCTAGGACTAATCAGACTGCTGCATTCTGAATCCTATTGTTCTAGGACCAATCAGACTGCTGCATTCTGGACCCTATTGTTCTAGGACCAATCAGACTGCTGCATTCTGGACCCTATTGTTCTAGGACCAATCAGACTGCTGCATTCTGAATCCTATTGTTCTAGGACCAATCAGACTGCTGCATTTTGGGTCCTATTCAACTCAGTACATAACACAAGGGGACCCAGATGACAGGGGCGGTGGAAGGAGGTCAGTGGGGGTGCCCTGAGCTCTCAAAAGGAAGAGGGAAGGGAGAAAGGCGCTGCTCCCTCCTTGCGCTTTGAGGCCCCCAGGATCCCACCCCCCTTGAAATAACTTCACACTGACACTTACTTTAGTTTAAATTTTGGGGCAAATTTTGGCCACAGCTTTATTTAATACAACCATGTGAGCGGTATTGGCTCCAAACTATAACTGACTCCACCTTTCTGATTGGTAGTGGAAAAGGGTAAACCAAACGAGGGAGCAACATCAATGAAGACCAACTGAAGCTCACCCCGGGGTTCCTGTGGTCCTGGCATGGCCCTAGCCCCTCAAGCGGACTTCAGATGAGATCCAGGAGCCCCAAATTCCTTTACCGGAATACCCTGTTCCTGGAGGGGAAGGTGATGGCTGCACCTCACCTCCCCCACATTTCAATGAGCCAGTGGTACTCAGGCTGAGACCCTACCTGCCCGTGGACTGTCTCGCCAGAGTGGTGTATGCTCTAGTTATCTCTCGCTTGGACTACTGCAATGCGCTCTATGTGGGGCTACCTTTGAAGGTCACCCAGAAACTGCAATTAATCCAGAATGCGGCAGCTAGACTGGGGACTGGGAGCAGCCGCTGAGACCACATAACACTGGTCCTGAAAGACCTACATTGGCTCCCAGTACGTTTCCGAGCACAATTCACAGTGTTGGTGCTGACCTTTAAAGTCCTAAACGGCCTTGGTCCAGTATATCTGAAGGAGTGTCTCCACCTCCATCGTTCTGCCCGGACACTGAGGTCCAGCTCTGAGGGCCTTCTGGCGGTTCCCTCGCTATGAGAAGCCAAGTTACAGGGAACCAGCAGAGGGCCTTCTTGGTGGTGGCGCCCGCCCTGTGGAATGCCCTCCCACCAGATGTCAAAGAGAAAAATAACTACCAAACTTTTAGAAGACATCTGAAGGCAGCCCTGTTTAGGGAAGCTTTTAATGTTTAATAGGTTATTGCATTTTAGTGTTCTGTTGGAAGCCGCCCAGAGTGGCTGGGGAAACCCAGCCAGATGGGCGGGGTATAAATAATAAATTATTATTATTATTATTATTATTATTATTATTATTATGCCTAACTGCCACCTTACAAGTTGTGATGATTGCTGAGGGGGTAGGCGAAAACCAAGCGGCTATAGCCAATCTGCTAAATGTTGAAATTCTAATCTAGCCCCTGTTCCAAAACAGGCGCCCCGACCACAAGACTGGCAAGGACCAGTTAAACAGGCAATTAACTGTTGACTGTTGAAGTGAAAAACAACTCCAGGTAAGGTACAAGGAGGGTTCTGACATGCACAGCAAAAGAAAGGGGGAGTTGAGTAAGTTGGACTGTGGTTGGATGGGAAATGGCGAAGTGTTGGGGTGGCAGAAGGTGGCTGGAGAGAGGATGAGAGAGGATAAATGATATATATCTGTCAAGCCAGTGTCTGTCCTCATGGAAATGCTCTTACAAAGTCTTTGGACTTTGCCTGTGATATAAGAAAAAAACTGCTCCCTTATGGGGTACCCAAGAGCCCATATAGAGTCCTTTTGTAGGTTCTCCATCGGTAGGAGAAAATAGCAGAGGCCAACCAGAGAATATTGAGAAGCAAAGCAGCTCGTAAGCCTGATCTTTATTAACTGTTGCAACCAGGTGCTCCCCCACATGCAGGAGAGAGGAGAAGGACCCCGAGCCAAGCATGCAAGCCCTTATATAGACATTTTTAATTGCCTGCCCTGGAGTCCAAGACCACCCCCAGAAACATCATACATACATCGCAGAAGGGGTGTAACCCAAAACCACCCCCTAAATACATCATACCCACATCACAGAAAAGGCGGTCTTCAACAGAAATCTGAGTGCGTTGTTTATGTGATGGCCTGGGAATCTGATTCAGAGGCTGAACCTGAGGAATCCCAGCCTGCACAGGAGTCCCCGCCTCCAGGGCCGGCTGAGCCGGGGCAGGGGCATGAACCTGAAGGGCCCTCACCTGTGCCGGATCCTCAGGAGCAGACACCAAACACCAGCTGAATCCGCTCTGGCTCTTGAGGTGATGGAGGACCCATTGCCTGCAGGTGCTCCACTCTCAGCCCCGTCAGAGGAAGCTGAGGTTGCCTCTGGGTCCAGTAACCCTCCAGCCTCTCCTGAGCTGCAGAGGCTCAGGGCAGAGAGGCAGAGGGAACTAACTTCCCGCAGGAGGAGGGCTCGCCTCCAGGCCAGGAGAGGCGAGTCACCTGTGGACCGGGGCCGCCCTATGCCTCAGAGGAGATAAAGGCCAGTCAGCCCGGTCCCAGGTTGCGGGAGCAACATTGCTGGTTACCTGTTCCTGCCGGCACCCTGTCCTGCTTTCTGCCAGAGTTCTTGACCACGCCCGACTCCTTGCCTTGGACCCCGCTTCAGCCCCGGACCGGACACGGACCACACCACACAGTAACCCCCCCCCGGACCAGCACAGTTTTTCTCCTGTCAGGCAAGTTACCTGATTGCATTATCTGGGTTTTGACCACTCTTTTGTTATTATAACTACTTAATTCCTGAATCTAGGTCACAGGTCACAGGCTCACACCCTGTTCATATCTTGAATATGCCCTTAAGACAGGATTTGTGAGGAAAGAAAGAGACAATGGGGAGGTTTCTCACTTTGACCTTGCAGAGAAATGTTGTTTAGTCGTAGTTACAGATGGGTAGCCGTGTTGGTCTGCCATAGTTAAAACAAAATAAAAAAATTCCTTCCAGTAGCACCTTAAAGACCAACTAAGTTAGTTCTTGGTATGAGCTTTCGTGTGCATGCACACTTCTTCAGATACACTGAAACAGAAGTCACCAGACCCTTCTATATAGTGAGAAGGTGGGGAGGGGTATTACTCAGAAGGGTGGTGGGATTGGGTGATTGGCAGATAGCTGTGATGAGCCTGTTGACGACTCTTAACGACTGCAATAGGTCTTACAGGAAAAAGCAAGGGGTGAGAAGGTGAAAAATGGCTTTGTCATGTATAATGAGATAAGAATCCAATGTCTTTGTTCAGACCAGGTCTCTCCATGGTTTTAAGTTTGGTAATAAGTTGCAATTCAGCAGCTTCTCTTTCCAGTCTATTTCTGAAATTCCTTTGTAATAGAACAGCTACTTTGGGATCTTGTATAGAATGTCCTGGGAGATTGAAGTGTTCTCCTACTGCTGAATTGTTGTTTAGTCGTGTCCGACTCTTCGTGACCCCCTGGACCAGAGCACTCCAGGCACTTCTGTCTTCCACTGCCTCCCGCAGTTTGGTCAAACCCATGCTGGTAGCTTCGAGAACACTGTCCAATCATCTCGTCCGCTTCTCCTTGTGCCCTCAATCTTTCCCAGGATCAGGGTCTTTTCCAGGGTGTCTTCTCTTCTCACGAGGTGGCCAAAGTCTTGGAGCCTCAGAAAGAATTTGCTGAAATATCTAACTGAATTAGAATACAAAAATGGGAGGTGTGAGGAGGTCAAGGAAGTAAGTGAATGAAAGCAAGTGATGTAAAGGTTTGATCTGTTTTTTTTTCCAATTTTTTGTATTTTTTCTGTCTTTTTTCTTTTTCTTTTTTTCTTTTTTCTTTTTTCTCTTTGTAATCTTTAAAATTTGAATATTATTTAAAAAAAAAAAAGGCTTGGAGCCTCAGCTTCAGGAGAGAAATATTTGAGGTCAATTTGTTCAGGACCTAATCTGTGGGGTTTCAGACATGTGGTTTATATATACAGTTATGAACATTCAGTTTTTTAATATATGACCTTAAAATTATTATAATAGTCTGAGAATGCATTGCTGAACAAAGTCTGACCAACTGGGATTTGGGTCTGAGTCTTCATGCTTGAACTCCTAAGCAGCAAAAGCAACACACAAATTGAGTCACCAGTAAGTCAACAGTTGTTTTGCACTGCTTTTAATGGTTCTTTGTGTTTTCAAACTGCAGCACACACCCCTGATATTTTATGGGAGGGTGGTATATATATACATACGTTTATAACTAAATAATCCCCCCCCCAGGCCACATAGTAAGTCTGTGGTGGAGAGAGAACTTGAGTTCAAAAATCACACCATGTAGCCCCTGACCACGGAAGCTTTAAAAATCCACATATGCAACAAACTCCTTTCTCCGCCCAACCCCACCCTGCCAGTCTCCTTATCTGTTGTTCTCCTCGTAATATGGGTTCAGTCTCTCTCTTCAAGCAATAAGAAATCAGCAAATGAAGCAGTCATATCTTCTGCCCTATGGGAAGAGAAGTACTTCTCCAGCCCCCAAGCACACAAGCTCAGGTCCATGCTGTCTGCGGAGCCGGTTTCATGCTTGAAATAAGAATTGCCCCGATGCCATGTCAGAAGGAAGGAATCTGCCTCGACTCTTGCCTGCCTGCGAATGCCAGCAACACAACTGGGAGCCTACCAGGAGGGAAAGATAAAAGGGATAGCTGCTGGCTGGCTGATAAGCCAACAGCATTTGGTTTCTTTTTCTCTCCTTCCCTGGGAGGGGGAGAAACACAATTTGCCATTGTGGATTAAAGAGGATTTGGCTTAATATGGGATTTGCATATGGATAAAGAACAACAGGATCATAGATCCCTGGCTTCTTCGGCTCTGCTGTGGAAAAAAAGAATCATCATCAGAGTTGCCAACCAGATGCCTGGGGAGAACTTGCAAGCAGGATTCGGCCACAAGAGTCTTCTTCCCTCCAGTGGTTTCCAGCAAATGGGGTTCAGAGGCATTGCTATGGAGGCTGAGCATAGCAATTATGACTAGCAGCCATAGATAGCCCTCTCCTCCTTGAATTTTTCCAATCTTCCAGGTTGGTGGCCATCACTGCCTCCAGTGGCATGTAGTTCCATAGATTAACAAAGCACTGCATGGAGAAGGACTTTCTTTCACCTGTCCTGAATTTTCCAACCTTCAGCTGCACTGGATGTTGATGACTTCCAGTGTTATGAGAGAGGGAGAAATACTTTTCTTGGTCCACTTTCTCTGTGCCCATCATAATTTTATGAGCTTCTCTCATGCTGCTTCTTATTTGTCTTTCCTAACAACACAGGCAACGCGGGTGGCACTGTGGGTTAAACCACAGAGCCTAGGGCTTGCCGATCAGAAGGTTGGCAGTTTGAATCCCCGCGATGGGGTGAGCTCCCGTCACTCAGTCCCTGCTTCTGCCAACCTAGCAGTTCGAAAGCACGTCAAAGCGCGAGTAGATCAATAGGTACCGCTCCGGCGGGAAGGCAAACGGCGTTTCCGTGCGCTTCTCTGGTTCATCAGAAGCGGCTTAGTCCTGCTGGCTACATGACCCGGAAGCTGTACGCCGGCTCCCTCGGCCAGTAAAGCGAGATGAGCACCGCAACCCCAGAGTCAGTCACAACTGGACCTAATGGTCAGGGGTCCCGTTACCTTTACCTTTAAGAACACAGGCAGATTTAGGGGAGCGCAATTGGTTCGCCCACACTGGGTGCCAAGCCAAGAGGGTGCTGTAGGGGGCACCACAACAGGGACGAACAACAGAAGGCGAGAAGTGGGTGGGTGCCGAATTTTGGTGAAATTTCAAAGCTCAAAGTCTGCCACTGCTAGGAAATCCCAACTCTGCAACCTTCCTTCCTCGGAGAGTTGCTCTGTTGCCTTGATTATTTGCTTGCCCTTTTCCGAAACTTTTCCCAGGGAAAAGCTCCTGGGGATGCTGTTCAGGATTGGACCTGTGGGCTTTCTGTATGCCAAGCAGTTGCTCTGCCACTGAGCTAAGCCCTTCCCCGGGAGAGCGGCGGAGACAGATGGGGAAGGGAGACGGAGCGTCAGGAAAGGACGGGAGGCACTGCTGACAGAAAGGCAATTAAGATCCTAAGAAACAAGAAAGCGAGAAGCCACGAGGTAACTGAGTAGAAAATTAAAATTATTCAGCTACAGAAAATGTATCTAATGACTTCGAGACAGGCCAACCTGTAGGAGGGAATTGGGAGAGGGAGCCAATGGAGCAGGTTGTGAGGCACATGGATGGGAAAGAAAGGGAAGGTGGATCTGGGAGACGGCAAGACAAGGCTGAGAGATCTCTTGAGCTCCTGTAGTGTCAGCCTCGCTCATTGTCAAAGAGAGAAGAAAAGGAACCCGGTGGAACGACAAGGAGCTGAGAGTCACGCGGCTGAGCTTAGGTGATGGCTGTGCTCTAATGAATGTGTCATCTTGCTCAACCTGGTGCCATCCAGCTGTTTGGGTCTGGAGCTCCCATCAGCCCCTGACAAACTCTTCTTACAAACCTGTCAACCTTTTAGTGTGCCTTTCTCCCAATATACACAGTTTGGAAGCAAGTTTCCCTAATGTAACATTCACATACAGCTTTTTAAAATATAGCACAACTCCTTCTTATGTGAAACACAAGAGCAGTCAAGTACAACATTCCTAGAGTGAACATGTTTACACATGGGGAGGAATGTTTGTCCAGCCAGCAGGTAAACTTCCTGTTTCCTTCTGGGCTGGGACAGACTTCCTCTGCATGTGACTAGAGGTGGGCGTGGCCTCACCTGTGCAGGTAACGACAAAAGCACAGGGCAGGGCAGCCATCTCTCTCTTTGACTAGATGCATCGAAGAAGCAACATCTGCTTAGCCAAAGATGCTCTCTTGGCAAAAGAGGACAAAGGGACAGTCTCCTTATGAGATAGTTTCCAGGTGTATGTTACTTTTCTAAGCTAAGTCTGCCTTCTGGGATCCGATTGTGAACAGAATGTGAGTAAACTCTTTTTATACTTTTATAGAAGACTGTGTCATGTCTTATCTTTTATGAGGGAATAAAGGGGAAAATAGCAGAACAATTATTATAGAGGCTTTAGCGAGCTTGAGCAAACGCATCTGCCATGAGTTTAAAAAGGGGAATGTTACTCTGCTAAATTGTGAACTTGTTAACACAAGTTGGAAAGGCTGTAATCAGACAATATATCCTCTCCTGCATCCCTGAACATTCCCACACATCTTACATGAGGGTTCCACATATCCACAAAAATCACATATACGTAAACTCTTGGAGCTGCCCATGGTGGGGGGAGGGGAAGAGGTCCCGTCCCCTAGAGCCCACATGCCAAGCAGGTCTTGCTGCAGACCCATGCAGACCCAGAGTGAAAATAAGCTTTAAGCTCTCCGCCTTGCTTGCCAGGGTAAGACCTGATTAGCACATATGCTCTGGAAGGCCAGGGATACTTGCACGACATCTCAGAACTGGCGCGCTGAGCAGGTCTTGCTCCCTAAAGCAAGGTGGAGAGTCTAAAAGCTCTTTCCACACTGCATAACCCCAAGTTATAAATTACTCGGATAAAGGAATTGAGGGGATGCTCATCAAATTTGCAGATGACACCAGATTGGGTGGGGTAGCTAATGCTGCAGAACACAGAATTGGGATTCAAGATGACTTGAACAGATTGGAGAACTGGAACCAAATGTGATGGCCTGGAACTTGGGCTTGGACTTGGAACCAGAGGAGTCTCAGTCTGCACTGGATCCTTTGCCTCAGGCTGCAGCTGAACCAAGACCTGATCCTGAAGAGTCTCAGTCTGCACAGGTTCCCCTGCAAAAAACCCCAGCTGGGCCGAGTCAGGGGCCTGAGCCTGCCCTGGCTCCAGATGCGGGGATGACCTCGTTGCCTCCAGCTGGGCCATCACTTCCAGCTGCTCCACTACCAGTTGGGTCAGGGGAGACTGAGGCAGCCTCTGGGTCTAGTCACCCACCGACGTCTCCCGAGCTGCAGAGACTCAGGTCTGAGAGAAGGAGAGACCTGAGTACTTGCAGGAGGAGTGCTCGCCTTTGGGCGAGACAGGGAGGTGAATCGCCAGGGGATCAGGACTGGCCGTGACCCCGACAAAGATAAAAGGCTGTCGGACCCTGCCCCAGGTTGTGGGAGCAACGTTGCTGTATGTCAGATCCTGCCTGAGATCCTGTACCTGTCCTTGCCTGGTTTCCTGCCTCGTGTCCTGCCTTGGCCCTGTCAGACTGACTCCTCGCAGAACCCTTGGATTCGGGACCGTATCTGGACCGCGTTACTCGGGTTACCCCTGGGCCCAGCACAGTAAACTAGCAAAATGAATTTCAATAGGGACAAATGTAAAGTTCTGCACTTAGGCAGGCAGAACCAGCTGCACAAATACAAGACGGGGGGTTCCTGGCTTACCAGCAGTACATGTGAAAATGATCTAGGGGTCTTGGTGGACCACAAGTTTAACATGTCAACAGTGTGATGCACCAGCAAAAAAAGTGAATGCTATTCTAGGCTGCATCAGCAGAAGTCTAGTGTCCAGGTCAAGGGAAGTAATAGTCCCACTCTCTTCTGCCTTGGCCAGACCACACCTGGAGTCCTGTGTCCAATTCTGGGCACCACAGTTTTAGAAGGATGTTGACAATCTGCAGAGGAGGGCAGCCAAGATGATCAAGGGTCTGGAAACCAAGTCTTATGAGGAGCGGTTGAAGGAGCTGGGTATGTTTAGCCTGGAAAAGAGGAGACTGAGAGGAGATATGAGAGACATCTTCAAATATCTCAAGGGCTGCCCATGGCAGAGGGAGCAAGCGTGTTGTGTCCTCTGAAAGGTTGGACCTGAACCAATGAATTCAAATGACAAAAAAGGAGATTCTGACTCAACATCAGGAAGAACTTTCTGATGATTACAGCCATTCGTCAGTGGAACAGGCTCTCTTTGAAGGTGGCGGATTCTCCTTCATTGGAGACTTTAAAGCAGAATTTGCATGGCCATTTGCTATGGCTGCTCTATCTGAGATTCCTGCAATTCAAGGGGTTGGACTAGATGACCCTTGAGACGCTTTCTGACTCTAGAATTCTATGATTCTAAGTGGATCCATTGCGATCCATTGAACTCTCCACCTTTCTTGGATTTAACTTGCGCAATTTCAATCCTTTGGCCTTCAACCGTGTTAAATGTGCATAAGATGTGGTCTTACTGTGTAGTAATTGTTTGGTTTGTTATTGTCACTAATTCATGCACATTTTTCTTTAATTGATGAAGTTTTGAAAACATCCCCTTTGGTTGAAAAACTGCACCACAAAATCTGGAAAAGTGTGCATTTGGAAGGAGAGCAGCGTTTCGGTTCGCAAGGTGCAAATTAGGTAGCTTTGCAGTAAATTGCAAACTAAACTGAATTCCCAACCCCAAATCCCTTCTTTGGACCTAACTGCCAGTGTAATTGAATCGGTCTTCTCATCCCACCAGAACATTCCTTTATATTTCCCCTGCCACTTACGGACTATTCAACGCTTTCAGATCTTCAGATCCTTTCCAAGACCTTTTTAATAGATTAACCTAACTGGTTAATCCATTAAACATTGTGATCAATTAAACATCAAACCAATTCTGCTTCATTTCTAGAAGCAATGGAAAACCTTACTATTCGGGAAAAGGGTCTGTGGCAGGCGATTGAGTGTGTGTCTTTGTGTGTGAGAGACAAGTAAGTTAACAAGTTCCTAGAGACATGGCATAATCTAGCCCAAAAGTAACACTTTTAAAACCCACACATTTCAAAGGGAGAATGCATGCACTTTCCCCTTGAAATCAGCGGAACATAGCTAAATTGAGCACACCCAACTAATTTAAAGCCATAGCCCTAGGCATGCTTTCCTAGGAATAATAAGCCCTATTGAGTTTGGGGTTGGGATTTCTTCTTATTTTTACTTATTTCTACTGTTGTTAGCTGCTCTGAGCCCTGCTTCAGCTGGGGAGGGCAGGATATAAATATATTATTATTATTATTATTATTATTATTATTATTATTATTATTTCAGTTTCTCATTTTTCCAACATTAAAACCTCTAAGATCAAACCTCTCCATTCTGAAGGAAATCAGCCCTGAGTGCTCACTGGAAGGACAGATCCTGAAGCTGAGGCTCCAATACTTTGGCCACCCCATGAGAAGAGAAGACTCCCTGGAAAAGACCCTGATGTTGGGGGAGATGGAGGGCACAAGGAGAAGGGGACGACGAAGGACGAGATGGTGGGACAGTGTTCTCGAAGCTACCAGCATGAGTTTGACCAAACTGCGGGAGGCAGTGGAAGACAGGAGTGCCTGGCGTGCTCTGGTCCAGGGGGTCACGAAGGGGCGGACACGACGAAATGACTAAACAACAACAACAACACATTTTTAGCTTGCATTTATTGTAAGTCCTTATGAAATTAAATCAGCATTTTCACGCTAGATTCTCTCAACACACACATTTTTGGATGCAATTTTGCCTAGCATACAATATTCCCAAAGCAATTCTTCCCGAATTTAATGCATTTTGTGTATGTTATTTTCATGAATATTTGCAATTGCTTGGCTGGAAAACCGCACTGCAAAATTTGGAGAAGTGCAAATTTCAAAGCACGGCTGTTTTTTGGGTGTTGGAAAGAGGGAATGGGTAGATTCGCTTTGAAATGTGAACTGAATCCAATTTCTCTCTCCCCCCCCCCCAACTCAACATTTGCCGGAGTGCATGGCTAACTAGTACATATCCGTTTTATGGATGGGTGGCTGAATGAATCTGTGGGTGCTTTTTATTTTGTTTAAAATGCTCCTTAGTTTCATGGACTGACAGCAAAAATGGTCGGTTGCAAACAACAACCCCAAGTCTACTGAGCAGGAGGAATAGATATGTTATCCTGTAATGAATGCAGAAAGTGGCATTCTGAACCATGGCAGATTCCTTTGCCCTGAACCTCTTTAATTGACAGATTGGTTCCCTTCGCTGGCCTTGAGTGGAGATGAGCCTCCGCTATTCACTGCAGGCCTGTTATTGAGAGTGCCAAGGGACCCATCCAGCACAGCAGTTGTCCTGAAAGGAGATCAGAAAGGCGTCTCCTTCCTCACCTTTCAGCATCTGCCTAGAGAATTCAGATTTATTGACCTTGCTCTGCAGCAGAGCCAGCCACAAGCTCTTGAGGGGCTGACAGCTACTGGCTGTACCACACCTGTTTGGCTTGGTGGTGGTGGGTTTCTGTAGATAAATAGCTTGGCAGTTTGAACGTAGCCAGGGAAGGAGGCACCTGAAATTCGCAAAGGACTAGGAAGGAAGATGCTCCTTTTACAAATAGCCCTGACAATCTCGGAGGGTTCCTGCATGCTCCTCAGTTCCCTCTCCCCACCCCTGCTTAAATTTAGCGATGGACACATTTTTCAATTTCAGTTGCCCCCAGTTTCTCAATTTGTAAATTGAGTTCTTCCCATTTCTGCACCAGTTTGCATTAAAAACAACAACAAACCCACCATGAAAATTCATCAGTGTTTTGGCGTGAATTTCTCATAACTGAAAACTTTCCCTATGCTGTTTTGACTAAAATACACGTTTGCAAGCGATTTCCCTAAAATTATGCAGTTGTGTATGTTGTTTTCACTAATAGGTGCATTTCACAAATATTTGCATAGGGATGTGCATGTCTACAGGCACATGTGAAATGCACAGTTTTTTTAAAAAAAATCATTTCCCAATGACCTCTGGCATGAAATTTTCTGTTTTTATAGCTGCCATACATCTTCATTGAGCTATCAGCCATGACCCCTAGGTCTCGCTCTTGGTCAGTCATGCCACTTCAGACCCTCAGGAGCATATTTGTGAAATTATTATTATTATTTTGGCATCACTTCATTATCTTTTTTGGTATTTTACCGCCCATTCACTCAGTTTGGAAGGACCCTTTCAGAGCTCTTCACAATCCCTTTTTTGTTTTGTTTTAAGGTTTAAGGTGCTGGTTTAAACCTTTAAAGTCCTATACGGCCTAGGACCCTCGTACCTACGGGACTGCCTCTCCTGGTATGTCCCACGGAGGACCTTATGGTCTTCAAACACAAACATCTTGGAGATCCTGGGCCACAGGGAGGTTAGGCTGGCCTCAGCCAGAGCCAGGGCCTTTTCGGCTGTGGCCTCGATCTGGTGGAACGCTCTGTCACAAGAGACTAGGGCCCTGCGGGACTTGACATCTTTCCGCAGGGCCTGCAAGACAGAGCTGTTCCGCCAGGCCTTTGGCCAAGGCACAGTCTGACCCCCTCCTTTGGTAATCCTCACAGAACTGTAGCCCAATGGTGGCCATTAATTTGATTCAGAATTGATTTTAGAATGAATTGGTTTTAGAACGCTGTGTTACTTTTATTGTTGTTAGTCGCTCTCAGCCCGGCTTCGGCTGGGGAGGGTGGGATATAAATTAAATTTTATTATTATTTATTTATTAATGACCCTGAACAATTTTGTATCATCAGCAAACCTGGCAACCTCACTACTGGATCTGCCCAGTGGCCCATCTAATCCAGCTTTCTGTTCTCACAGCGGCCGACCAGATGCCTGTGGAAAACCTGCAAGCAGGACTCGAACTCAGGAGCCGTCTCCCCTCCTACAATTCCAGCAACTGGTATTCGGGAGCATTGCTGCCTTTAACCATGGAAGCAGAGCATAGCCATCCTGGCTAGCAGCCTTTTCTAAAAATCCAAGCTGAATTTGACCCATAGCCGGGAGGTTGAGGGGTAGGTAGCTAGGCTACAGTCAGAGTGTGCCAGAGTTCATAGCCCTATCAGTCCAACAAAGCCACTTCCGCCCTGCAGAGGAGTTGGGGTTGCGGGCTTCATGGCCCCACCATGCGCACGGTGGCTGGAGACCAGCCCCTGAGCAATTGGGGAAATTCCCAGCGGCATCACCCCCTGGCCAGCCAATCGGATGGCTCTGGGGGCGTGGCCTGCCCTATTTAAGGATCTCCCTCTTTGCCTCCTGCCAGCTGTTCCTGCTTTCCCCACCCTCCTGCCGTATAAGGTTTTCGTTCCTTGACCTTGCTCCATAGGGACCACCTGCCCCACATATTGAAGGGTAGTCCGGTAAAGGATTCTGGGGGGCGTGGCCCTGTCCGAAGCCTAGGGAGATGAGGGCCTAAGGCACGCCCCCTATCGGTTCCTAGTTGATGTGCATCAGCAGGACTCCCCTAACTGGTGGTTAACCCTTCCTTGACTTCAAGCAGACGGACTGAAGTCGGATATAGTCGGTTAGGACCAGTGCCTAAGCCAATACCGCTCATCACCTGTAACCAATAAAGTTGTGGCCTGATTTAGCCCATTAACCTTAATAATTGTGTCATGTGTCTTTATTTCCACTATGGGGGGGGGGGACTCACCACGCAAAGAGAATGACTACGTAAAAAAGGCTTTCCCTGGTACGCCCTGCTGCTCACAAGGGTGGTGAGCAGGAAACAATATAAATGGATGCCTTTTTCAGATTACTTAAAGAAATATTATAGTATGATGAACTTGCGAGCTACGAGCTGAGATCTGAGCTATGAGCAACAGAAGCAATTCGATTATAGTACCATGGTTATGATTTAATAGGCAGAAGAGAGGGTGCAGCAGAATTGGAGAAACAACAACCCCATGGAAAATGGGGGCGGGAGGGGGGGAAGTCAACCAAAATAAGAGGGAAAAAAGCCAATATAAATTGGGGAGGTTAGCGCACTCAGCTCAGGAGAATATGCTAGAACAGATTCCCCCCCCCCTCAAAATTGCATCCCAAGTTCTGCTTCCAGCTCAATGCAGTCCGAGAGGGGAAAATAAGAGTGGGGGGTTGCAGGGCATTGTGAATTAAAAAGGGAGAGGGTCAGCTGATCCCGGCTGGTGCGCACAAGGCCTTGCGAAGATGGATGGCGTTGTACTTTTAATTTGCACAGTGGCATAAGACAAACAGATGAGGTTTCAGAGCAGCGCGTCCAATTAATCAGGGCTTTGACAGCTGTGAAGCCGGACGTTATTCATTCCCCTCCCTGACAGGCCAAAAAGGGTAATAATTACACTTAGATGTCGTGTGCCCCTCACCCCCCGCCGATGCCCAGCTCTCTGAGAGAGAACAGCAACTCTCAATAGCACTCATTACGCTAATGCCAGCTGCAGAACGGAGAAGAGGGAGAAAGAAGGCAAAGGGAAGGCGATGCTCTCGAGAGATGTGGCCACGATCCAGAGACCCTGGTTGGATCCTTATACAAATCAGCAGCAGTAAGGAGCAAGTCCATCTCTTAAGTTGCCAGTTCCCACACTCTATAGGGCCTTGAAGGTTGGTACCGAAACCTTGACTTTGCCAGCCCCACCAAAAACTTAGGTGGCAATTGAGAACATAAGAACGTTAAGAAGAGCCTGCAGGATCAGGCCAAGGGCCCATCCAGTCCAGCATCCTGTTTGCACAGTGGCTGAACAGTTGCCCCAATCGGAAGCCCACAAGCAGGATTCAAACCCAAGACCCCTCTCGCCCTCCTGTGGTTGGCAGCAGCTGGTATATTCAGAAGCATTGCAGCCTCAGACTGTGAAGGCTGAGCCAAACCACCCTGGCTGGTAGCCACTGATATCCCTCTCCTCCTCCATGAATTTGCCTAATCCTCTTTTAAAGCCCTCTACCTGTAGATTGGTGGCTGTTCCTGCTTCCTGTGGCAGCGAGTTCCATATTTTAACTATGTGCTGCATGAGGAAGTACCGTATTTTTCGCTCCATAAGACACACTTTTTCCCTCCTAAAAAGGAAGGGGAAATGTGTGTGTGTCTTATGGAGCGAATGCAGGCGGGAGGCAGGCAGGAAAAGCCCCCAAGAGCTGCACACATGCTCCGTGTGGCTCTTGTGGGCTTTTCCCCAAGTAGGGAGAAGGGCAGCCCATCACTGAAGGGCTGTGTCAGTCCCTTCTCCCTCCTCGTAGAAAAGCCTGCAAGAGCTGCATGCTCTTAAGAGCTGTAAAGATTTATAAACTGGCAATACAACTATAAAGGAAATGTGAACTAAATCTAAAATTATGAGGATTGCGGAGGGAGCGGGGGGAAGTCTAAAAGAATTTCGTATTATATTGGATATGAATGTGTTTATATAAATTTGTAAAAGAAAAATCTTTTTAAAAAAATTAATAATAATAAAAAAGAGCTGCATGCTCTTTAAAGGGTGTGGGCTCTTGGGGGGTTTTGCGGGAGGTGGGGGAAGGGACAGAGGGCAGCCCCTCAGTCCTTTCCCCCACCTCCCGGAAAAGCGCCCAAGAGCCGCACTCCTTTTCACGAGCTGCGTGGAGCGTGTGTGCGGCTCTTGGGGGCTTTTCCCTTGAGGAGGGAGAAGCCTGCAAGCGCCGCACACACGCTCCAAGCGGCTCGCGAAAGGGAGCACTGAGCAGAGCCTGGGATGAATACAGGCTCTGCATCCCCCCTCTAAAAACTAGATGCGTCTTATGGAGCGAAAAATACAGTACTTCTCTTCTCTTTTCTGTCCTGAATCTTCCAGCATTCATCTTCATTGCATGCCCATGAGAGAGGGAGAAATACTCTTCTGTATACATTGGTCAGAGCACAGTACTGATAACGCCAAAGTTGCAGGTTCGATCCCCATAAGGGACAGCTGCATAAGACTGCATTGCAGAGGGGTGGACTAGATGCTCCTCAGGTTCCCTTCCAACTCTACAATTCTATGATTGTATGCTTTCATGAATAATTTTTATAAAATTCTACTATGTGGGTTCTTACTTGCCTTTTCTCTAAACTAAAAAAAGTCCCAAACGCTGTAGCTTTTCTTTGCAGGAGAGTTGCCCAACCCCTTTTCTTGACCTTTTCCAACTCTACAACACAATTTTTTGAGGTCAGACAACCAGAACTGTGCTCAGTACTTCAGATGCGGCTGCACCATAGATCTGTATAATGGCATTATGATACTGGCAGTTTTATCTCCAGTTCTGCTCCTAAGATTCCTAGCATGGAATTTGCCTTTCTGGAAGGCTTCTCTGCCTGAGACCTCTGAGACCTGGCACCGGCCAGGACAGACAATGGCATGCAACATGGCCCAACGGACCGGCTCAGTTTAAGACAACTCAAGCGGACGTTCATTGGGGACTTTCACAGCAACTGTGAGCTTGGACCCGGACCTTTTGCAGCCCCTCAAGTATCAAACGTCAGCATCGGCTGTCATCTCCTCTCGAATCTCGGTGGAATAGCCGCATCCACCCTGCGCAATGTCATCCTCTCGCCAGCAGACATTTGAAAAGGGATGATCTTTAAAGGCGAGGAGCCTGAGAAATATGAGCTGTCCAGGGAACAAGCTTGCAAATGGCAGGGCTCAGAAGCAAAGCTGTTTATCCTCCCTTTAATTCTGTTGTGCCTCCTTTTGTGTTCATTTTTTCCGGTGCATGTAAATACCAGGTTGAGCTCTGCTTATCCGGAGGGGAAGCTTTTATTTGACAGCTTGCCATTAGAGCATCTGAATAAACTGACATTGCCGCCAGTCACAGAGAAACTACCCACTCTCATTACAATGTCAGAACTAATAATTAAAAAAAACCCACAAAAAAACAAGCATTATTAGCAGCAATCAGGAGGCTGCTTTTCATACTGGATTGGAAGCGGCCAGCGGGTCAGGGAAGAGGAGAAGTGGTGAGGACCGTCTCATAAGGTGCTGGAAGGAGGGGTCCAAGCAGCTTACCTTAAACTGGGGAGCTTCCCATATTGGGCCTCTGGTTGGCCACTGTGAGAACAGAAAGCTGGATTAGATGGGCCATTGGTCTGATGCAGCAGGCTCTTCTTATCTTCTAGGCATGGACATCTTGGGGCATCTCTGACCAGCACTTAGTTAGGGGGGCTGGAGTTGAGCAAGCGAGTTCAGTTAGAAACTGTTAAGAAGAGAAGAAGAGTTTGGATTTGATATCCCGCTTTATCACTACCCGAAGGCATCTCAAAGCGGCTAACATTCTCCTTTGCCTTCCTCCCCCACAACAAACACTCTGTGAGGTGAGTGGGGCTGAGAGACTTCAGAGAAGTGTGACCAGCCCAAGGTCACCCAGCAGCTGCATGTGGAGGAGCGGAGGCGTGAACCCGGTTCACCAGATTACGAGTCTACCGCTCTTAACCACTACACCACGCTGGCTCTCGGTTAACCCAACAAAGGACCTGAAGCAGTCTGGAGACTTGTAGAAACATAAAATTGTAAAGTTGGGAGGGACACCAAGGGTCAGCTAGTCCAAACCCCTGCAATGCAGGAATCACACCTTGAGAATTATTGAGTGATGACCATATGGCCTCTGTTTCAAAAGTTGCAATGAAGGAGAGTCTACCACCTTCAGAGGTAATGGAATAATAGAATTGTAGAGTTGGGACACTGAGGGTCATCTGGTCCACCCCCCTGCAATGCAGGAATCTCAGCTAAAGCATCCCTGACAGATGGCCACCCAACCTCTGCTTAAAGACCTCCCTGTAACTTGGATTCTCACAGCGAGGGAACCGCCAGAAGGCCCTCGGCTCTGCCTCCACAGTTTGAGGCAGCAATGCTTTGGAATACCAGTTGTTGGAAACTGCAGGATGAGAGAGGGCTGCTTTTGTGCTCAAATCCTGCTTGAGTGCTTCCAACAGGCATCTGGGTGGCCACTGTGGGAACAAGATACTGAATTAGATGTTACATTGCCTTGATCCATCAGGGCTCTTAATAGTAGTCGTAGTCATAATAGGGATGCAGGTGGTGCTGTGGTCTAAACCACTGAGCCTCTTGGGCTTGCTCATCAGAAGGTCAGTGGTTCGAATCCCCATGATGGGGTGAGCTTCCATTGCTCTGTCCCAGCTCCTGCCAACCTAGCAGTTCAAAAGCATACCAGCACAAGTAGATAAATAGGTACCACTGTGGTGGGAAGGTAAATGCGTTTCCATGTGCTCTGGTTTCCATCACGATGTTCTGATGCTCCAGAAGTAATTTAGTCCTGCTGGCCACATGACCCAGAAAGCTGTCTGTGGACAAACGCCAGCTCCCTCGGCCTGAAAGTGAGATGAGCGCTGCAACCCCATAGTCGTCTTTGACTGGACTTAACCGTCCAGGGGTCCTTTACCTTTACATAATAATAATAATAATAATAATAATAATAATAATAATAATAATAATATAATGCTGTGTATGCCAGCACAAAATATCTGCAATGGATAGCCTAGATAGCTTAGTTAGTGTAGTGCTGATTTGCAAGTTTCATGTTTGATCCTTGTATGAGACAGCTCCATATTCCTGCATCACAGGGGATTGAAATATATGATCCTCAGGATCTCTACAACACTATAATTCAATGATTCTATGACAGCAAAAGGGGGTTAGGAAGAGGTACCAGAACTTGTACTGGTACTGGAAACAGGTAGGTAGCCGTGTTGGTCTGCTGAAGTCGAAACAAATTAGAAATCATAGAAATCATAGAATCATAGAGTTGGAAGAGACCACAAGGGCCATCGAGTCCAACCCCCTGCCAAGCAGGAAACACCATCAGAGCACTCCTGACATATGGTTGTCAAGCCTCTGCTTAAAGACCTTCAAAGAAGGAGACTCCACCACACTCCTTGGTAGCAAATTCCACTGTCGAACAGCTCTTACTGTCAGGAGGTTATTCCTAATGTTTAGGTGGAATCTTCTTTCTTGTAGTTTGGATCCATTGCTCCGTGTCCGCTTCTCTGGAGCAGCAGAAAACAACCTTTCTCCCTCCTCTATGAGACATCCTTTTATATATTTGAACATGGCTATCATATCACCCCTTAACCTCCTCTTCTCCAGGCTAAACATGCCCAGCTCCCTTATCCGTTCCTCGTAAGGCATCGTTTCCAGGCCTTTGACCATTTTGGTTGCCCTCCTCTGGACACTTTCCAGTTTGTCAGTGTCCTTCTTAAATTCCAAATTAAATTCCTTCCAGTAGCACCTTAGAGACCAACTAAGTTTGTTATTGGTATGAGCTTTCGTATGCACGCACCCTTCTTCAGATACACTGAAACAGAAGTCCTGTTATTGGTGCTACTTGGGATGCAGGTGGCGCTGTGGGTTAAACCACACAGCCTAGGACTTGCCGATCAGAAGGTCAGCGGTTCAAATCCTCACGACGGGGTGAGTTCCCGTTGCTCGGTCCCTGCTCCTGCCAACCTAGCAGTTGGAAAGCATGTCAAAGTAGATCACAATAGGTACCGCTCCGGCGGGAAGGTAAACAGTGTTTCCGTGCGCTGCTCTGGTTTTGCCAGAAGCGGTTTAGTCATCCTGGCCACATGACCTGGAAAAACTGCAGACAAACGTCGGCTCCCTAGGCCAGTAATGCGAGATGAGCGCCGCAACCCCAGGGTTGGCCACAACTGGACCTAATGGTCAGGGGTCCCTTTACCTTTAGGTTGCTACTGGAAGGAATTTATTTTGTTGGTCCTGGTGAGCAGTATCACACAAAAAGCCCTCTTTCCCCCCCCCCTTTTTTCTCTTTGTAGCTTCTGCAGACCCTCACAGGCTGTTGGGGTTCTCTTTGAGTTGTTGCTTTCCATCCAGGGGAGAGGAAATCCTCTGTCATCGTACAGCTCTTTCCCATCCTCCGAAGGCCCCGTCAGGGCAAACATCACTCCAGATCCTGCCCCCCTGCAAAGCCATCAGCAAGTCTAATGTGAGTGCAGGAGAGAGAGCTTTCCTTTGACCTTCGCTGCCCCTGGCCACCTCTCCCCCCCTTCACTCTCTTCCCTCCAAGGTCCTTGAAAGGGTGTCCATTATCGCAGCAGGGTGGGCCAAGAACGTCTGGGAACCTGCCGGGAGAGTGACTCTTCCAACCGAGAGGGTCATGAGTTCCAAAGACGCCGGCGGCCAGCAGCCGAGACCTCGGGCCTCTTTCCCAGGCAGCTCGTGAACCCAGCGGATTTTCCGACTTGAAACTGGAGCTCTTCCCTGCTCCCTTTAAACCAAAAACAAAACAAAGTAGAAAAAGCCTTTCTCCCTCCCTTTGCCCTCCCTCCTAGGAGGTTAATGCTCCAGTCATTTCCTGTCTGTTACAAAGGGATGTGCCTGGATTATATAAACCTGAATTCCAATTAACTCTCAATTTAGAGGATTTGTGTGTGGGTTGCACTGGGGGGATGGAGGTGCCCCAAGAGTGGGGAGAGCTGAAGTTTTATATCTAGACAGACATAAATGGAGAATGGGGGGAGCTCTCCATTGCGCTCTCTCACCCCCCCCAACCTGCTGCCCAGACTGTCTCACAAGGTGCAAAAGCTAATTTCCCATTGAAAGATAAATCAAGAACTATCCCTTCACACAAGACAAACAGCCCGTGGGACTCATTGCCACTGGGTGTCATGATAGCAACTGAGGCAAGTTACTTTTAAAATGAAGGACGGAAGGTTATAATAAGAGAATCTTAGAGTGGTGAAGTTGGAAGGTACCCCAAGGACCATTCAGCTGGATAGCTCAGCTGGTTAGAGCATGGTGCTGATGACACCAAGGTTGCAGGTTCGATCCCCTATGGGACAGTTGTATATTCCTGCATGGGGGGGGGGGTTGCACTATATGAGCCTCGGGGCTCCTTCCAGCCCTACTGTTCAATGATTCATTCATTCAACATCCTGCAAAGGTAAAAGATAAAGGACCCCTGAACGGTTAAGTCCAATCAAAAACGACTATGGGGCTGCAGCATTCATCTCGCTTTTCAGGCTGAGGGAGCCTGTGTTTGTCCACAGACAGCTTTCTGGGTCATGTGGCCAGCATGACTAAACTGCTTCTGGTGCATCAGAATATTGCGACGGAAACCAGACCACACGGAAATGCCATTTACCTTCCCACCGCAGTGGTACCTATTTATCTACTTGTGCTGGTATGCTTTCAAACTTCTAGGTTGGCAGAAGCTGGGACCGAGCAACGGGAGCCCACTCCATTGTGGGGATTCAAACCGCCAACCTTCTGATCATCAAGCCCAAGAGGCTCAGTGATTCAGACCACAGTGCCACCCGCGTCCTTTCAGCCCCCCGCAATGCAGGAATCACTGCTCAAGAATCCTTGACAGATGACCTTCCAACCTCTGCTTCAAAATCTCCACCTTTTGAGGCAGCCTGTTCTGCCTTTGAAAGACTGTAGCTGCCAGAATATTCTCCCTAATGTTTAGTTGCAATCTCCTTTCTTGCCATTTGAACCCACTGGTTTGGGTTCCACCCTCTGGGACAGCAGAAAACAAGCTTTCTCTATCTTCCACGTGGCAACCCTTCAGATATTTGAAGACGGCCATCACATCACCTATCAGTCTTCCCTTCTCCAGGCTAAACAGACCCAACCACAAATCACAAGGGAGGAGGACGGTGTCTCACCCAGGTCCTGCTTGTGAACATCCCAGAGGTATCTGGTTTAGGGTTACCAGGCGTCCCCGGTTCCCAGTGACAGTCCCCGGATTTGCAAATCTGTCCCCAGACAAATTCCGTCCCCGGAATGTCCCCAGATTTGCAAATGTGCCCCCGGGAAATGTGGCAGCGGCAGCCTCAGCAGCCCGGAGGCAGCCTGGTAGCGCAGTTGGTTCTGGCTGGCTTCAGGAGCTGCTCGCTGACATGGCACCCGCCATTTTTCCTCACTGGAAGTCCCCATATGATGTGTCTTGTGTGCTGTACCAGGGATGTCCAGTGGTACAGATCTCCTGCCCCCTTCCCCCTTTGTTTTGACTGATCAAGGGAGGATCGGGAGTCGCGGCTGGCCAGCCGTTGCCCAATTTTTAAAAAACTCTGCGCATTTGTGTTGCACAGCGTGTGAAAGAAGGGCTTTGCACCTTTAAACAATATGCATGTTTGCTTGGGCCCAGGGTCTTTTGCCTCACCATCCCCACTACTGACTCCCTGTTGCTACTCAGCTTCGGGAAGGAAAGAAGGAAGGAAGGAAGGAAGGAAGGAAGGAAGGAAGGAAGGAAGGAAGGAAGGAAGGAAGGAAGGAAGAAAGAGTGTCCCCGGATTCATTGAAAAAAATCTGGTAACCATAATCTGGTTGGCCACTGTGAGATCAGGATGTTGGACTAGACGGGTCACCTTGGGCCTGATCCAGCCTCAGAGCTCTTCTGTTGTCCTTAAGATGGTGATGGCCATGAGCTATGCAGCAAATCCAAGCTTGCTCCTTCTTCCACATGATGGCCCCTCTGATACTCGAAGATGACCATCACATCACCTCTCAGTCTTCTCTTCTGTAGCTATACTTCCCCAAATCTCTCCACCATTCTTCATAAGGCTTGGTTTCCAGAGGTTGCTCATTTGATGCTCAGCAAAAACCTGTGAAAAGGTTAAAATGACTATAAAGCAAGAACAGGTTAAAAAGCTTGAGGAAATGAAAAGGGCTTTCTGTGGTGCACCACCAGGAAATCCGGCAAACTTCTCTGGGAAGGACATTCTGCAGCTGGGGTGCCACCACTGAAAAGGCACTTTCTGCCACTGTTCACCTAGGAGAAGCATTTGGAGCCCCAAAGCCAAGATCTGGATTGGTTCATAGGGAGATATCCTGGTCCCAAGCCATAAAACCAGCACACTGAACTAGGTTCAGAAATGGGCTGGGAGCCCATTGAGTTGACAAGGCATGATACACTTGACCTTAGTTAGAAATCTTACAATTGCTTTCCATGCTAACTGAAGTTTCTGGAGCATTTTCAAAGGCAACCCTGCATATGACATGTCATAATATCCAAACAGGGACACGGGTGGCGCTGTGGGTTAAACCACAGAGCCTAGGACTTGCCGATCAGAAGGTCAGCGATTCGAATCCCCACGACGGGGCGAGCTCCCGTTGCTCGGTCCCTGCTCCTGCCAACCTAGCAGCTTGAAAGCACGTCAAAGTGCAAGTAGATAAATAGGTACCGCTCCGGCAGGAAGGTAAACGCCGTTTCCATGCACTGCTCTGGTTCGCCAGAAGTGGCTTAGTCATACTGGCCATATGACCCAGAAGCTGTACTCTGGCTCCCTTGGCCAGTAAAGCGAGATGAGCACCGCAACCCCAGAGTCGGCCACGACTGGACCTAATGGTCAGGGGTCCCTTTACCTTTACCTTTAATACCCAAACAGGAGGTTGCTAGAGCTCAGAAAATAGAAGCCAGGCCATTCCTGTCCAGGTAGGGTCATGGCTGGGGCATCAGCCTAAGCCCAAAAGGAAGTAGACAGAAATCACATTTTACACAGTGGACTTAAACTGGACGTTTTGAGTAAGGGCGGGGAAGAAATTCATTTCGAGTAGAACTTTAATGAAAACCTGCCTGATTTACGCTTTCTGAAACAGTGCTTGAGCCTGGATACAGCTGTCCTTTGAAATTCACACGCTTCCAGATGGGGGGAAGGGATACAGTTCTCCAGCCAAATCATGCATACGGAAAAATGGAAAAGTGTTCATTTATTGGTGAAAAATGACATGTGCAATGCCCTTATTGGGAGAAATTTGCAGTAAAATGCTGGTGAATTTTCATTAACAACAACAACAACAACAACAGTTAAAGAACACAAACAGGCAGGCATGTGAAGAAATGAGAAACTGAAACGGACAGATTCATCAGTGTCTAGTTTTGAGTCATTATCTCCCCTGCCCTAGGGGATTCTGGGAGCGATAAGGATTCTGCACAAATAGGAAAGCTGTGACACTTAAACTGGTACAAATGTCTTCTTAGCACAAGGATGCTGCATGGGGAGTTTATTAAGCACATTTATTGCCTGCCCTTCACGAAATGTCCCAAGGTGGGTTATAGCATAATAAAAACATAGAACGCAATATATAAATAACAGTTAAAACAACAGTCTAGCAATAAAATCATTTTCATTAAATGAACAATTATTACACTCTCTCAAAAGCCTGGGTAAAGAGATACATTACCTTTGCATGTTTTCTGAAAACCCCAAAATTTAAAACTAGGTGCACATCAGGAGGCAGGGAGTTCTAAAATTTGGGGGACACCTAACTTTGCTGCTATGTTGGGAGCCCTGAGCCCTGGGTGAAATTCTTGCTTGTGGGATTGTGCTCTTTTCTTCCGCTGCTGAACCGATGGAGGGAACAGGGGAAAAGAAAAGCCCTGGAATCAGAGCCAAAATGCTGCCATCGTTTATTTCTACGCCTCATTTCCATGGTTAAAACCATGCTCAAGACAGCTTACGACATAAAAAGATTTACATAATTAAAAAGATACGGCAAAAGTAGCCATAAGCGATACATTAAAACATATCAAATTGCACATGGCAAAATCCTCACATAAGACCTAAGAATAAAGATACGAAAGATGAATATCAATAACAGCAAAATTATCACAGCCAAAATTAAATATTGACCCCAGCAAAAGCCCTAAACAATACTCCACCCCATGTCTTGACATCCGGCAGAAGTTCCCAGGCAACAGGGCAGAAAGGAAGGCAAGATTTCAGGACCTTGGAGAGCTCCAAATGAGCAACCTGTTTCCAGAAGAGCCAGAGGTTGACTGAGGTCCAATCCCTCCCTCAGTCCACACTCCACTCCCTCC
The DNA here is from genome assembly GCF_964252035.2 of Podarcis erhardii. Classification (NCBI taxonomy): domain Eukaryota; kingdom Metazoa; phylum Chordata; class Lepidosauria; order Squamata; family Lacertidae; genus Podarcis; species Podarcis erhardii. The sequence goes on from NC_138501.1 coordinate 54,170,576, forward strand.
TGCCTGGGCTGTAGGGCTTCTGAATGGGGCAATCCACTGGCCTGCAGGTGAGTAGTTCTAAGTCTCTTTGTGGCTTCTCACCTGGAAGTCTCCCTCCAGTGTTGGGCATGTGCCATGGAGAGGGAGCTGCTCTCTTCTAAGAGGAACAGGGCTCAGAAGGTCCTGGCTTGGGGCCCACGAGCTCAGAGATGTCAGTCCCAGGTCCTGTGTCTGGAACAATGGTCATGTCTGTGGCGATCACACAGAGTCCCCGGACGTTTAACGGTCTATTGATCCCTGTGCCACCACTGTGCTCGCTTCCCCACTGCCACCAACCAGTTACTCTCTGGTAAAACACTGAGTCCAGTCAGTTGTTAAAAGTGAACCAAAAAAACAACAAACAGGTTTATCTTACAAACAATAACAAGTTTATGGTTTCTCAGATCATATTCCTGTCAGTATCTTAACTTTAGTTTCTTTACTGGCCTATACCTTCCTAATACCTTCTGACTGATTATCTCAACTGTTTGACTGACTCCTCTTAACAAATTTTCTCCCTCTCTCACACCAGACTAGACCAACCCACAGATTTATCTTCTCTGTTTCTTCTAACTCTAGACTGTCTTCTCAACAACTCTAAGTCTAAGTCTAACTCTAACTCTAACTCTAACTCCCTCAAAAAACCTCTGTGCTTAAAACTTATACACAGTTAACTCTGCCCCCTGGGTTCCCACTGGTAGTCATTTTACAATTAGTTAACCCTTTCCCTATGAACCCAGTATGATGTCACACACATAGGAGGGCAAACACCACAATGTCCTTCAGGCATGAGATCTTCCTGCTCTGCATCCAGGTCCTGGCTCTTGCTCAAGGATGAGTCATGACAATAGCTTTCTCTCTCTTAAGCCAACTGGGCCATCCCAGGGGGAAAGCCATAGCACAGTTGGTAGAGCATCTGGTTTGCATGTGGGAGGTCTCAGGTTCAGTCCCCACTATCTCCAGAAAGGAAGAGAGAGACCCTACTCTGGAGATCCTCTGCCAGTCAGAGTAGACAGTACTGAGCTAGGTGGACCAATGGCCTGGCTCAGTACAAGGCCACTTCCTCTGTTCCCAGGGCTGTCTGATTTTGTGTCTCAACATCTGAGAAAGTTTGTGTTCTCTACTTTGAGAAGCCCTTTCTCCACAAACTTTTGGAGAAGTCTTCTGGAGCTTACAAGTGCTCCTCTTACTCGCTGGCGCCTGCCTCTCCAGGGTCACCATGACCTAGATCTCCCCTCTTTCCTCCCCCTCCTCCCCACAACATCACATCACGACTTTGTGTGATTTATCCCTTCATATTATTTCAGGAACATTTCCTTCTGTAAGCTCTGACGCTGATTAATACCACTTAGCACTTTCCATCTCCAAAGCACTTTGCAAGCATTTGCTAATTAATCTACACAACTTTCCCACTCCTCACCCCAAAGGTAGGAAAGGCTAAACTTCCAGGCCTGCTTTTGTCGGCACTAACCTCTTAACGCAAGGAAACAGAATGTCCCTAATATGAGTCATGGTTTCTAAACATCTTGTGGAACAAGTGGATTCTCCATTTAAAGTTCACAGAGTGTGCAGAGGGAAGTTTTTGAATATTTCATGTTTTACTCTGCTTGATTTTTTTAATTTGTTGGAAGCCACCTAGAATGGCTGGGGCAAACCAGTCAGATGGGCAGCAATAATAATAATAATAATAATAATAATAATAATAATAATAATAATAATATACAAGCCTGGGACTAAGCAATACACCTTGGCACCTGCGCTGGCTTCCTGGCAACTTCTGTGGATAATTTAAAGGCCTGGTCTTCATTGATAGCAGGGATCAAGGGCCACATTACCCTGGTGGAAAGCTGTCAAGGGCACTAGACTCACACATGCTCTTAGTCGTCTTCTTCTTCCTCTTCTCTGGCGATCATTCGTAGCTGAGTAAGATTGTCTTCCATAAACACGGTTTTAACAATGAGTCCGTAAGTGACTGTGAAGGCTAGTTCTGGATCCACACGTTGTTCCACAGTGGGGACAGAGGTTTCTGGGTGGGAGTTGATCACGGTGTGGATTTGCCAAGCATGCCTTCCTCTTAGCACGTTTCTCCCTTGTGCCCCAAATTTGAGCGTCTTCAAAGCCCATGACACTTTTAGTAAAGGCTGTTCTCCAACTGGAGTGCTCACAGGCAAGTGTTTCCCAATTGTTGGTGTTTATACTACATTTTTAAAGATTTGCTTTGAGACAGTCTTTAAACCTCTTTTGTTGACCACCAGCATTACGCTTTCCATTCTTAAGTTCAGACGCAGACCTGGCATTGAAGACAAGTCCTGGAGCTAAATCCTGAAGACCATCGATTTAGATTAAGCCCTTCCATGGCTGCATTTGCCATCAATGAGCCCACAATGAGAGTATATATATCTTTAATCAAACTTGGCTACCTTGCTAAGCTATTCAGTTCTTTATGCTTAAGCCAAGAAATTGTTTCTGTAACTACATGTAAGTACATAATTGTGAACCTTTGTATTAATTTTGTATTTAATTGTATTTAAGTGAACATTTAGAAATGTATTATGATGATTCTAATGAGATTTTGTTTGGATTATTATTAGTTAGTACTAATAGTCACAGTAATGGCTTGAGACTACTGAGGAAGCCCAGAAAACTGTGCTCAGGCAGTGGGCTATCAGCCAACCCCAATAAATTGGCCCTGTCAGGTGCAAAATAGCAGCTCTTCAACTTTATGGACTGCTAGGGTGAAATGGGCATAGAACGCTGGCACCTTGTCTTCCATCTGCACTTTACAGCTACCGGGAACATCGTTGAACTTAGCTACCTTCATCTTGAACTTACCTAAAAAAAACAAGAAAAAACAAAAATTGAGTCAAGAAGTTGTAAGAAATGGGATCCTCATAACAGAGGGTCTTGGTTGCGTGTGGGATCCAATAGTTCACCTGATAGGGTTAAAATGGCGGGGGAGGAGCAAGAAGTCCTGGCCATCCCCCTGGGATCACACCAGGCGATTTTAGCCAATAGCCAGTGGGTGGCGTGATCCCAGGGGCTTTAAAAACGGCAGTGTGATGCAAGGAGGGCACTTGCTTCGCACTGTTGAACACCCGCCCACCCTCCCTAGTTTAGGGAGAGTCACTTGGTCTTGCTTTGGTTTGGGTCCCCTGTTTTGGAACAGGGGCTCGGTAGAAATTTTTCCATTTGGCAGATTGGCTTTCGCCATTTGGTTTTCGCCTACCCCTTAGCAAATCCTCACAACTTGTAAGGTGGTGGTTAGGCATTGGCTCAGTTGGATTGTGGGGAGGGGAGGTGCAGCCATCACCTGCCCCTCCAGGAACTGGGTATTCTGTTAAAGGAATCTGGGGGTCCTGGAACTCATCCAAAGTCCGCTTGAGGGGCTAGGGCCATGCCAGGACCACAGGAACCCCGGGGTGAGCTTAGGTTGGTCCTCATCGACCTTGCTCCCTCGTTTGGTTTACCCCATTGGACGATCACCCTGAGAGGTTGAGCCAGGTATAGTGGGGAGTCAATGCCTAAGCCAATACCATTCACGTGATTGTATTTCAATAAAATTGTGGCCAAAAATTTTGCCCCAAAGTGCAAGTTCACTTTATTTTAGATAGCTTATAAGCATAGCTGTCAATGTTTCCCTTTTTTAAAGGGAAATTCCCTTATTCCGAATAGGATAATCATCATCATCATCATCATAATTTATTATTTATACCCCGCCCATCTGGCTGGGTTTCCCCAGCCACTCTGGGCGGCTTCCAACAGAACACTAAAATACAATAACCTATTAAACATTAAAAGCTTCCCTAAACAGGACTGCCTTCAGATGTCTTCTAAAGGTCAGGTAGTTATTTTTCTCTTTGACATCTGGTGGGAGGGCGTTCCACAGGGTGGGTGCCACCACCAAGAAGGCCCTCTGTCTGGTTCCTCTCAAGAAAAGGGAAAAGTTGACAACTATGCTTATAAGTTTTCATGGCACTTTGTAAGCAGTTGTCCCTTTCCCCTATTCTCACAAATCTGATAGATGGCGAAGAAATTGTTTTTGAACAAGAATATTAATTGTGTGAATAATTGTCACCTATGTGCTGTACGGGTTGCACAATCGAATTGAGGCAAGCATGGTGCCCAGCTGAGGTTCTGGTGAGATCTGAAGCCAATTACATGGGAAGCGGTTTTCACGTAGGACTTCTTCATGGGTCTTCCAACAGAAGGGGGGAAAACACTCTACACGTGCTCAGAGGTAGCCTTCCCTTCTTTATTACTATTTTGCTCACTGGAGAGCTGAACCCAAGCATTTGAGAGATTCTGGGATGCAGCTGAGCCCTGGCTCAGAATAAGCCCCATCTCTCCCCGCCTGAGTGGTGCTCTCAGCCTTCCAGCCACCCTGCTTTGTTCGCCCAGGAAATGAAATCCATTTTGCAATGAATTGGTGTGTGTTCTTTTTCTCTCTCTCTCTCTCTTTACTGAAGTGCTAGCACTTGTGCTAAACTACCAATTTTTCATAATAATGCAGGAAACATTCCCTCACAAAGATCAGAGGCTTGGGAGAGAATTAAGGTGATCCAAAGAAGATTAAGTGGCTTTCAGTGTAGTTGTTTATGTCAGATTTTTAAAAGTAATGTGGATGGATAGAAGGGGAAAAGCCTGAGATTGTGGAACAAACACAATTACTCACAGCAGTGCATACAGCACAGCCAAGAGGGTGGGCTTATCAAGGGGCTATTTTGAGAGCTCCTGGTCCTTGAGATTGCTATGGAAAATGCTTCCGCCGCAGACTTTAGTTGGTCGTGCACGGAGCTTGCTGGAGGAATTCAGTCTCACTTCCAATCTTGTGTGAAAAACCCAGCTGCCAAATCTAATTCTGCAAGGTTCCACTTGCACCATAATTGATTTAGTATGATCTGTTCTTCAGTCTAGGTATAAACACTCCAGTTACTTTTTGCACATATGGGTTGCACTCGCAGTCACAATGCATCACAGGCTTTGACGTTTAAGGCTGCCCAAACAACTGTTTCTGCACATGGAGATGGTCTGGAATCCCTGGGAGATTGCAAGAGTTGCAAACTGCATGCTGCCAAAATGGTTGGAACATCGTACAGCGGTGCAGAGTTCACGGCAATCGTCATGGGTAATCGTTCAGCCCACTGAGGTCCAGCTCCGAAGGCCTTCTGGCGTTTCCCTCACTGCAGGAAGCGAGGTTACAGGGAAGCAGGCAGAGGGCCTTCTTGGTAGTGGCGCCCTGTCTGTGGAACGCTCTCCCATCAAATGTCAAGGAAAACAACAATTATCTGACTTTTAGAAGACATCTGAAGGCAGCCCTGTTTAGGGAAGTTTTGAATGAGGTTTCAATGTATTTTTAATCTTTTGTTGGAAGCCGCCCAGAATGGCTGGGGAAACCCATCCAGAAGGGCAGGGTATAAATATATTGTTGTTGTTGTTGTTGTTGTTAACAATGCATAGTGCTCATCCCAATGCATGCAAGGTTTTGTAAACCCCTTAGAGTTTGGGGGTCTCTATTTCTGCACTGACATTATTAGCACAACATTGGAAAGAAGAAGTTGTCCCAAGTAAAGAAGATTGGCTGACCACTGGTCCTGTGTAATAATTACACATATAATAAATGTACCAACCAAGCACATACATAGATGTGTGGACCACATGTCTGGAGCAGCACAGGAGGACCACCCTGAAACCATTTTGGCTCCCAAACTGACCAAATGTTTTCTTTGCAAGGAGGGAGCGGGTGAGGGAACCTTCCCATTGTCTCAGGAACTGGGTAATCACCATCTCAAAGGAATGGCCAGACTACCAGGAAAGGCAATCAGATAAGGCATTATCAGATAACCAGGCAGGCAGGAAAAACAACAACATTCAAATTTCTGTTGTAGACCGCTTTTTCTGTGATGTAGGTATGATGTTTGTGGGGGGTGGTCTTGAGCTCCAGGGCAGGGAATTTAAAATGTCTATATAAGGACAGGCACACCTTTGTTTAGGGTCTTCTTCCTTTCCTGTGTGTGAGGGGAGCACCCTGTTGCAAGAGTTTAATAAAGATCAGGCTTACGAGCTGCTTTGCTTCTCAATATTCTCTGGTTGGCCTCTGTTATTTTCTCCTACCAATAGGGAACCTACTTAAGGACTCTATACGGGCTCTTGGATACCCCATAATGGAAAAGAGGGACAGATTTTGTTTAAAACACCTGCTGGCTAGGGATCATGGGAGTTGTGGAGGGCTGAGGCTGAGGAAGCCTGGTCTAGATCAAAGTGGCTCGGTTCTCCCCCAGCACATGTGTCTGCCTCTTTATTTTCCTATTGGGGTGCCATAGGTCTAGACATACATTTTGTGCCCTACCAAATTATTGCTTTCAGTCCAGAGGGAGGGAGCTCAATAGCACTTGTCGGGGGCATGAGAGGCAGACGTTGCAGCTGCCCATCGGAGATGGATGGGCATGTGTTATTCTGCGGTAAAGATTGAGCTCTGCAGCTCACGGATGTTTTGCAGAACAGCCTCAAACGGGGGTGCAACAGATCCTTCAAATTAAGAAGCCACATCTGGAGGTTTCCCTCATTGCATGCTGCATCAATCATATTCACAAGTTTTTTTTCGCAAAACGCACACACAAGAATAGCAGCGAAAAACCAAGCTAGCCACAAAAATGCACCCTTCTTTGAACAAGCAGCCAGAGGCTGGAGGCAGCCCCACACCTTTCAAGCCCCCTCCATTTCTCTCCCCAGTCTCCTTCAGGCTCTGCTTTGCCTCACCTCCCCACCCCCCAAAAAAACTCCTGGCATGGCTGACAACTTTTCAACTGGCCTCAGTTGCTGTGTTGTAAGCTGCAGCTTTCTCCTTGGAGGCTCAGCTGGGTAATCAACACTTATCCCCATGCTGCGAAAAGTTTAACCTCTTAGTCCCTGCCTGTGAAGGCAGATTGAAAAGTTGGTGAGTTCCATTGTACCCTTTGGTAGGGGTGGGGTGGGGGGAAATATACTCTTTCTTTCAGTGGCCCAGCAGAACTAAATTCACAAGTACAGTGGTACCTCGGGTTAAGAACTTAACTTGTTCTCGAGGTCCGTTCTTAACCTGAAACTGTTCTTAACCTGAAGCACCACTTTAGCTAATGGGGCCTCCCGCTGCTGCCAAACAATTTCTGTTCTCATCCTGAAGCAAAGTTCTTAACCTGAGGTACTATTTCTGGGTTAGCGGAGTCTGTAACCTGAAGCGTATGTAACCTGAGGTACCTGTGCTGGTCCCATGGGTTACCCGAGAGGCGAGGTCCAAGTCCGGTCCATGGTCAAAGGTGCAATGTAGAGGCAGTCCGCAGTAGCTGAAGCTGGATGCAGGGCAGGGAGCCGGGTGAAGTCAGGAACAGGCTTGCAAGCAGGAGCCAGGGTGGGTCAGGAGCTCCGGCAGGAACTAGCAACCAATAATGTTGCTCCCGCAACTTAGGACTGGGGCTGGCCGGCTTTTATCTGCCCCGTGGCATAGGGCGGCCCCAATCCTCTGGTGACTCGCCTCTCCTGGCCTGGAGGCAAGCCCTCCTCCTGTGGGAACTTAGTTCCCTCCGCCTCTCTGCCCTGAGCCTTTGCAGCTCAGGAGAGGCTGCAGGGTTACTGGACCCAGAGGCAGCCTCAGCTTCCCCTGACGGGGCTGAGATTGGAGCACCTGCAGGCATTGGGTCCTCCATCACCTCAGGAGCCAGAGCAGGCTCAGCTGGTGCCTTCACCTGAGGACCCAGCACAGGTGAGGACCCTTCAGGATCATGCCCCAGCCCCGGCTCAGCTGGCTCTGGAGGTGGGGAATCCTGTGCAGGCTGGGATCCCTCAGGTTCAGCATCCGAGTCCAAATCCCAGGCCATCACATCACCTCTCAGTCTTCTCTTCGTCATCCCCAACTCCCTCAACTGAGATGGCTCAGTTGGTAGAGCATGAGACTCTTAATCTCAGGGTCGTGGGTTTGAGCCCCACATTGGGCAAAAGATTCCTGCATTCCTGGGGGTTGGGCTTGTTGACCCTCGTGGTCCCTTCCAACTCTGTGTTTCTGCGATTCTGTGAATTGTCCCACCTAGGGCTTGGTTTCCAGGCCCTCGGTGATCTTGGCTGCCCTCCTCTGCCCATTTATGAGCGACTTAAAGACACATGATTAATTAGCCCTACCAAAGTTTCCTCCCCAGCAATCCATCTTCCATGCATGGAACATTCTTGGCTAGCCTTGACTTTTTCAGAAGCTTCTCCTACCCTCCCAGAGCCCCATCACAGATTTCAGCAACCTTATCTTACATGCAACTCCGTGCAAGTTGTTTTTATTAAAAAAAAGACACAGCAAAAATAAAGCAGGGAGAAATGGGGAAAGTGTTATTATTATTTCATTTTGATAAAAACGGCCTAGCTTTGTGCAACCTCTCCCTCCAGGCCTTTTCATCAGCACAGAAGTTCAACGGTGGGTTTTTAAAAACCACTCTGCACCTTGCAGGAGGCTCCTGGGAGAGGAAGACAAGCTATTAAGAAGCAGGGATTCTGACATCACACTATGTGATTGGCTCCTCCCCTCCCTTCCCCCACCCCCACTGGAGTTTTATTTCCAAAAAGCCATTTGCATGGAAAGTAGAGCATTCTTTCTGAAGATTTGCATGGGTCCCTGCTGCTTATTCCCCATCTGGAATCTTAATCCCCTTGCTTCTGATATCGCGGCAGGTTGCTGTGGCAATGAGAGCGCCACAACGCATTGTGTGTGTATGTGTTCTACAGGGAACTGAGGGAGGGAGTGGGTCCAGAAGACGAATGGGAACTGTAGGGCAGAGGAACTGGTCAGACAGAATCCCAGCGCTGCCCCCATCACTCAGTGGAGCTCGGGGAACCATCCAGCAACTCGTAAGAAGTGGCACTAAGTACGTAGCGAACAGCAAGGCTGCACATTGCCAGGCATTCCCAAATCCTGTGATTGCCTTGTAGTGCTGATCTAGGGATAGGCATTTGTAAGAGGGAAGGTATGTCAGTTTAAACAGTGTCCCTAACCAAGCAATGTCCCCTCTGTTGAGATTTCCATTCCACCTTAAGGAGCAGACGCGTGTCACATGTTTACATTCCAGCACAGCTTGCTGGGAACTTCCGTTGTGTGTATAGCTTTTGCTTTTCCCTGTCTCTCTGAGAAGACGAAGAGAGAGAGAGAGAGACGACATGTTTCTTTGTCCTGATTTATGATTAATAAATCTGTAGTTGTAATATGCTTCTACAAGCCTCACGCCTATTCTGCGCATACACATTGCCTCTGGAGGCCCTTAAATGGGTATCTTGTATTTCACCTTCGTGGTTTTATATATATGTATTTTCATAACATCAATGAATTGTGGAGTTGGAAGGGACCCAAGGGTCATCTAGTCCAACCTCCTGCAGTGAAGGAATCACAGCCAAAGAATCCAAGACAGATGGCCATCCAGCCTCTGCTTGTAAACCTCCAACGAAAGAAAGGCCACAACCTCCTAAGGGAGTCTGTTCCACTATTGAACGGCTCTTACTGCCAGAAAGTTCTTCCTGATGTTTAGTCAGAATCTCCTGCTTTGTAACTCAAAGCCATAGGTTCGAGTCCTGCCTTCCAGAGCAGGAGAATACAAACCTGCTCCATTCTCCATGTGACAGCCCTTGAGATATTTGAAGATGGCTCTCAGATCTTCTCCCAGTCTTCTCTTCTCTAGGGCAAACAGACCCAGCTCCCTAGACCATTCCTTATAAGGCAGGGGTCAGCAAACTTTTTCAGCAGGGGGCCGGTCCACTGTCCCTCAGACCTTGTTGGGGGGGGGGTTGGACTATACTTTGGAAAAAAAATATGAACAAATTCCTATGCCCCACAAATAACCCAGAGATGCATTTTAAATAAAAGCACACATTCTACTCATGTAATAACACGCTGATTCCCAGACTGTCTGTGGCCGGATTTAGAAGGTGATTGGGAAATTGTTGTTTTCCACAGCTAGTTATGGTGTTGTATAAGAATCATGACCTTCTAAATAATCTTCCAGAGGGATCTCACCCTGACACCTGTGCTAGCCTTTGAAGCTATCTCTGTTGACTTCCTGCCAAAAATTGGTTAGTCTTTCACTCGGGTGAGAAACTGATGTGTAAACCAAACACCAGGTGTGGATCCCCAAGAGTCTTTCATTTTGGAGGGAATGGATCAGCTGTGTTTTATGGAAAGGGCATGTAAGCCCAGAGAAGACCTCTGTTGGAAACTCAATGCCCGCTCTCAGCAAGGTGCTGCATTTAGACCAATAATTCAGGTTCAGGGGGTATGTCCATTGTCAGTTAAGGGGTTTTCTTTTTTAAAAAAAATAATATTTATTAGATTTTCCAATAAAAACATACAAATGCAAAACAACTACAATGAAAACAAACACAAACAAAAAATAACAAGTATAATTTCAAAACTTATTTTCTCAACCTTATTTCCCCGACTTCCTCATACCTCACCATTTTGTATTCTAATTTCATTATTCCATCAGCAAGTCCCTTCCCTTATTTCCCAAAAATTTTTACTAATTCCATTTCTTTTCTTACTTTAATATCTCTTACAGTTAAGGGGTTTTCAGGCAACTTAAAGGGATGTGAGAAAATGGTAGTGCTTTGTAGCTTTTTTGGGGGGGGGGCTATTTAATAAAATCTTTAGCCATCACCCCATTTGTCCATTTGTGTGTTAAACGTGTTCCAAATCCTCAAAGAACCATTGCCAATTTGGCAATACAGATGTTGTGTGCTTCACTTCCTGGAAGCATTTCCAAATGCATGGGCATCGCGAAGAAGAAGAAGAGTTTGGATTTGATATCCTGCTTTATCACTACCCTGAGGAGTCTCAAAGCGGCTAACATCCTCCTTTCCCTTCCTCCCCCACAACAAACACTCTGTGAGGTGAGTGGGGCTGAGAGACTTCAGAGAAGTGTGACTAGCCCAAGGTCACCCAATAGCTGCATGTGGAGGAGTGGGGAATCGAACCCAGTTCACCAGATTATGAGTCCACTGCTCTTAACCATTACACCACACTGGCTCTCCATCGAGCTGCTCTGAGTAGTTTAAGATCTTGAAAAGTAGACTGAGGCAGACCTAGGACCAGCTTGCAAGTGGAAGGTCATCATGACAATATGATAGCATTGGGGAAGCATTGCAGAATCGTGTGCCAATGCACTAAGGCACTATTGTTGTGTCAAGAGCCGAATACGCCCACAATAAAACACCAGTCTGGAGGGAGGACACCCGAAGAACAAATAATAGAATTGTAGAGTTCAACCCCCTGCAATTCAGGAATATGCAGCTGTCCCATACAGGGATTGTACCTACAACCTTGGCATTATCAGTGCCAGGCTCTAGCCAGCTGAGCTATCCAGTATAAAGGAGGAGTTAATTATTATTCCTTGTTAGCAACACTCCTTCAGCCCCTGCCATTGATAGTATCAGTTCCCCTCTCCCGCTTTAATTTGTGCTCACAGCTTGTAGCCTCTTGTTGAGATCCCAGGATGATCTGCAGAGAGAAGTGGGGCCAACAGTTCTTGACTGGCTCCGGATAATGAACAAATATGCAGAAGAGATTTAGCCAGCAGCGGGAGAAGAACTGACACAGCTACACCGGCTAGAGGCTGGGACTTGGGTCTAAGTTGCTCTCTAATTATTGTGAATTGTGGAAAGCGACTGGTGCTACAGAAATCTGTTATTGAAGAACAGCCAGCCCCAGCCAGACAGGCCAATGGTCCAGGGAAGCCAAAACTTTGAAGAATTCAGAAGGAGATCATCAAGGTCCTGTGCCTCAAGAATTCTGTTTCATTCCTACACCCAACATAGCCTGTTTGGTGTCCAGAAAGGGCCCAAGTCCTAAATTTCCTTTTTAAATAATTTTTATTAGATTTTCTAATTTACATTTCAAAGAATTCATTTAAACGACCTTAAATCAATGACTTCCCTTCTTCTTTTTCCATGGTTCATTTTGCATACCAATCATCCCTGCATATTTGACATGAACTAAACCATTCGGTAATCCATTGTTACATCCATCAAAACTTATTTACACTGTTTTTAAATAAACACAATTTTCACCCATATATTCAGTAAACATTTTCCAGTCTTCTTTAAACATACGTTTGTCTTGTTCTCTTATTTTTTTTTTTTTATAAATATTTATTAAGGTTTTTAAATATAAAACATAATAAACAATCTTACTTCTTTCACAACAGTTTCATCACTTCTTTGGGCTCCCTCACGTCTCCCGCTCCCATTTACATCGTTAAAAAAATTTTTCCAAGCAAATTATCAACTTGTTTACAATCTCATGTCCACTCACACATATAATCTAGCGCTTCTTCCAGAAAGTTTTATATTTTCTTTAGTCTCACTTATCATCAAATTTAAATCTAGTTTAGTGGTGACCAGTTTTTTATAATCTAGCATCCTTCTTAACATTCAACCAAATTACAATGTTTTTGTAAATACATCTTGAATTTCTCCCAGTCTTCCTCCAACTTCTCTTCTCCCAGATCACGGATTCTGCCGGTCATCTCGGCCAGTTGCATATAGTCCATCAGCTGCATCTGCCACTCTTCCAGTGTGGGTAGATCTTGAGTTTTCCAGTTTTTTGCGATGAGAATCCTTGCTGCCGTTGTTGCATACATGAAAAATGTTCGATCCTTCTTTAACACCTTCTGGCCGACAATGCCCAGAAGAAAGGCCTCTGGTTTCTTTGTGAAGGTATACTTAAATACCCTTTTCAGCTCATTATATATCATTTCCCAGAAGACCTTCACCTTAGGGCATGTCCACCAGAGGTGAAAGAATGTTCCTTCATTTTCTTTACATTTCCAACATTTATTATCAGACGAATGGTATATTTTGGCAAGTTTAACTGGGGTCATGTACCATCTATATATCATTTTCATAACATTTTCCTTCAGAGCATTACATGCGGTGAAGTTCAGCCCAGTGGTCCACAACCTTTCCCAGTCCTCAAACATAATGTTATGCCCAATATCCTGTGCCCATTTTATCATAGCCGATTTAACCATTTCGTCTTGTGTATTCCACTTTAGCAGCAAGTTATACATTCTAGATAATACCTTGGTCTTTGGTTCTAACAATTCTGTTTCTAACTTCGATTTCTCCACCTGGAACCCTAACTTTTTGTCATTTTTAAAAACTTCTTTAATCTGAGCATAATGTAACCAGTCTCGCACCTTATCCTTCATTTTCTCCAAACTCTGCAATTTCCAATTGTCTCCATCTTTTTCTAATATTTCCCAATATTTTGGCCATTTGGCCTCCATATTGGGTCTTTTTCGGGCCTTGGCTTCCAGAGGTGAAAGCCACCTTGGAGTTTTATTTTCCAATAAGTCTTTATATTTTGTCCAGACATTAAACACTGCTTTCCTGACAATATGGTTCTTAAAGGCCTTATTGATCTTAACTTTGTCATACCATAAATATGCATGCCAACCAAAAGCATTGTTAAAACCTTCCAGATCCAACACGTCAGTGTCTTCGAGAAGTAGCCAGTCTTTTAGCCAGCAAAAAGCTGCGGCTTCATAGTACAACTTTAAGTCTGGCAGGGCAAAGCCCCCTCTTTCTTTCGCATCTGTTAATATCTTAAACTTAATTCTGGGCTTTTTGCCCTGCCAGACAAATCTAGATATATCTTTCTGCCACTTCCGGAAGCACTCCGTTTTGTCCACAATCTGTAATGTTTGAAACAAAAACAGCATTTTTGGCAATACATTCATCTTAATAGCAGCAATTCGGCCTAACAAAGAAAGCTTCAATTTTGTCCAACTATCCAAGTCTCTCTTAATTTCAGACCAACATTTTTCATAGTTATCCTTGAATAGACTCAGGTTTTTTGCTGTTATGTTTACCCCTAGGTACTTTACCTTTTTAACCATAGTTAATTCTGTTTCTCTCTGAAACCGTTCTGACTCTGTGTCTGTCAAGTTTTTTCCCAACACTTTGGTTTTCTGTTTGTTTAATTTAAATCCCGCCACCCGACCAAAGTCCTGTATCAATTGTAATACTCTTTTCGTACTAGATTCTGGCTCCTGCAGGGTCAAAACTAGGTCATCTGCAAAAGCTTTAAGTTTGTATTGTTTCGCTCCGACCTGAATCCCTTCCACCAACCGGTCCCCTCTAATCATATTCAAGAGCACCTCCAGAACCGAGATAAATAACAAAGGGGAAATCGGGCAGCCTTGTCGTGTTCCTTTTTCAATTTTGAACTCTTCTGTAACCACATTGTTAACTATCAGTTTGGCCTTTTGTTCTGAATATATTGCATCAATCCCATTCTCAAACCCCCGTCCCACTCCCATTTCTTTCAAATTTCCCTTCATGAATTTCCAAGAAATATTATCAAAGGCCTTCTCCGCATCTATAAAAATTAACACTGCTTTTGTATTTATGTCTGTTTGCAAAAGTTCCAAAATGTCAATGATGTTTCTAGTGTTAGCAAACATATGTCTACCTGGGAGAAAGCCTGCCTGGTCTTTATGAATTACTTCATTAAGAACTCTTTTAAGTCTACTTGCCAAAATGTCTGCAAATATTTTGTAATCCACATTCAGAAGGGAAATGGGACGATAGTTTTTGAGTTGTGTCTTTTCAGTTTCAGATTTTGGTATCAATGTGATAAAAGCTTCCTTCCACGATTCCGGCGCCTTCTTCCCTTCCATAATTTCATTGCAGACCTCCATCATTGGTTGGATCAAATAGTCTTTTAATGTCTTATAATACTTGGAGGTCAAGCCATCTGGCCCTGGAGATTTGCCCAGTTGCATGTTCTGAATAGCTTGTTCAATCTCTTGTTGTGTTATTTTGTTATTCAGGATTACTCTGTTTTTTTGTGACAACTTTGTGAGTCCATTTCTTTCCAAAAATTGTTTAATCTCAACCTCATCTTGCGGCCCTTGAGTGTATAATTTTTTGAAGTATCTCTGGAAGCACTTTCTAATTTCCATGGGGTTCTGAATGTTTCTTCCTTCAATTTCTAGGTTTGTAACTGTGTTTAATTTCTGTCTCTTCTTCAACTGCCAAGCAAGCAGTTTCCCACATTTATTCGCCGATTCAAAAGTTTTTTGTTTCATTAATTTAATCTTCCATTCTATTTCTTGGTTTATCAATTTGGAATATTGTGCTTGGTATAGTTTAATTTCTCTCAGAATCGGCTGTGACTTCGGGTTTGATCTTAATTTCTTCTCCAATTCTTTAATTTTCTGCAAGATCTTATCTTTCCTTTCATTTTGTGTCCTTTTCTTTACGACGTTCTGTTGTATCAAGAACCCCCTCATCACAGCTTTGCTTGCGTCCCAGATAGTTCTTTTTTCCACCGTAGTGTTCATATTTATTTCAAAATAATCCTTCAGAGTTTTTTGGGCCTTCTTAATAATCTCCTGGTCTCTAAACAAGCTATCATTCATCTTCCATCTAAAGGAGCCGGTTGGCAAGAGTGTCATATCCATCTTCAGCGCGTTATGGTCGGAGCAGGTCTTTGGGCAGATTTCCACTTTTCTAACCTTGGGTGCCAGACCTCTAGTTATCCATATTTGGTCGATTCTTGTCCAAGTCAGCTGGGCTTCAGAGAAGAATGTTCCCTCTCTTCCCAGGGGGTTCTTAACTCTCCAAATGTCAATCCAGTCCATATTGTGAGTCATTTCAAAAAAGGTCTTTGGTAGTCTGCCGTCTTTTGTAACATTTTGATTTTGTGACTTATCCATGTTAGTCGATACGACCCCATTCATATCTCCCATCATAATGATGTTGTTGTAGTCCAGATAGTCCAGCATAATCTCATGCAACTTCTTGTAAAATTCCGATTTCCCGTCATTTGGTGCATAAATTCCTAATATCAGAATCTTTTCTCCTTGATGTTGTATCTCAATTGCTAATATTCTTCCATGTTCATCTTTAAATAAAAATTTAGGTGACAGGCTCTCTTTTGCATATATCACCACTCCTCGCTTCTTTACTCTGTCCGAAGATATAAATTCTTGGCCAAGTCTTTTGTTTATTAACACTTTTCTATGGAGCCTAGTCACATGTGTTTCTTGTAAGCAGATAATGTCCAGTTGTTCTTTTTTTAATATATGAAAAATTTTCCTCCTTTTTTCCGGGATGTTACAGCCATTAATATTCCAACTCAAAAGTTGCAGAGACATCCTGAATAAATCTGGTTATTTTTCAAGGGGTGGTACCTTGTTCAAAGGATCTTCAGGGTCCAAGGGTGCAGTTGCCTCTGGTGTTTCAGGCCCTGGAAGTTGGTCAATTCCTTTGTGAAGGTCCTCTCCGTATACGTTCAGAAATTTATCTCTATCTTCCAATGTTCTGATTTTGATCTTCTTCCCTCTAAAGGTAAAAGATAGTCCTTGAGGAAATTCCCACCTAAAGATGATTGAATTCTTCCTTAGTAATCTTGTCAACTCCAGATAGTTAGATCTAAGATCTAACAGTTGTTTAGGGATATCCTTGTAGATCTCAATTCTTTTGTCCAAAATGTCCAGTGACTTTCCGTAGTGTAGGCCCAGAATCTTGTCCCTTTCCTCCTTTGACCTCAATGTTATCAAGCAGTCTCTGGGCTTCTCTTTCTTTATAAGTCTTCCGAGCCTAAAAGCTGAAACAATTTTAAAATCCTTTTCCTCTAGACTCCAAAATTTGGAAAATTCTTTGGTCAGAAACTCAGCTAGGTTGCCTTCTTCCACTTCTGGTATTGCTCTTATCCTTAAATTGCTCTCCCGGTTCCGCAGTTCAATCATAGATAGATAGGTCTGGTGTTCACCTACTTGTTTGCAGAGTGGTCTTACCTCTTGTTCTAAATTTTCAAGTTTTTGGCTGGTATCTTCAGCCAATTTCCGATTTTCCCCTGCAGCCTCCTTCAATTCTCCAATTGCTTGAGTATTCTGTGCAACTTGTCCAGATAATTTATTTAAACATTGAGTGTTCTGGTCAATTTTATATGTTTGCTCATCGGCCTTCTTGTCCAAAGATTCTACTTTCTTGTCCAGAGATTCTAATTTTTCGAAAATTTTCTCTAAAATAGTAGTGCTTGCCCCTGAGGCCATATCTTCAAATTGTAATTCCTCAGTTTCTCCCTCCCCTGCCCGTGGCAGAGAGGCAGCTACCTCCTCAGAAGGCAAAGTAGGCACAGATGATCTACGTGCCTGTGAGGCTGCGGTTAAAGTTGTCAAAGTTGTTTGTTTAGTTCTTCCTCTCCTTCTTGCACCACTCATTCCAAAGTTATCTAATAATCAAGGTCAAGCTGAGTTGTTCCCATGAGAAAGCAGCGGCCCAGATGGTAACAGTCAACAGAGGGCCGGGAAAAGGAAAGTAAAATAGAAGTCACTGCTATAAATCCCAAGTCCTCTAGGGGGAGTTTAAAATATTTCAAGGAAGAGATCAATTTCAGTTAAAATAAAGTCAAATTTCTAAGTCCAAGAACCTTCAATAATAATAAAAAATTTTTCCAGCAGAGTTAGGGTTTAATACAGCAACAGTGTTTCAAATGGTGCAAACTAGTAGTCCAAATGCCTCAAAGTAGCAAGTTCAGACTCTCTCAGATTGTTTCAAAGTTCAGATTCAAAGTATCCAAACTGCAAACTGCAAACTGACAGCTCAGTTTCTCAGGCAGCTCCAGCTCCTGGGGTTTTTAGTTAAAATGTAGCTCCAAAAGAAGAAAGATATCCCCATGCAGCTAAAATTCATAAAGTCCAGTGCATGAAATTGTTATTCCACTTAAAATAAAGTTCAATGGGTGCTCAGATCAAATAGTTTAAAAAGTCTCTCTTTGCCTCCACTCCTCCAGCTCTTTGCGTTCAAGTTCAACAGGAGCGGAAGACGGACTTCCTGTTTTTTGTCACTCCGCTTTCAGCCAAATTTAAAGCTTTAAGGTTCCAAATTGCATACAGTCAATTATTTACTCACGGGTTGTTGTTTTCAAAGCAAGAATTTCAGGAAGAAAGGTCAGCGCTCACTGGCAACAGCTACGCGGCTTCACTCCGCCGATTGCGGAACGACCCTCAGCGCCGCAGCCTCCTCCGCGATCCGGAGCCCCTTACGGGGTTCCTTCAACGTTTTGGGGGCCGCTACTGGCGCCCGCCGGGTCCCAGGACCGCAGGCTTCTTGTTCTCTTATTCTGTAAGTTAAATCTGTGAGCTGTGTGTATTTCATCAGTTTAAGTTGCCATTCTTATTTATTTGGGACCTCACTTGTTTTCCATTTTTGGGCTAATGAAACACTGGCTGCAGTTGATACATAAATAGTCTTTTTTGACACCTGGGAATTTCCCTCTGAATTATCCCCAACAAAAAGGACTCTGGTTTGTTTTTTTGGGAAAGGTACTTTTAAACACTTTTTTCAATTCATTATATATATCATTTCCCAATACCCTTTTACAAGTCAACCACATATGATAACACGTGCCCTCAACCTCGTTACATCTCCAGCACTTTTCTGATTCGGACTTATAAGTCCGAGTCCTACATTTCCCATGTGGTCGTGTGGCTAATTCCATGTCCTCAGATCCATCATGCACCAATTGTTAGGATATTTCCGTTCCACCTTAAAAGGGAGCAGGATGTTTGTGTCACAGCCTGCGTATTTCCTGTTCACAGGATGTTTCTGTTTTGATTGAGCTGTTGTCTCTCTCTCTCTGCCTGAGCAGACCGAAGCAGGCAGTCATGTTTTTTCTTTGTTCTGACCAACGCTGAATAAACTTCTAAATGATACTCTCCTGAGTGCAACTTTCACTGTGCATTATCTGCTGATAGAGCGTGCATCAGTTCTGGAATGTGGAAAGCTATTTTCTGGAGCTCGTGTCGCTAATTGCTGATACTGCGTTTCTACGGGAGGTCGATGGACGTCTGGAGATGGCTTGGGAGCCATGATGGACTTTGTCTCCCTGGCAGTATCCCAACACCAATGACGTTTTTGCATGGGAGGGAAAAACCTGCAGAATGTTACTAGCACACCACCAGTTTAGGCAGAGCATAGCCATATGGCTAGTCGCCATCGATGGCTCTTAGAATTTGTCTAATCAATTTCTAAAGCCATCCAAGTGAGTGGCCATCACTGCCTCCTGTGGGAAGTGTTGACATGCAGAGGGCCGTGAGGCCAGCTGGCTAGCCCCCGCTGGGCCGTCTCCTTCCAGCCATCCCACTACAAAGACCCATCGGCCTCTGCTCCGACTTTACTCAGCGACCCGGGCTTCAAAGCCAGGGCACACTATCAGCACACTGCACACACAGAATAGGCGTGAGGCTTGTGGAAGCATACGACAACTACAGATTTATTAATCATAAATCAGGACAAAGAAACATGTCGTCTCTCTCTCTTAGCCTTCTCAGAGAGACTGGGAAAAGCAAAAGCTATACACAGTGGAAGTTCCCAGCAAGCTGTGCTGGAATGTAAACAGACATGTAACACATAACGGTTCCACATGTCTGCTCCTTAAGGTGGAATGGAAATTCTCAACAGGAAGGAGTTCCACAGTTTAACTATGTGTGAAGAAGGACTTTCTTTTATCTCTCCTGAATCTTCCAACATTCAGCTTCATTGAATGCCCATGAGCTCTAGAAATAGAGAAATACTTTTCCCTATTCACTTTCTCCATGCCACAGTTTTATAAACTTCTGTCATGTTGCTACTTACTGACTGTTTCTCTAAACTAAAAAGTCCCAAGCTACGCAAGCTTTCCTCCTGGGGGATTCTCATCGTCCCTCATTTTGGTTGCCCCTTTCTGGAACTTCTGCAACTCAACAATATCCTATTTGAGAATATTGAGATACTGGTCCTTCATCTACCTGGGCCAGAGCCATTGAGGGTTTTACAGGTAAGCATCACTGGTCTGAAATGGACCAGCAGCCATGGAGACTGTTCCCATTGGCCAGTCCCACTTAGTATCCAGATACGTATCTGCATCCTGAACTTACAGAAGTTTCTGTGATGAAAGTAAAGGCACCATCAAAAACCTTCTGCTGATATTTGCATTCAGTCAGATCATCTTTACAAATGTATGCAAAGCACAAAGCCATTCAGGTGTTCCCAGTTGCCAGGCTTCAAGGATGCACCTCAAAGTCTCTCATTAGTACCATGCTATTTATTTATATGTTTATTTATTACTCTACTCTCAGCACAGCCTGCTTAGCTGGCTTGCAGAGGAACCAAGGTCCACTCAAAACACATCAGGTCAGAGCTACTTTGCAGGTCTGGTTTATCAAAATGAACTTGAAAAGAGTTTCTAATTCCAGCCAGCTGCTCAGGTTCTGCAAATGGTATGCCCTGTAATAAGGACTGATCTGTCTTTTTAAAGTGTTGATGCACCTCTGGCAAGCTCCCTTTCATTCCCAGAAATGTTATTGCAGAAGGGGAAACTGATCAGAGAATAGAAGCAGCAACAGGAGGAAGAATACATCAGCCTCATCTCAAGGCTGGATTTGTGCTCAGTAGGGGTAAAGGAAGAGGCAATGTGCAGGAAGGGATGGAGGGATGAAATCCATGATGGGAAATAAATTCAAGACCGATAAATGAGGGGAAGGATTCACACAACACATAATTGACTTATGGAACTCCTTGCCACAAGGTGTGATAGTAACACTAGCTCATGTGACTTTTAAAGGGAAGAAGAAGAAGAAGAAGAAGAAGAAGAAGAAGAAGAAGAAGAAGAAGAAGAATTTATATCCCACCCATCTGGCTGGGTCTCCCCAGCCACCCTGGGCGGCTTCCAACAAAATATTAAAATACAAAGTCTGTTAAACATTAAAAGCTTCCCTGAACAGGGCTGCCTTCAGATGTCTTCTAAAAGTCTGGGAGTTGTTGTTCTCTTTGACATTTCACGGGAGGGCATTCCACAGGGCGGGTGCCACCACCGAGAAGGCCCTCTGCCTGGTTTCCTGTAACTTGGCTTCTCGCAGTGAAGGAACGGCCAGAAGGCCCTCGGAGCTGGACCTCAGTGTCTGGGCAGAACGATGGGGGTGGAGACGCTCCTTCAGGTATACTGGGCCGAGGCTGTTTAGGTCTTTAAAGGTCAGCACCAACACTTTGGATTGTTCTCAGAAACGTACTGGGAGCTAATGTAGGTCTTTCAAGACCGGTGTTATGTGGTCTCGGCAGCCGCTCCCAGTCACCAGTCTAGCTGCCGCATTCTGGATTAGTTGTAGTTTCTGGGTCACCTTCAGAGATAGCCCCACATAGAGTGCATTGCAGTAATCCAAGCGGGAGATAACCAGAGCATGCACCACTCTGGCGAGACAGTCTGCGGGCAGGGGGGGCGGGTCTCATCCTGCGTACCAGATAGAGCTGGTAGACAGCTGCCCTGGACACAGAATTGACCTGCACCTCCATGAACAGCTGTGAGTCAAAAATGATTCCCAGGCTGCACACCTGGTCCTTCAGGGGCACAGTGACCCCATTCAGGACCAGGGAGTCCTCCACACCCACCCGCCTCCTGTCCCCCAAAACAGTACTTCTGCCTTGTCAGGATTCAACCCCTATCTGTTAGCCAGACAAATTCATGGAGGGTAAATCTTTTGATTGTTGCTAGCCATGGTGGCTCCATGAAATCTCCATGGACTTCCCTGCCTCTCCATGTTGGAAGATTTATGACAGATAAAATATGATAGAAGCTTATAAAGCAATGCATTGCACAGAGAAAGTGGACAGAGGAATTTTTATTTCTCTTTCTCATAACACTAGAATCCGTGGCTCTCTAATGAAGCTGAATGTTTAGGACGGATAAATGAGTGTTCTTTTCGCAGCATATAGCTAACCTATTGAATCCTTGCTCACAATGTGATGATCACAAACCATGCTGTTTTCCCTCTCCCTCATTCAGATTCTGAAGGTTGTTTTCCTGCTTGTGTGCCTGTGCAAATCACCGCAAGCCCAAACCTTTACATCACAGCTGGCCTAACTAAAGCAACACATTGAACTGTGCAAAGATTTGATGGCCATGTGACTCCTCCCGCGTTAGATGGGGAAAGGGTGCCTGCATTTCCCACAGCGCACCTGATGCAAAGCACAGAAATCTATTCCTCCTTCTCAGCTGCTGCAGGGCTGGGATTTTGCCGGGTGAAAACAAGTCCCTTGATCACAACTTCTCAGACGCAGAGAAGATGGCGAGAGAACTCAAAGACTCTTCTCAAGTGTTTTCAGAATCAGCTGTTCTTTGCTTTGCATGCCAACGAGGCGAGAGAGCTCAGTGACTTTGCAGAACTTGCCAGACAGGCAGTCTCATTCTGCTACACCCCAATATGGAAAAGAAACCTTCCTGCTCCATCTGTTGCTATTCATCTGCTTCTCTGTGATTTTCCCTGATAGCTCAGAGCATGAGCTATGCATGCAAAAGGTGCAAAGATTCAGTCCCTGGCATCTCCTGGTAGGGATGAGACCCTGGGGGGCTGCAGCTGCCAGTCAGAGTAGGCAGTACTGAGGTTGATGCACCAAATGGTCTGATGTAGTAGAAAGTATCTTTCTCCAACATTTCACAGATAAGAATAGGATGATGTTTGTAGCATCCACATTCTCATACTAAAGGGCCAAGCTACATGTTACCAGGCCAAGTTAAAAAAAAAGCTACTATGATTATATAAAGCCCTAAACTACTTGGAACCAGATTACCTGTGAGATCACCATGCTGGTGGCGAGGAAGAAAAAGGAGAATTTCCTGGATGCTAAGGTCCAGGTTTGGGGCGAATACTCTGGTTTGAAAACCCCAACAGAGCTATAAAATCACAAAACATGCAGCAAAGCATGGAAATATAGGCTGTTAGACCTTTCAAACATGTCCTTGTGAGTTCCTTATAAAGTTCCCCTCTTGCCCTAGCATAGAAAAAGACCACACATTTGGCAAGTTAAAAATAGTTTACTTACAAAGTCCCCCAAAGTCAGATTCATGCGCTTTCCCATACAACATTCAGAAAACATTGCACAGGCAATAAATCTTAGCTCAGTTAACAATGGTAATAGTTCTTAAATTTTTAGCATAGGAACACAATAATGGCTTGTAAGAGCCATGTGGTCTGAGCTGCAGCAACCAGCTCAAAACCTCTTCACATGTTAAGCTTCTCTGATAGACTGAGGGTGCACAAAGGTCTTGAGTACCTTCCTCCCAAGCTGTGTGTGGAGTGTGTGTGTTTGACCTAGCTAAGCATGGCAGGACAGCTTACTCTATGGAATTAACCCCTTGATACATTAATTAGTCTTAATCATGTTGGTTAGATGAGGACGGTTATCCCACACATCTTACCCCACAGATGCCCTCTCGGCCACGTTAGTCTCCAGAACTTACTCTGTTACAGGTGCCACATAGTACCCATTCCATGTTTGTAAAAAATCTATCTTTTAGTGAAGCAGCACCTACACTTTGGAACTCCCTTCCTGTTCATAACAGGAAGTCTTCAAAGCAGTCTTTTTTTTTAATTGTATTTTTGATTTTCCGGTTTATACATTTCAATAATTTTGCATTCATTTTAACATTTCAAAACTTGACTTCCTGCCTCCTCTGTCTGCGGTTCCTTAAATTTACTTTCTGCATATCCAAATGAATTTGATTTGTTCATTTATTCATCTACTTTAAATATACACTCTTATGAAACTGCAGGTTATTACAATAATCCTGCTAATGTCCTTATCTGTTTACAATTTGTTTGTAAATATTCAATAAGCCATTTCCAATCTTTTATAAAATGTTTGTTATCTTGATTTCTTATTTTTCTGTTAAGTTTTGCCATTTCTGCATATTCCATAAGTGTTTGTATCCATTCTTCTTTCACTGGGGCTTCTTCTTCTTCCCATTTTTGGGCAAGTAACATTCTTGCCACTGTAGTCACATACATGAATAAGTTTCTGTACAGTTTGGGTAGTTCTGTACCTATAATTCCCCAAAGGAGAGTTTCTGGTGTGTGTTTTTGCAAGCATTATTTTAAACATTGTTTTCAATTCATTATATATCATTTCCCAGTAAGCTTTAACCTTACTACAAGACCACCACGTATGATAAAACGAACCTTCTTTCTCTTTACATTTCCAACACTTTTTTTTTTTATTTATACATTTTTGCCAATTTACTCGGTATCTAACATCACGACACTCTTTTCGTCACCTGCTAAAAGCATTTTTGTGTTTGGTTTCCCCCCACTAATAACTTTATTGTTCTGTTAAAAAGCTTAGAGGGCTTCTAAAAAAAAAAAGTGGAATATGATTTTTTAAGGAAATGAACAATGCAATGTTCATGCTTTCTTTTTTAAAAATGGGTCTGAAAATGGACTGTTTGACTTCAGAGGGATATGGGCTGCCCAGGGGTCTGATCCAGAATGTGCTCGAGCTGCCAGAATCTGTCCCCCTTGCCCTAGGCCTGGCTTATTCGCCCCAATTTGTGTCATTTGCTGTAAACTCCATTGCTGGGGCAATGGCTCATTGACAGTGGCCTAGCAAGGTCAGGTGTTACCCGGTGCAGAAAATTTCTTGTCACCCCACCCCCACATTGAAATCTAGTTGGACTCCCAAGAGACTGCGATCTGCTCACAGTGTAAAAAGACTGCCTGTGATCTACCCATTGTCATTGCCAGGAGTTGTAGAGCTTTTGGGGGGATTTCAGGGCATAGCTGTCAACTTACAGATTTGAAAATCAGCAAGATTTTCAAAGATTTTCAAAATCAGAAGATCAGCAGCCAAAATAAGGGTTTTTCCAAGCACAGGTATGTTCAACCTCTGAGCCCCTCCAAGCCAAAGGCAGAAAGCCCAGCCAGCAGCCAAACGAAGCCTCAAGTGGTGGTTCCCACAGCACAGCAACCCAGCAAAGGGGATGCAGCAAGGAAAACCACCGTCACCTCTCCGCTGGGCAGCGCTGAGCAAAGGCGAGTCCCCCAGGCAACACGGCTGATTTGATCGGCACAAGGCATGCAAGCTCCACCCCCCAGTCGTTCTTAGACTCTTTATTGGGTGAACAACACAGCCAAGCAACACAGTTCATAGAATCATAGAGTTGGAAGAGACCACAAGGGCCATCGAGTCCAACCCCCTGCCAAGCAGGAAACACCATCAGAGCACTCCTGACATATGGTTGTCAAGCCTCTGCTTAAAGACCTCCAAAGAAGGAGACTCCACCACACTCCTTGGCAGCAAATTCCACTGTCAAACAGCTCTTACTGTCAGGAAGTTCTTCCTAATGTTTAGGTGGAATCTTCTTCTAATGTTTAGGTGGAATCTTCAGTTGGAGCCTCCCTCCTCCCTGGCTGGCAGGGAGGGAGGGAGGGAGAGGAGCTGCTTCCTTTGAAACCCGGGAAATTTAAGGGACATCATCAATAAGGGACAGCAGCGGGACACAGCTCTGGGATAAGGGACTTTCCCACCAAATAAGGGACGGTTGACAGCTATGTTCCAGGGTTTGGGTCCACTGGCGGAGGAAGGTGGGTGCGGTGTGCGCCAGGTGTCAGCCATGACAGTGGGTGACATCTCCACACCGCCGCCCCTCTCGCTGCACGGGCAATGCCCCCAGTTGCTTGCTCCACGGGCAGTGAGCCACTAGGGATGATGCTGTCGCGGGTGACTAGCGGCACCCACCCCTGATGCTTGTCACATGAGTGGCTAGCGGTGTTAGGATAGACCATAGATTCCGTCATATAAGATGATTTTTTAACCCCGGAAAAGAGGTTAAAAATTCGGGAGTCGTCTTATACGCCTGGTCATCTCCGAGGCAGCAGTGGGCACCGGGTGGCTTCCTCCTGGCTCGGAGACCGCTGCCCGCTGCTGCTTTGGAGGCTGCCAAAGCTGCCGCCACTGCAGCAGTGGGCTCCGCTCCACACCACGCTGGGCAGCTTCCTCTTGCCCAGTGTATAAGACTGGGCTTATAAGATGAAACCCCAAATTGGCACTGCCAATTTGGGGGTCGTCTTATACGCCCAGTCGCCTAATATGCCGGAATCTATGGTAGTTCCGTTCCACCTTAAAAGGAAAAGGCATGGATGATGTGTGTCACATGCCTGTTTACTTCCAGCACAGGCTTGCTGGGAACTTCCGTTTGTATATTGCTTTTGCTTTATTGCTGTGTGCTTGGACACGAAGGGAAGCAGACATGTTTGTTTTTTTCCTTTGTTCCTGAACTATGCTGAATAAACGCCTGTAAATAATTCTTATGTGTGTCTTTGTCCACCACTTCCATTGTGGGAAGTTATTCACTCTCCTGACTAGAGCATGCGAAGTCTCTAAAGGTATCTGAAGTTTGTGTCACTGTTTGATGCTGTTCCAAGGACTGGAGATCGCTCGGCTGCCGGCCGGTGGCTGGAGCCAGCTGGGGACCTGCCAATGCCCCCGTCTCCCCGACAGTATCCCAACAAGCGGCACCCCTCCAGACGCTCGCCATGCGGGTGGCAGGAAGCTAGGGAATCTCGCTGTGCAGGTGGCAAGCAATGCCTCCCCATGCTCGCTGCATGGGCAATGGACAGCTAAGGGTGCTCACCATGCGGGTGGCTAGCCCTGTCCCTGCACCGCTCCAGGTACCAGGGCAGGTAGCTCTGCCCCTGTTTGGGTCCAAAGTTCCCACCACCCTCCGCATGTTTGCTCGCCTGCCTCCTTCGCATCCTCTCCCTGCATGCCTGCAGGCGTCCTACTGCAGCCTGCTTGTGCTGATCCCGGGGGGAAGGTTACCGTTGGCGTAGTCAAAGTCCGGTCCTGGGTCATTAGCCTGGAATCAGTGCACAAGGAGCGGGGCGAGGTCCGAAGCAGGAAGCCGGGCGGGGACAGGAGCACTGGAGAGTCAGGTCTGGCTCCGGGCAGGAACAGGTACTCAACAACGACGTTGCTCCCACAACCTGGGACCGGGCCGACTGGCCTTTATCTGTTCTGAGGCCAGGGGCAGTCCTGGCCCCTAGGAGACCCGCCTCTCTTGGCCTTAAGGCGAGCACTCCTCCTGGGAGAAACCAGTTCCCTTCGCCTCTCTGCCCTGAGCCTCTGCAGTTCAGGAGAGGCTAAAGGGTTACTGGGCCCAGGGGGAGACTCACCTGCAGGCACTGAGTCCTCAACTACCTCTGGAGCCAGAGTGGGATCACCTGGTGCCTGCTCCTGAGGATCCGGCACAGGTGCAGGCGCTTCAGAATCAAGGCCTTGCCCCAGTTCAGCCGGCCCTGGAGGCGGGGACTCCTGTGCAGGCTGGGATTCCTCTGGTTCATCCTCTGAATCGGAATCCCAGGCCATCACACTGCTACATCGTGCAAGAGAGTGTATTCCGAATGGACTCATTCAGGTGTCCTACATGCCAGGAAATGAAATTCCTGCAGATGTGTTGTCTAAGGTTGTTAACAGAGAACAACTTAAGGTTTATGTACAGCGGTTGCAATTGGGTTGAACCACAGGTGATACAGGTTACATGGAAAGGGGGAGGATGTTAGGATATAGTTCCGTTCCACCTTAAAAGGGTCAGGCATGATTGTTGTGTATCATATGCCTGTTTACTCCCAGCACTGTCTGCTGGGAACTTCCATTTGTATATAGCTTTTGTATTCTGGCTTTTTTCCTGGACACGGAGGCAAGCAGTCATGTTTTTCCTTTGTTCTGAACTACGTTGAATAAAGCTGTAAATATGCTCTCCTGTCTGCATCTTTCGTTGTGGAGACTCTGCTGAAAGGGTTTGCACGGGTCTTGAAATGTCTCTGAGGCTCGTGTCGCTAATTGACTGATGCTGTTCCACGGGAGACCGGTGATCGTCCAGAGACGACTGGGGGCTGCCTGATGCCTCTGTCTCCCTGGCAGTATCCCAACAGTCAAAACAAAGGGGGAAAGCGAGGAACGCCACAACTCCCCCCCCCTTCTACAGACGGATCGGGGTAGGCAGGTGGCGCGGGTGGGTGGTGCGCCGAATGGCACCCCCCTTGGAGATGACACCCGGGGCGCACTGCCCCCAGCTTGCTCCGCCCATGCCCATCAAATTCTCACACGGTGGTAAAACAGATACCCATGGGAAACTCACAAGTCAGATCTGAGTGCGAGAGCCCTCTCGCCCCCTGCAGCTTCCGGAAAATGTTATTTATAAGCAGTACTGCCTCCAGCTGTGGGGGCAGAGCAGAAACACTGTGGCTCAGAGCCCTCCACAGCCCTCCCTTTCTCCGTGAGGTTGTCCAATTCCCTTTTTAAACCATCCAAGCTGGTGGCCGTCGCTGGGGGAGCAAGTTCGGCCGTTGAACTAAGTGCAGCATAATGGGAGCCCCACGCGGAGCTTTTCCTTCCAAAATAAAGTAATTCCCTGGTGTGTTTTTTTAAGTGTCACTCATGTCATGTGGAGTTTGACATTTCTGTCCACTGCATTCATTTACTTGGCAATCGCTTGTCCTTCGCTGATTTAAAAAGCCAAGGCTCTTTTCTGTTCTTCTGGTTAAAGACGGCTTAAGAAAACAGAGCTGGCTGAGAATGTGATCTCACAAATCACTTCAGGCGTTCGAAATCAGGGCTGCAAATGCACTGGGAGCCTCCAAGGAGATACAAGTTGGAAGGCTGGAGTGATTTTAATCTGTTTTCCGTGTTTTAAAGCAGCACAGTAATTTTTTCTTGATTTTGCTGTCTTATCTTTTGTAAACCGCTGAGGTTTTTTGTTTAAAAAATCAAGCAATGTATAAATTGTATGAAATAAATAACTAAAGGAACTAAGCAGCAGTGGAGCGCTTGCAGGCCAGTGTTTCCCAATTGCTGGTGTTTATACTACATTTTTTAAGATTTGTCTTGAGACAGTCTTTAAACCTCCGCTAACCCAGAAATAGTACCTTGGGTTAAGAACTTTGCTTCAGGATGAGAACAGAAATCATACGTCGGCAGCAGGAGGCCCCATTAGCTAAAGTGGTGCTTCAGGTTAAGAACAGTTTCAGGTTAAGAACGGACCTCCGGAACGAATTAGGTTCTTAACCTGAGATACCACTGTACTCAATTCCGAACTTAAGAATGGAAAGTGTAATGCTGGAGGTTTAAAGACTCTCGCAAGGCAAATCTAAAAAAAAGTAGTATAAACATCAACAATTGCGAAATACAAGCCTGCGAGTGCTCCAACTGGAGAACAGCCTTGACCAAAGGTGTCGTGGGCTTCGAAGACGCTCAAATTCAGAACACAAGAGAGAAACGTGCTAAGAGGAAGGCACACATAAACCGTGTTTATGGAAGACAATCTTACTCAGTTACAAGGGATTGCGAAAGAAAGAAAGAAAGAAAGAAAGAAAGAAAGAAAGAAAGAAAGAAAGAAAGACTTTCCATCAAAACCGCACAGTCTTGCCTAGAAGAATTATTTCCCCCCAAATAATTGTTTCTAGGATTTTTTTTTATTTTTAAAAAAATGTGCATTGGCAAAACAGCTGCACAGTCTTACCCACCCGGTTATCCAAAGTGTCAGGTTCAAAAGAATTAGCAGATAAGCTTCCTTAGCAGTCCCCCTTCTCCCGTTGCCTGACCTGGGTTCACTCCTCTTCCCCCGGAGGATGTAGGAAAGTTCCTGCTTTTATGTTATAATGATTTTTGCAAGCAAGCAGATGAAGCTCACAAGTGAGCACATTATAGGGAGGAGGTTTGGTGGTATAAAAAAAAGAAAACAGAACAGGAGAGCGAGATGGAACTGGCATTGTTATAAGCTTTCGTTAAAATACCCAGTACTGTGAAAATGATCGAGTAAGCGGTACAAGGCAGACAGGGGAATATTCTAGTCCTCAGTGAGGAATGGGGGATACATTCATTTCGCATTTCAAGGGGAAGCTGCTTAATTCGTACCTTCCGAAACAGTGTGTGACCCAAAAGACAGAAATGCACATTTCTCGGAATTTCTCTTATATTTTTGCCTTTTCTATTTTACGTGCACAAATGAATTAAAGGCATTCATTTCTTGGAATTTCTCAATGCAGTTCGCTGGTCAAGTAATTTGCGCAAAAATGCACATATTGGTGAAAATCACATACAAAAATGTTTTTTTTTTCTTGGGGGAAATTGTTTTGCAAAAATGGATCTACAGGGAAGAAATTCACAATGAAAGGCTCGTGAATTTTCATGAGGACTTACAACACACACACTGATGGGAAACTGAGGAGCCGAACTAAGGACTGGAAAAACAAGAAATGGAGAGGTGGTACCACATTTTTGCCAGCCTCTCCTGCCTTGCCCTGCCCTTATTTTCTGGGCCCAGACTCCAGAGCTCCTCTGCCCCATTGCTGCTGCCTCTGCTTTCCCACCCCTTTCTCTCTGGACCAGGGCGCGGGCCTCTCCATCAACTGCCACCCCCCCCACTGCAAAACCCACAGAAAAGGGGTTGTTGCCAATTCTCTACCTCCGCTGCAAACTGTAATCACCAAATTGTTCAAAGGATAATTACGGCTTGATAGCAACATGGCAGTAACTCTTGCTTTTATTGCCGTTTGTGTTAAATATAATTGCCATGTAAATTATAGTGGGGAAAAGCACCGACCGTAAATGATTGCAGAGAAATTGCGGTGTGTCGGAATGTGTGTGTGTGTGTGCGCGCACTTGTGAGCAAAAAGGGAGGGAAGGGAGAAGGTAGACAATAGCAGGTGTGCGCACAGGGAGAAGAGAGGTGTTTGAGCCAGAAAAGGTAGAGAGAGGCAGAGTTTAGACTAGAAGGATGATGTGTTTCAGTTTCTGCAAATGTGCTAGATTTGCCACGTACAAATTTCCAGAATGTGGTGATGTAGAATCTCAGGCTAAGATGACGTCAGTGCCCAGCTCCTTCCCAAACACACATCTGCACCTGTGCATAGGAAGGAAAAATGTGTCTGCTTATTGTTATGATTATTATTATTTATGATTATTATATTTATTTATACCCCACCTTTTTCCTAGACAGGGACTCAAGGTGGCTTACATCTAAAGAAACAGCTAAAGACATGGGGGGGGGGACCAATACCGTATTTTTCTGTGTATAATATGCCACCATGTATAAGACGCCTCCTATTTTTAGGGACAGGGATGCAGGTGGCGCTGTGGGTTAAACCACAGAGCCTAGGACTTGCTGATCAGAAGGTCGGCAGTTTGAATCCCCGCAACATCCTAAGGGAAAGCGCAGGTGGCGCTGTGGGTTAAACCACAGGGCCTAGGACTTGCCGATCAGAAGGTCGGCGGTTCGAATCCCTGCGACAGGGTGAGCTCCCGTTGCTCGGTCCCTGCTCCTGCCAACCTAGCAGTTTGAAAGTACATCAAAGTGCAAGTAGATAAATAGGTACCGCTCCGGCGGGAAAGTAAATGGCGTTTCCAGGTGCTGCTCTGGTTTGCCAGAAGCGGCTTAGTCATGCTGGCCACATGACCCGGAAGCTGTACGCCAGCTCCCTCGGCCAGTAAAGCGAGATGAGCGCCGCAACCCCAGAGTCGGTCATGACTGGACCTAATGGTCAGGGGTCCCTTTACCTTTACCTTATTTTTAGGGACTCCAATTTAATAAAATAGTGGGGAGATTGTCCTGTGTATAAGACGACCCACAGTTTTTCACATAATTTTAAAGTAAAAAAACCCTAGTCTTATACACAGAAA
This sequence comes from Podarcis erhardii, assembly GCF_964252035.2. Classification (NCBI taxonomy): domain Eukaryota; kingdom Metazoa; phylum Chordata; class Lepidosauria; order Squamata; family Lacertidae; genus Podarcis; species Podarcis erhardii. The sequence goes on from NC_138501.1 coordinate 54,202,091, forward strand.
AGTACGGTAATTAAAAAGCAATGAAACACTAATTAGAATTAAAACTCTCTCTCTCTCTCTCTCTCTCTCTCTCTCTCTCCTTTCTCTATGTGATAGGTAGCCATCTTCAAATATATAAAGGGCTGCCACATGGAAGATGGAACAGGCTTGTTGTCTCCTGCTCTGAAGGGTAGGACTCGAACCCATGGCTTCAAGTAACAAGAAAGAAGATTCTGACTCAACATCAGAAAGAACTTTCTGACAGTAGGAGCTGTTTAACAATGGAAAGGACTCCTTCAGAAGGCAATGGACTCTCCTTCCTTGGAGGTTTTTAAGCAGAGGTTGGGCGGCCATCAATCAGACATGCTTCAGTTGAGATCCCTGCCTTGCAGGGGGCTGGATTAGATGACCCCAAGGGGTCTCTTCCAACTCTCCAATTCTATAATTTTAAAACACACAGATCCTTACAATAAACAGACCACAGCAGTGGACCAAGGCGGGCTGTTTTCTGAACTGCTGGATCCAGATGTGGACTGAATCTTGCAGGCGGTGCACATCCCTTGTATACGCCAGATGCCCGCAGTACAATCAGACACATGTCTACTCAGAAGTAAGTTCAGCTTGAATTCAGTGGGGCTTTCTCTGACAGCTGCTTCCGCATAGAAGGACTCACATGCTGAAGGAGCGGCGCACCCGATGGAGGGATAAAAGCATGCTCTGAAGTGGAACCTCAGATTAAAACTCTTCATTGTAGACGAACACAGCAGGCTTCTGCTGAGATGCCAGCGTTTTGCTAAAAGCCCGAATTACTGAAATTGCAGAGATCTCCAGCTTGTTTCTGTGAAGTGGAGATAAACAGGAGAGGTCTGGGGGAAGGCAGAACTTGCAAATGCAAAAATGCTTTACCAACTGCACTGACTCCCGGTGGAATACAGGGTCAGGTTTAAGGTGCTGGTTTTGACCTTTAAAGCCCTATGCGGCCTAGGACCCACATACCTACAGGACTGCCTCTCCTGGTATGCCCCGGTAAGGTCCACAAATGACAACATTTTGGAGGTCCCAGGTCGCAAGGTGGTTAGATTGGTCTCAACTATGGCTAGGGCCTTTTCAGTACTGGCCCCAACTTGGAGGAACGCTCTGTCACAAGAGACTAGGGCCCTGCGGGACTAGCGGCTTTCTGCAGGGCCTGCAAGACAAAGCTGTTCTGCCTGGCCTTTGGTTTGGACTCAGTCTGAGCCTTATGTTTCCCTCCCCTTATGTTTTTGATCTATGGGCTACTTTTAAAATGAGGCTGCATTTTAAATTGCATTTTAACCTGTATTTTAAATTGGGTTTTTTCCTATTATGTTTTTACTGTAATTTTACTGGTGTTAGCCACCCTGAGCCCGGCTCTGGCGGCGGGGGGGGACAGGGTATCAATAAAATTATTATTATTATTATTATTATTATTATTATTATTATTATTATTATTTCTATAGCTCGAGAGAATTCAGGGCAAAGTGCATGCTGTGATCCCTGCGCTGTGATCCCTGCGACAGCCCTGCAAGGTTGATCAGTTTGATGATCTCCACCTGGTGGGAGCGCAGCTATCTCTTAGCCATGAAGCAACAGACACTGTTTTAGCTTTTCACCTGATCATCATTATCATTTTATGTGTATGCCACCTTTTCCTAGTTAAAAGCATGCTCCAGGCAGCTGAGGCTCCAAGACTTTGGCCACCTCATGAGAAGAGAAGACTCCCTGGAAAAGTCCCTGATGTTGGGAAAGATGGAGGGCACAAGGAGAAGGGGACGACAGAGGACGAGATGGCGGGACAGTGTTCTCGAAGCTACCAGCATGAGTTTGACCAAACTGCGGGAGGCAGTGGAAGACAGGAGTGCCTGGCGTGTTCTGGTCCGTGGGGTCATGAAGAGGCGGACACGACTAAACGACTAAACAACAACAACAGACCTGAACACAACAGGACACTGCCCACCTGCGATTCCCAACAACTGGACGGTGGAGGTGAAACCTAGATACCATGTCTAGTAGCCATTGATAGCCTTGCCCTTTATGATTTTGTCTGGTCCTCTATGAACAAACTACAAACCTAACCTTGGTGCTGTCGACGGTGACCCTTTGCTGGCGGAGGAGCTTAACTTCTTCTTTGCTCGCTTCGAGAAGGAGCCACCTGAGACGCCGGTATTACAGCCACCAGCCCATAGGGGCCCCTCATTCACTGTAGAGGAGCATGAGGTGAGACAGGTATTGAGGATGGTGAATCCGAGGAAGGCTGCTGGACCTGATGGCATCACGGGAAAGGTGTTGAAGGGCTGTGCGGATCAGCTGGCGAGGGTCTTTACTAAGATCTTCAACAAGTCCTTACACCAGTCTATTGTCCCACCCTGCCTGAAGTCGTCAACTATTGTTCCTCTGCCTAAAAAATCCACAATCAGTAGTCTGAACGACTACAGACCAGTTGCACTGACTCCAATCATCATGAAGTGTTTTGAGAAACTGGTGCGCCGTCACATTATTTCCTGTCTTCCATCAACTTTTGACAACTACCAGTTTGCATACAGGGCAAATAGATCCACGGAAGACGCTATCACTACCACTCTCCATGCTGCTCTGTTCCATCTGGAGCAGCCGGGGAGTTATGTGAGGCTGCTGTTTGTGGATTTTAGCTCTGCTTTTAACACTATCCTCCCCCATAGACTGGTGTCCAAGCTAGAGGCGATTGGACTCTCCAACTCCACCTGTCTCTGGGTTTTGGACTTTTTGTCAGAACGTTCTCAGAGGGTTAGAGTAGGGTCACATATGTCCACAGCCCTTAGCCTTAACACCGGCTCACCACAGGGTTGTGTGTTGAGTCCCCTGCTCTATACTCTCTATACGTATGATTGTACAGCCATTTATTCCAGCAACAAAATCATCAAGTTTGCTGATGACACTACGGTGGTGGGGCTCATTTCAGGAGGGGATGAGTCCGCCTATCGGGACGAGGTGGAGCGGCTTTGTGCTTGGTGTGGAGAGAACAATCTGGCTCTTAATACGGCTAAGACCAAGGAATTGGTGGTGGATTACAGGAAAAAAAAGGCGGACATTCAGCCCTTGTATATCAACGGGGAACGGGTGGAGAGGGTGGCGGAATTCAGGTTTTTGGGAGTGACTATCGATCAGGGCATGACTTGGAGCGCAAATACCACTGCTCTGGTGAAGAAGGCCCAGCAGAGAATTTATTTCCTCAGACTTTTAAAGAAGAACAATCTGAGTGAGAGACTGCTGGTGTCCTTCTACCGAGGCTCCATAGAGAGCATTCTCACATACTGTATTTGTGCCTGGTTCTCCAGCTGTACAGCTAGGAAGAGGAAGGTGCTCCAGAAGGTCATAACCACAGCCCAAAGGATTATTGGTCATCCCCTCCCATCTTTGGAAGAACTGTACGGTTCCCGTTGTCTTAGGAAAGCAAACAATATCCTGCAGGATGCATCTCACCCGGGACACAGTCTGTTTGTACTACTGCCTTCTGGCAGGAGATACAGAAACATCAAGTCAAGGACAAATAGACTGAAAAATAGTTTCTATCCAAGAGCTGTGGCCTTCTTAAATGCAGTAACTCGATAGTGTGACCTGGGAGTTTGATGGGTGTGGGTGTGGGTGTGGCTGGAATGTGGTTTGTTTGGTTGTTGTTGTTGTTTTGCTTTTGTTGTTTTTAAGGGATGGCATCCAATTTCGTTGCACTTGTGCAATGTTGCACTTGTGTAATGACAATAAAGAATCTATCTATCTATCTATCTATCTATCTAACAAAAGAACCCTTTGCCAGAATGGTGTCCTGACTTGTAATTTTTGGTCTACAACTCCCACCAGCCCCAGCCAGCTGCAGTCCGAAACTTATGGAGGGCACCTGCTTGGTGAAGCCTGAACTAGAATCATGTCAGAGTCTTAGTAGTGAGCAGATACTGTGCACAGGTCCCAAAGGCACATCAATGTCCATAAATGTTGTCTGGTTTTTGCCAGCCTCGGCCGAGAAGCTGCCATGGACCCCACCTACCTCTTTGACCTACAAAAAAAGGCAGCCTTGAAGATGTACAAAGTTCTTTCCAGGGAATTGCACAGCCAAAACCAGCTTCAAATCACCTGAGAATAGGAAAAGCTCTGTTGTTTCTTGCCAGGCCCTCTCATTCACACCAGACCCAGCAAAAGTATTGACTGGGGGCAGGGGGTCAAAGTCCACATGTGCACATTAATGTGAGATACTCTCCCTGATGCTTTTCAACATCTTTATGCGCCCCCTCGCCCAGCTTGTATGGGTTTTTGGTTTGGGCTGCCATCAGTATGCTGATGACACCCAACTCTATCTGCTGATGGATGGCCATCCTGACTTGGCCCCAGACACACTGACCAGATGTTTGGAAGCTGTGGCTGGATGGTTACGTGGGAGCCGGTTGAAGTTAAATCCTTTGAAGACAGAGGTCCTTTGGCTGGGTCAAGATGATATGGGATTGGGGGGGGCAACTCCCATCTCTTGCGGGGGCTCAATTAGTGCCAGACCATCCGTTAAGAGTTTGGGTGTAATCTTTGACACCTCCCTTTCTATGGAGGCACAGATTGCAGCTATAACAAAGATGGCATTTTTTCATCTCCACCAGGCTAAGCAGTTGGCTCCTTACCTCTCTCGCCCTGACCTAGCCACTGTGATCCACGCGACGGTCACCTCCAGACTGGATTATTATAACTCACTCTACGTGGGGCTGCCCTTGAGACTGACCCAAAGACTCTAGCGGGTGTAGAATGCCGCGGTGAGACTCCTTACAGGGTCCTCACTGCGGGATCACATTCATCCAGTGCTTTACCAACTGCACTGGCTCCCGGTGGATCAGGTTCAAGGTGCTGGTTTTAACCTTTAAAGCCCTATACGGCCCAGGACCCTCATACCTACGGGACCGCCTCTCCTGGTATGTCCCACAGAGGACCTTACAGTCTTCAAACAAAAACATCTTGGAGGTCCTGGGCCACAGGGAGGTTAGGCTGGCCTCAACCAGAGCCAGGGCTTTTTCGTCTGTGGCTCCAATCTGGTGGAATGCTCTGTCACAAGAGACCAGGGCCCTGTGGGACTTGACATTTTTACACGGGGCCTGCAAGGCAGAGCTGTTCCACCAGGCCAGGGCACAGCCTGACCCCCTGCTTCTGTAATCTTCATAGAACTCTAACCCAGTGGTTGCCATGAATTTGGCTCTGAACTGATTTTATAATGAAATGATTTTAGAATGTTGTATCATTTTACTGTTGTTAACCGCTCTAAGCCTGGCTTCGGCTGGGGAGGGTGGGATATAAATAAAAATTTTATTTTTATTTTTATTTTTATTTTTATTTTTATTTTTATTTTTATTTTTATTTTTATTTTTATTTTTATTTTTATTTTTATTCACACCAGACCTGGCAAGAGTATTTACTGGGGGCAGGGTGTCAAAGTCCACATGTCCACATCAATTCACATTAGGGTACCAGACAAGAGCTGAACTGGATTGCAAATCCTCAGGAAGATTTCTAATTGTGAAGTGGGGAGGGAATGTGACTTCCAGCAGAAAAACAAGCATGGGAAGCCTTCTGAAAAGGCTCTTGCAGGGTGTCGTGCCACCGATTCAATTACAATTGTACAATCCTTGGGAATGAGTCCCCCCCCCTCTCTCTTTATCAAAATCTGCACTGCCTATGCAAGGTTTATTATTATTGCATTGGGAATCTGGAGGATTTCCAGAGCCTTACGTCAGCAGAGCTAAGCGTGGAAGCTGAAGGTTCGTCCTTGCTACTTACAGGAGAAGGTTTTGCAAAGGCAGACCAAAAAACTGGAGAGCATCCTTCGGTTGGAAAGACACATCTGCAGATCAGGCGATGGCCGGTTGAATCATAGATCTGTAGAATTTGAAGGGCTCCCCAAAGGTCATCTAGTCGAAACAGAGCCCTGTTTGTAAAGCTTGATGGCCTGTGGTCTGAGAAATTCAGGTTAGGATGCTTCCAGCCACATTCCTTGCTCTCGGTCAGTCCCCTCCACCCACGTCCCTGTAATGCCACAAAATAGCACATGTTCCTCAGTTCCTAATCTCTGAATAACATCTGAGTGCGCCATTTCCCTCCTGAACTTCCTTGCACATGACTTGAGCCCATCTTGACTACATTTAATTCAACCTCTGAAATATACTCGGAGTCGCAAAGTGATTTCATGCTCTTTATTCAGCTCATAGTGGTGAGGAGGGATGAATGAGTGTCCCCTCAAAGTATCTGCCTTATATACATTATTTACACAATGGGCTGCACATGATTGGCTAATTCCGGAATTGTACTGTAAACCAATCAGGTTGTGGATTCACTTCAATCTGGAGCATGATTGGGTGGTTCCTGCCAACCAATCATACTGCTGCATTGTTCTAGGACCAATCAGACTGCTGCATTCTGAATCCTATTGTTCTAGGACCAATCAGACTGCTGCCTTTTGGATCCTATTGTTCTAGGACCAATCAGACTGCTGCAGTTTGGATCCTATTCGACTCAGTACATAACACCCCTCCCCTCTAAGTTCCAGTCCTGCCCGGGAGGTCGCATTCATAGTCCTCAAGGTACGCTGGCGGCCTACGTGTGCGTTGCGGCCTGGGGTGTTCCCTGGTCCGGGGTTCTGGTTCTGGCTCGTGTTCCAAGGATGCTGGCTGTGATGGGGCTGTTTGGTCTGGCGCAACCGGCTCGCTCAGTCGTGGTTCTGGTTCCGGTGTCCTTTCGGCCTCCCGGGACCTCTCTGTATTTACTGGTTCTGCCTCTCCTGCTGGCCCCTGCTGCTCTATGGGCCTCACTGCCCCACTGTTCCCCTGGGACTCCTCTGACCTGTCCTCCTCCTCCTGGTTTTCTCCCGGGAATCGTCGCCGTATCTGGTCACAGTGGCGGCGCCAGCATTGCCCCCCATCCGTTAGCACCTCGTACGACACGGGGCCAGTGACCCTGGTGACTGTGGCGGGTACCCATGCAGGGCCTGCCCCAAAATTCTTTGCGTACACTGGGTCCTGGGCCTCGAAGGTCCGGGGGTTCCTGCCTTCCCCCACCCCTACCTCATCCTGAGCTCTATCGGGGTGAAGGCGGTCCAATCTGATTGCAAGGCGCCGACCCATTAGTAGTTCAGCGGGGCTCCGGCCAGTCGTTGAGCTGGGGGTGCTGTGCTGTGCTAGAAGGAATGTGGCAAGGCGGTACTCCCAATCCCCTTGCGTCATGCGGCGAAGGGTGTCCTTGGTGGTCCGCACCATGCGTTCTGCTTGGCCATTGGTGGCAGGGTGGAATGGCGCCGAACGGATGTGGCGGATGGCGTTCTGCGCTGTGAAGGTTTGGAATTCTCCTGACGTAAATGCAGTCCCGTTGTCTGAGACGAGAGTGTCAGGGAGCCCGTGCGTTGCAAACAGCCTGCGTAGTACCCGGATGGCTGCGGATGTAGAAGTGGATGGTACCAGTGCGACTTCCAGCCATTTGGTGTAGGAGTCCACCACTATGAAGAATGTTTTCCCCTGAAAGGGGCCAGCGAAGTCCACATGCAGGCGTGACCATGGTGCTCGGGCAGACTCCCAGGACTGGACTGGGGCCCTTGGGGGATCTGGGCGGGATTCTTGGCAGGCCTGGCAGTGTTTGACCCAGGCCTCTATCTCTCCGTCGATCCCCGGCCACCACACATAACTCCTGGCCAGGGCCTTCATTCTTACTACCCCTGGGTGGGTCTCGTGTAGGGCTGTGAGGACCCTTTTGCGGAGGGGCTGGGGAACAACGACCCTGCTTCCCCATAACAGGCACCCCTTGTGGGCCGACAGTTCATGTTTGCGGGTTGTGTAGCTGGCGAATTCTGGCCCGGGGCTGCTGCTGGGCCATCCCCTCCACACCCAGTCCAGGACCCGGGAGATGACCCTATCTTTCTTGGAATGGTGTGCAACTTCTTGTGCCTGAATGGGGCGGTCGGGAAGCAGCTCCAGGCTCATAACCTCTTGTGCAGGTGCCGGGTCGGGGCCTGTTTCTGGTAGTGGTAGCCTGCTGAGGGCGTCCGCATGGCCCATCGCCTTCCCAGGGCGGTGAATCAGTGCATACTGGTAGCTGGCAAGGAAAATTGACCACCTGAGGACACGAGGAGACAGCACTTGGGGGGTCTGCTTTTCGGGGGCAAACAAGCCAAGCAACGGTTTGTGGTCAGTCACCACGGTGAAGGGCCGCCCATACAAGAAATCATGGAATTTTTTTACTCCCTTCACGATTGCCAGGCCCTCCTTGTCGATTTGTGAGTAGTTCCGCTCGGTTGCGTTGAGTGTCTGGGAAAAGTATGCCACCGGTACCTCTCTTCCATCTGGGAGTTGGTGTCCCAGGACAGCGCCAATGCCATAGGGTGAGGCGTCGCATGCTAGCACCACCGGCAGCCTCTCGTCGAAGTGTGCCAAGACCGAGTTTGAGACAAGCAAGTCCTTGACTGCCTGGAATGCGGCCTCCTGGCGATGGCCCCACACCCAAGGGGCCCGCTTGTCCAGGAGTCTGTGTAGGGGCTCCGCTACCGCCGCCTTGTGGGGAAGGAAGGAATGGTAAAAGTTCAATAGTCCCAAGAAGGCCTGAAGTTCAGTCTTGTTCCTGGGCGCTGGGGCATCACAAATGGCCCGTACCTTGTCCCCAGTCGGGTGGACCCCTTCTGCGTCCACCATGAATCCCAGAAAGTCCACCTGGGGCACTCCTAGTAGACATTTTTCCCGCTTTACCTTGAGACCCGCTGTCTGGAAACGGTGCAGAACGGTGCGGAGGCGGTCCTCAAACTCCTCTGGTGTGGGCCCGGCAATCAACACATCATCAAAGAAGGGGGTGACGCCAGGAATCCCTTTAAGGAGAGAGTCCATTAGATTCTGGAATATGCCTGGTGCCACGCTGACACCGAATTGCAGCCGCTTTACCCTGAATGCTCCTCTGTGCGTCACAATCGTCTGTGCCTCTGCTGTTGCCTCATCTACTGACAGCTGTTGATATGCTTGGGCCAAGTCCAGCTTGCCAAAAATTTTCGACCCAGCCAGGGTGGCAAGGACATGGCTGACCACTGGCACTGGGTATGCATGGGCCGTGAGGGCCTTGTTTATGGTACATTTGTAGTCTGCGCAGATGCGGACTGAGCCATTAGGCTTGACAGGTGTGACGATTGGGGTTTCCCAGGGGGCATTAGGTACCGGTTCCAGCACTCCTTGCTCCACGAGCCGGTCCAATTCCTCGTCTATACGGGGTTTCAGAGCGAACGGGACCCGGCGGGCCTTGAGCCTGACTGGTCGTACTGCGGGGTCAAGCTGTAGAGCAATGGGGGGGCCCGTATACTGTCCCAATTTCCCATCAAAAACCCCCGGAAATTCCTTGCATATGGCGTCCACGTCCACTTGTAAGCTAGTGTGGTTCACCCCGGTGACAGCTAGCCCCAGTGGTCCAAACCATGCCAATCCCAGTAAGCTAATGTAGGGGCCCTTGACCACAAGCAAGTCCAGTTGCCGCGTCCGCCCTCGGTATTGCACCCTGAAGGTCCCCACCCCCATTGTGGGGACCTTACGTTTCTGGAAGTCCCGGAGGGTGAATGGGGCCGGCCTGAGTTTGGGACCCCCAGTAGGACACAGTTTCCTTAAGGTCCTTGCCGAGATTATGGATAGAGTTGAACCCGTGTCAAGCTCCATGCGGCATGGGGCCCCCTCTATCTGTACCTCTACATAAATTTTCTCTATGTTGGGGTGGGGCAACTGGTATACCTGGAAGTCCGTGAGCTCTGTCGAGTTGCCTTGGTGCGTTGGGCCCCGGGACCTGGGGTTCTTGGATTGGTCGTCTGATGCCTGGTGTCGGGTGGGCCGAGCCCGACACACCCGGGCGATGTGTCCCGATTTTCTGCACTGTCTGCACTCTGCATTGCGGAAACGGCAGGTCCTCCTCTCATGACTTTCTCCACAGCTTGCGCAGTTCCCTCCTTCTCGTCGAGGCAGCTGTGGTATGTGGGCTGCTTGAGTGCGCTGCTGTACTCGGTGCACCTCCTCCCTGTCAGATCCTGAGTCGTCGGTGAGGTCTTCATGGTGGACCCTCGGTTGGGACGGCTGGCTCGGCCGTGCCTCTTGTGTCGACCTCTCGGCAGCTTCCGTTGCCAGGGCCTCCTCCAGAGCGACCTGGAACGTTAGGTTCTTCTTAGCGTAGAGGCGTCGTTGCAGCTTCTCATCCCTCAGGCCACCGACGAGGCGGTCACGAAGCATGTTCTCCAGCTCTGAGAAGTTGCAGAACCGGGCGGCTTGGCGGAGAGAGGTCACAAACCCAGTTATGGTTTCCCCAGGGGCTTGCCGCTTTGCGTAGAAGGCATTTCGACGAGCCACCACTGAGGGCTGTGGCGAAAAGTGCCCCTTCAGCTGTTCCATTATTGTTTTGTATGGAACAGTAGCAACGTCTTCAGGCGCAAGGAGAGCCCGGGCGATTTCAAATGTCTCCTCTCCGCAGACGCTGAAGAATATTGCCCTCTTCTTGGCGTCTTCATCATCGGTGACCCCTTTGGCTTCTAGGAGGAAGGTGAAACGGGAGGCGTACGCTTCCCAGTCTCCAGATGCTGGGTTGAACGGCGAGAAGTTGCTGTCAGTTGCCATTCTGAGTTCCTTGTGTCCCGGAGCTGAAGCCTGGATACACGGTGCGAGGCAGCGGTGCGGCAGGTGGCGGTGCTGCGGTGCTGTGTGTGGCAGTCAGCTCAGCGGGATCCCACCTTCGTCGCCAGTGAAATATACTCGGAGTCGCAAAGTGATTTCATGCTCTTTATTCAGCTCATAGTGGTGAGGAGGGATGAATGAGTGTCCCCTCAAAGTATCTGCCTTATATACATTATTTACACAATGGGCTGCACATGATTGGCTAATTCCGGAATTGTACTGTAAACCAATCAGGTTGTGGATTCACTTCAATCTGGAGCATGATTGGGTGGTTCCTGCCAACCAATCATACTGCTGCATTGTTCTAGGACCAATCAGACTGCTGCATTCTGAATCCTATTGTTCTAGGACCAATCAGACTGCTGCCTTTTGGATCCTATTGTTCTAGGACCAATCAGACTGCTGCAGTTTGGATCCTATTCGACTCAGTACATAACAACCTCATTAAATGTCCCCCTCACAGAGCCGGCCGATCAAATGCACACACACAAGAGAGAAACACATAAAAGGTTATTTAATCATCATCTCCTTCTTCCTTAGATCCTGTATAAAAATCCATGCTCATTATATTTCCTTTGCTTCCTTGTCAAAGGTACTTCAACACCAAATTAACTGTAATCCAATTAACAAGGCTGGCGAGAATTATCCTTTCTTCTGTGATTCTACGATTCTCCAAGCGAGCTTTGTAAGAATGGAAGGCGTTCTCATTGTTCTGAATGATAAGGAAAGACGGAAAGGATCAGAGAAAGTTTGCTCTGGCTTCAAATCCCACACGTATCTCGCAGAGAAAGGCCCATATCTATACGCTAAATTTAGATTGTAAACTCTTTGCTACATATGATCAAAGAATTGCAGAGGTCCCTGTGGGCAGCGGGAGAGGAAGCCTCTCAGGCAACTGGGGTGGCGTGCCCAGGGGTGGGGTGAACCATCCATAGTGACGGGGTGCGCAGTGCCCATAGGAACGGAACGGGGTGCTTAGCATCCTGTGCTGTCCTTATGGGTGCCGCAGCATGCCCTGTCCCTATGGATGGTGCGCACCCGTGCTGTGTCGTCCCATGCCATCCCTATGGGCACCACATACCATGGGGCGCATGGCACCCAGAGGGATGAGATGGGGTGCACAGCGCCCATGTTAGGTTTCTGTGTGTTGCCACTGTGCAGTGCTTGGAGTCACAAGTTGGTGGAAGAAGATTGGGAAAAATTCAAAGTTTATTTACAGAAACATTGTAAAATTAAGGAATGTTAGAAGGTTGTTGGAATGAAGTAATGTGGTTTTAGCAGAAATGATATAAAGGATTAGGTTAAAATTGATTTATATAATTGGTGAAAGACGAGAATTACAGTATATTAAGCTAAATTATTAGGATAAAAACAAAGCTGGAAAGAATTTGCTGAAACATCTAATTGAACTAGAATACAAAAAAGGGAGGTGTGAGGAGGTCAAGGAAATAAGTAAAGGAAAGAAAGCTATGTAAAGGTCTGATCTGTTTTTTTCAATTGTTTGTGTGTATTTTTAATGTTTTTGGTTTTTTATTTTTTATTGTTCCTTTTTGTAATTTTCAAAATTTGAATAAATAATATATATATATATATATACGAAAGCATATATATATATATATATATATATATATATATATATATGCAGGTTTTGGTGTCCTCGGGTGTCTTCCCGTGTAAAAGTTGGGGTGTCTAGGCGACGTTTCGACGAGGTCTCACTCGTCATCTTCAGGCTGGTGCTTTCGGCTTCTTGTTACTGGAACAGAGCAGGATCTCAGTGTTTGAGTTCCTATAAATACTGTAGAGGGGGTGTGGTGTATAGCCTCCAATGTTCTGGGCAGAGAGGAAGTTCCCAGGTTAGTGTGCCTTTTCTTCTTTTGTTCCTTAATTACTTGAGAGATATCTTGAGTGATTTCTTGAGTGATATCCTGAGTACCACTTAGGTGGGTCATTAGGTGTGGATTAGTTGTTAAAGTCTTTGTGTCTTGACCTCTTGAACTTTGTGAAGAGTTTTCCTGAGAAGATGGCTGTACTGTACTTAGTTGTGCTCTGGCTTGGCTTCGTGTATAGGGGCGAGCTGTGGTTTTGTGGCTTGTGTCAGCCAGATCTGTGTAGGGATTGCAGGGGGGTGCAGCATCCGGAGGTGCCACCATGGATTGGCTACTGGATGGTGTCTGTAATTCATCTGTGGAGAGGGTCTGGGTTTGGGTCTGGTGTGGTTGATTGGTGTTGGCGTTCTGTGTGCCTCTGGATCTGGTGTCAGTTTTTGTGGGGAGGGCTAATTTCCAGATGTCTGGCAAGCGGGATGTGTCGTCACGCTTGTTCATGTTGTGAGGGTGTTTCTCTATCTCGATGGCTTCCATGATTATTCTCTTGTGGTGATGTTCCGTGTTAAAGAGCAATTTGGAATCTGCAAAATTAATTTCGTGTCCTGTTTCTTTCATGTGTTGGAAAAGAGAGGAAGTTTTTTCTTCTTTTTTGACGGCATTCTTGTGTTCTGCGATACGTGCATTTATTCGTCTGTTTGTTTGTCCAATGTACGTGGCTGGGCAGACTTTGCAGGGTATTTCATAGATCCCTTGGTTTTCCAACTGGATTTTATCCTTTACGAAAGCAAATATATATATATACACACACACACACACACACACACACACACTCCGTTTTGCATTCCAGATGTTCCAGGCTGTTGGAAGTCTCACGGAAGACGGATGTGATGTTACTGGTTTACTGTTCCTTTGTTTCAGTTGCCTCTCTGCTTTCACAGAGAGAGGATGTATGCTTTTCTGTCTGCATAATTAGAAATAATTTCTCATCCTCCGTTGCTGCTGTATACTCTGCTGAATGGGGAACGTGCCTGGAGCCTTATCAAAGGCTCAGGTCGTTAATCATCGTCGGAGGAGATTCTGAAGGCTCGACCGGAGGAGTAGCTCGGTCGCAGGGGAGATTCCGACAGCCCATAGGGATGGGGTGCATAGCGGGGCCTCAGCTGCCCTACAGCTGGGGGGCAGGCAGCGGGCGGATAGTGTGGAGACTGCTGGTGCCGAGACGCGTGGCTTGTGCATGCTGCAGGCTCCGTGGTGCCACCCACCATTTTGTCACCCCCTGTCAGGGTGACATCCAGGACGACCGCACCCCCACACCCCCTTCCTACGCCCCTGCCTGCAGGTCCATCTAGCAGACCCCTCTGTAATGCAGGAATCACAGCTAAAGAATCTCTAGCCATCCAACCTCTGTAAGAAAACCTCTAAGGAAGGAAAGTCTACCACATTCGGAAAGAGTCCGTTCCACTGTTGAACAGATCTTACCACCAGAAAGTTCTTTCTGATGTTTAGTCAGAATTTCATTTTTGTCATTCGAATCCATTGGTTTGGGTCTTCCCTCTGGAACATCAGAAAACAAGCTGACACATGAGGTCACATGTGGGGCAGGTAAAGTCAGGACTTGATTGAGAGGAGCTTTGCAGGCCCTGCCAATGAACTGACTGACCGGGCCTTCAAAGCTCCTGGAGCACCACTTCAAAGTGCTGACCATCACCCGGTTGTTGCCCCTTGATAAGTGCCTGCGCACAGTTTTGCATGTGCAGTTTGACTTCAAAACTTATTTTGTATGTGCACATGTCCCCTGATGTTATTGTGATGTCAGGTGATTGACAGGTGGGTGGTGTGGGGGGAAATTGCCTTTGGGGGTTCAAGTTCCCAGTTGCTCAGACTTTATTCAGCAATGCATTGCAGGTTAGAGTCCAGAGTGTCTGTGAGAGCTTTCCATTATGATACATGCTTTATAGGGGAAAAAAATATGTCACTTGGCTGTTTCATCCTCTCCTGACTCAGCTCCTGCCATCCTACTGCCCCACCATCTCTCATTCAACCACAGTTCTTGGAATGCAACTTTGCTCAAGAAAAGAGATTCTGATTAGGCATGAGAAAGGACTTTCTCACAGTAAGAGCCCTTTGAGAGAGGAACGGACCCCCTCAGAAGGGTTCTCCTTTCTTGGATGTTTTTAAACAGAGGCCAAATGGTCATTTGCCAGGGATGATTTAGCTGTGATTCTTGCAATTCCCTTTGGGTCCCTTCCAATTTTACAGTTCTATGATTCAACTCTTCTTCTTCTTCTTTTTACGGTACATGCAGAACCCTCCTTGTACCTTATTCGAAGCTGCTTTTCACCCTTATATTCAGGTAAAGGGACCCCTGACCATTAGGTCCAGTCGTAGCCAACTCTGGGGTTGTGGCACTCATCTCGCTTTATTGGCCGAGGGAGCTGGCGTACAGCTTCTGGGTCATGTGGCCAGCATGACTAAACCGCTTCTGGCAAACCAGAGCAGCACACGGAAATGCCGTTTACCTTCCCGCCAGAGTGGTACCTATTTATCTACTTGCACTTTGACGTGCTTTCAAACTGCTAGGTGGGCAGGAGCTGGGACCGAGCAACGGGAGCTCACCCCGTCGTGGGGATTCGAACCGCCGACCTTCTGATCGGCAAGTCCTAGGCCCTGTGGTTTAACCCACAGCGCCACCCGCGTCCCTACGTTCAGTTAGGGTCTCCCTAAACTGGTTCTTCCTGTTTTACAGTCAGTCTGAAGTGACGCTGGCCTTGCCAATAGTGAGTTTTGTGGGAATGTTCAGGGAAGCAGGAGAGGGTATATTGTTTATTAATAACCTTCCTAACTTGCGCTAGCAAGTTCCTATACTTAGCAGAGTTCTACATTCCCCTCTTAAACGCACAGCGGTTAGCTTGTTGCAAGCTTGTTTAAGCTTCTCAGTATAAGATTCCTGGTAATTTCCCTTATATCCCTCTTAAAAAGAATAGACGTGACACAATCTTGTGTAAAGTATACAAAATATGTTTACTCACACATTCAGTTCACAGATGGATCCCTGAAGGCAGACTTAGTTACAGAATATATACATATGGGGGTAATTTCTTTGTTCTCTGTTGGCTGAAAGCAGAGCATTTGGCTGAAAGGCAACAAAGCATTTCTAGCTAAAAGCTGCTGGACTTGCAACGGAGAAGTCGAAAAGAAGGAAAGGTAATTGTTACCTGCACAGGTAAGGCCACGCCCACCTCTAGTCACAAGCTAAAGGAAGTTTGTCCCAGTCAGGAGGAAACAGGAAGTTTTCGACTGACTGGACCAAACATTCCCTCTCATGTCCACTCTAGGAAAACTAGGAATGCTGTACTTGACTGCTACTTGTGTATCACATAATAATAATAATAATAATTTTATTATTTGTACCCCGCGCATCTGGCTGGGTTTCTCCAGCCACTCTGGGCGGCTTTCAACAAAGATTAACAATACATTAAAATGTCACACATTAAAAACTTCCCTGAACAGGGCTGCCTTCAGATGTCTTCAAAATGTCGGATAGTTGTTTTTCTCTTTGACATCTGATGGGAGGGCATTCCACAGGGTGGGAGCCACTACCAAGAAGGCCCTCTGCCTGGTTCCCTGTAGCTTTGCTTCTCGCAGGGAACTGCCAGAGGGCCCTCGGCGCTGGACCTTAGTGTCCGGGCAGAACAATGGGGGTGGAGATGCTCCTTCAGGTCTACTGGGCCACAGCGACCCAAGAAGGTCTGTGGTCATGAAGAGCCAGCCTTCCAGCCAGACACAGTTCCACATCCTTGGGCTAGAATCTGCAGAGGTCCGTCCCTGTTCTCCTTGCAGCTGCTCAGATAGGCATCGTGCTCCCTGGGTGCCCCAGCGCCACTTTGCCACCATCCCCAAAAGCATAATCAGTCAATCAGAAGCCAGCCACTTGTGGTTCACTCCCTCTTCTCATCCTGATTGTGATGATCATCACTGTCTCATTTCGAGCTGTAAATCAGAAATATTGTGTCTCGTATTTTTCCCTCCTCTGGGGGAATGGCAAAGCTCAGCCTGGGAGGGACTCCGAAGTTCAGTGCCATTTCCCTTCAAAATGGGTTTGACAAATCGAATCCGTCGCAGTTCCTTTCCTCCATTTTCTTCCCCTCCCTTCTTCTTCTTCTTTTTTTTTCCTTAGTGGAAGTTTTGATTGGAATCAATCTTATTTTTTTTTACGAGTAGAAAAAGGGAGTAGTTAAAAGTAAGATTTATTCCGAATTCATCTTATCGGCTCCCAGACATTCAATTTCGTAATCAATTCCCGCTGGGCCCACACCAAGAAACCCGTATTCAGAATCAATCTTGTATTTCATTAGGTTATTTCTGGTGTTAAAAAATAAGATTGATTTGTACTTTATGTTATAGTGCTCCTGCAATTTATTTTTTAATGATATGAGGTAAGAATCAATCTTGGCTGAAGATTTCTCTCGTCTGCTCACTCCTCCCTCGTGTTGGGAAGAGAAAGGATTTTCAAATTCTTCCAGATGGGGCCTGGCCTTCGCTGGCCTCCGCATATCTCTGGACAAAGAGAGATTTCTGACAAGGGACGATGATGCCAGGAGAACCAGCCTCTGCACCATCTCAAAATGAAACCCAGCTCCCAGACTGGGCATAGTTAAACTATGGAACTCACTTCTGCAGGAAGAAGTGATGGCCACAGACTTTAGAAGAGGATTAGACGGATTCGTGGAGGAGAAGACTACTGCATACCCTCCGATATTCCTCAGATGAAAATAGGGATACTACAACAGTGGCAAAAGTCTTGTTAGCATAAAGTTGGAAGAATGAGGAAATCCCAATGAAAGAACAGATGTCAAAGAGAAAAACAACTACCAAACTTTTAGAAGACATCTGAAGGCAGCCCTGTTTAGGGAAGCTTTTAATGTTTAATAGGTTATTGTATTTTAGTGTTCTGTTGGAAGCCGCCCAGAGTGGCTGGGGAAACCCTGCCAGATGCGCGGGGTATAAATAGTAAATAATAATAATAATAATAATAATAATAATAATAATAATAATAATTAAGAATTGGCTAAGTTGACATACACACTGCATAACAAGGACAATCGTGACTTCAAGGAAGAATGGGACCTTTTGACAAATTATCTAAAAAGACAACAAAACGATTTGGACTCCTTGGCAGGTTTTGAATAAACATCCACAAAGTTATTAGTTGAATATATGATAGATAAGACAATGATATGTACAATTTTATAATATGCAGAGGATAATATGTGCAAAACAAACAAACAAACAAACAAACAAACAAACAAACACCAGAGAGGGGAGCTGAGGGAAGTCCTGGGGGGGGAGAGGGAGGGGGGAAAGGGGGCAATGTAAATGGTTATATTGACTGATAATTTGTTTACTAAAATTGTTCAATAATATATATATATATATATATATATATATATATATATATTTGCTTTCGTAGATTTTCACGGGTACAGGAATGCAGGTTTTGGTGTCCTCGGGTGTCTTCCCGTGTAAAAGTTGGGGTGTCTAGGCGACGTTTCGACGAGGTCTCACTCGTCATCTTCAGGCTGGTGCTTTCGGCTTCTTGTTACTGGAACAGAGCAGGATCTCAGTGTTTGAGTTCCTATAAATACTGTAGAGGGGGTGTGGTGTATAGCCTCCAATGTTCTGGGCAGAGAGGAAGTTCCCAGGCTAGTGTGCCTTTTCTTCTTTTGTTCCTTAATTACTTGAGAGATATCTTGAGTGATTTCTTGAGTGATATCCTGAGTACCACTTAGGTGGGTCATTAGGTGTGGATTAGTTGTTAAAGTCTTTGTGTCTTGACCTCTTGAACTTTGTGAAGAGTTTTCCTGAGAAGATGGCTGTACTGTACTTAGTTGTGCTCTGGCTTGGCTTCGTGTATAGGGGCGAGCTGTGGTTTTGTGGCTTGTGTCAGCCAGATCTGTGTAGGGATTGCAGGGGGGTGCAGCATCCGGAGGTGCCACCATGGATTGGCTACTGGATGGTGTCTGTAATTCATCTGTGGAGAGGGTCTGGGTTTGGGTCTGGTGTGGTTGATTGGTGTTGGCGTTCTGTGTGCCTCTGGATCTGGTGTCAGTTTTTGTGGGGAGGGCTAATTTCCAGATGTCTGGCAAGCGGGATGTGTCGTCACGCTTGTTCATGTTGTGAGGGTGTTTCTCTATCTCGATGGCTTCCATGATTATTCTCTTGTGGTGATGTTCCGTGTTAAAGAGCAATTTGGAATCTGCAAAATTAATTTCGTGTCCTGTTTCTTTCATGTGTTGGAAAAGAGAGGAAGTTTTTTCTTCTTTTTTGACGGCATTCTTGTGTTCTGCGATACGTGCATTTATTCGTCTGTTTGTTTGTCCAATGTACATGGCTGGGCAGACTTTGCAGGGTATTTCATAGATCCCTTGGTTTTCCAACTGGATTTTATCCTTGGGGTTTCTGAGGATATTGGCTATTTTTTGGTTGGTGCAAAAGGCTGTTTTGATATTGTGTTTATGGAGGATTTTGCTAATTTTATCTGTAGTGCCCTTGATATAAGGAAGGAGGGCCATGCCATTGTTTTCTTCTGTGTCTTGTCAGAACACAAGAATGCCGTCAAAAAAGAAGAAAAAACTTCCTCTCTTTTCCAACACATGAAAGAAACAGGACACGAAATTAATTTTGCAGATTCCAAATTGCTCTTTAACACGGAACATCACCACAAGAGAATAATCATGGAAGCCATCGAGATAGAGAAACACCCTCACAACATGAACAAGCGTGACGACACATCCCGCTTGCCAGACATCTGGAAATTAGCCCTCCCCACAAAAACTGACACCAGATCCAGAGGCACACAGAACGCCAACACCAATCAACCACACCAGACCCAAACCCAGACCCTCTCCACAGATGAATTACAGACACCATCCAGTAGCCAATCCATGGTGGCACCTCCGGATGCTGCACCCCCCTGCAATCCCTACACAGATCTGGCTGACACAAGCCACAAAACCACAGCTCGCCCCTATACACGAAGCCAAGCCAGAGCACAACTAAGTACAGTACAGCCATCTTCTCAGGAAAACTCTTCACAAAGTTCAAGAGGTCAAGACACAAAGACTTTAACAACTAATCCACACCTAATGACCCACCTAAGTGGTACTCAGGATATCACTCAAGAAATCACTCAAGATATCTCTCAAGTAATTAAGGAACAAAAGAAGAAAAGGCACACTAGCCTGGGAACTTCCTCTCTGCCCAGAACATTGGAGGCTATACACCACACCCCCTCTACAGTATTTATAGGAACTCAAACACTGAGATCCTGCTCTGTTCCAGTAACAAGAAGCCGAAAGCACCAGCCTGAAGATGACGAGTGAGACCTCGTCGAAACGTCGCCTAGACACCCCAACTTTTACACGGGAAGACACCCGAGGACACCAAAACCTGCATATATATATATATATATATATATATATATAAAATAGGGACATTTCTCACTTCCCCCCACTGACCTTCCTTGAGCCCCCATTTTTGTGCCCCCTCCACAGAACATTTCCTATCAGAAGAAGGCGCGAGTGCCACCAAATCTACACCGATGGGACACAGCACACATGTCCTCCACCATCCTCAGAAAACCACTCATTCCAAATTTTATTTTGTTTTAGGGTTGCCATATGTCTGGAATTTCCCTAACATGTCTGGGATTTTAACTACAACAGGAGTGTCTGCGGGAAATAAAAAAAAATTACATTTTATTTTTATTTTATTTTTTGCCAACAGAACCAGGAAGTGTGTCAAAAAGCTCAACAATTTTTGTGTCCAACAAAGGAAGAATGGCAAGCCAAGCTTATGGACTGTGTGGAACTGGCTAAGCTGACAGAGGATGCATGAGAGAGAGAACACCGATTTCAAAAAGGAGTGGGAACCATTTATAAACTAGATAAAAAGACACCCCAGACTGATGCCTGCCTACTCACGAGGAATGTCTTCAAGGAGGGGAAGGTCTGTCCCTTCCCTTGACAGCCAGAGCTTGAGTTGTGTCTACCTTCCTAAGTTTTAAGCCACTTGCTCCCAGTCCTGTGTTCAGAGGACAAGGACGAGTCAATGTTTTCTTTCTTCATTCTGGCATCCTTTCATCTATTTATAATAGGCTGTCATGTTTCCTCTTATCTCCCTCCTTTCTAGGTTGAACATTCATTCCCTCTGCCTTTGTTCAGCTTGCAGCCAAGTCATAGAAGGCCAACTCCAGCAAGCCAGCGTCTCAGAGTCCCTACCCCAAGTCTCATACCTCTTTCTTTGTCTTTTTAGTTCTCTTCAGGATCCTTCCTGTGCCCCCAAAATCAGGGCTGGTGGTCGTCTCCACAAACTATAAACCAACTCTTTGTTAATGTTGGAGGATGGTTGCAGTGTACAGTGGTACCTCGGGTTAAGAACTTAATTCGTTCTGGAGGTCTGTTCTTAACCTGGTTGCTTCAGGATGAGAACAGAAATCGCGCGGCGGCAGCGGGAGGACCCAATAGCTAAAGTGGTGCTTCAGGTTAAGAACAGTTTCAGGTTAAGAACAGACCTCCAGAACGAATTAAATTTGTAACCAGAGGTACCACTGTACATTAATCAATTGATGGGATATGAAAACCCTGCCAATCTGTTAAGTGTATCGTTAAATAATCTACAGGGAGTGGTTGATGAAATTGATATGGGAATGGTGCTTGTCACATATGGGACATTTCGACAATGTCAAAACTGATAGACTGCGTCTTCTGGCAAGAAGGTGGTTCTATGGAAGATCAGTGCTGTGGGTGGATGTTTAAAGGTCAGACCCCAATCCCATGACTTCCCCTAGCTCAGGTTAACAGCAATGTTTCAGTCTTTTGTTATTATTATTATTATTATTCATTATTTATTCAACTCATACACCACACTATTCCTGGAGGTCTCAGGGCGGTTCACAACAAGATCATAGCATATAAAATCAAACCAAAATCAATACCTGCCCCAAAAGCCACATTCTAAAATGGTGTTGGGTGTTAAGAAGATCAACCAAAGGCCTGGTTAAAGAGGAATGCTTTTGCCTGGCACCTAACAGTGACCGGCAAACTTCCCTGGGTAGAGCATTCCATAGACAGGGAGCCACTGCAGAGAAGGCCCCGTTCTGGTGTTGCCACCCTCTGGACCTCTCGAGGAGGAGGCACACAAAGGAGGGGAGGCAGTGGGGTGAGGTGAGGAGGGGCAAGTTTGTGTGTGTGTGTGTGTGTGTGTGTGTGTGTGAGAGAGAGAGAGAGAGAGAGAGAGAGAGAGAGAGAAAGATTTTTATTAAATGTTCTGTTTTACAATTTTAAGATATCAAGGACTTCCCTTCTTCACTTTCCATGGTTCATTTAACATAAATCCCTGCATATTTTTTAAAAAACCATACCATTCAGTATTCCATTATTGCATCCATCAACACTTATTTACACTGCTGAATTAATGCTGCCAGCGTTTTCAGCTGTACACAATTCTTTCCTATATATTCAATAAACGTTTTCCAATATTCTTTAAACGTATATTCTTCTTGTTCTCTTATTCAGTGTGTTAAGAGGAGGGGCAAGTGGAGGGAAATGGAATAAAAGGATTACAGAATTCTGGGGTTAGAAGGGAGAAGCAAAAGTCATCTAGTCTAATGACCTGCAATGCAGGAATCACAGCTAAATAATCCCTGACAGATGTGTTGTAAACAAAATCTGCCCTTTTCCCCTTTTGGGGTATCCAAGAGCCCGTAGAGAGTCCTTACGTGGGTTCCCTATTGGTAGAGGAAAATAACAGAGGCCAACCAGAGAACATTGAGAAGCAAAGTAGCTAGTAAGCCTGATCTTTATTGAACTGTTGCAACAGGGTGCTCCCCTCACACGCAGGAAAGGAGGAGGACCCCGAACAAAGGTGTAAAAAGGTAAAGGTAAAGGGACCCCTGACCATTAGGTCCAGTCGTGACCGACTCTGGGGTTGCGGCGCTCATCTTGCTTTATTGGCCGAGGGAGCCGGCATGCAGCTTCCGGGTCATGTGGCCAGCAGGACTAAGCCGCTTCTGGCGAACCAGAGCAGCGCACAGAAATGCCATTTACCTTCCCGCCGGAGCGGTACCTATTTACCTACTTGCACTTTGATGTGCTTTTGAACTGCTAGGTTGGCAGGAGCAGGGACCGAGCAACGGGAGCTCACCCCATCGCGGGGATTCGAACCACCGACCTTCTGATCGGCAAGCCCCAGGCTCTGTGGTTTAACCCATAGCGCCACCCGTGTCCCAAAGGTGTGTCTGCCCTTATTTAGACATTTTAAATTCCCTGCCCTGGAGCTCCAGACCACCCCTCCATACATCATGCATACATCACAGAAGGGGTGTAACTCAAGACCACCCCCCACAAACATCATACCTACATCACATCTGTCTGGCAGGTTTTCTGATAATGCCTTATCTGATTGCCTTTCCTGGTAGTCTGCCCATTCCTCTGAAATGATGATTTCGATTACCCAGTTCCTGAGACAATGGGAAAGTTCCCTCACCCCCTCCCTCCTTGCAGAGAAAACATTTGATCAGTTTGGGAGTCAAAATGGTTTCAGGGAGTCAAAATGGTTTCATGAAGGTCTTCCTGTGTTGCTCCAGACATTGGTACATTTATGAACATTTATTATATATATGTGACCTTAAAATTCTTATAACAAGCAGAGACATCACCTTGCCAACAAAGGTCCATATAGTAAAAGCTATGGTTTTCCCAGTAGTGATATATGGAAGTGAGAGCTAGACCATAAAGAAGGCTGATGGCCGAAGAATGGATACTTTTGAATTCTGGTGCTGGAGGAAACTCTTGAGAGTCCCATGGACTGCAAGAAGATCAAACCTCTCCATTCAGAAGGAAAACAGCCCTGAGTGTTCACTGGAAGGACAGATCGTGAAGCTGAGGCTCCAATACTTTGGCCACCTCATGAGAAGAAAAGACTCCCTGGAAAAGACCCTGATGCTGGGAAAGATGGAGGGCACAAAGAGAAGGGGACGACAGAGGACGAGATGGTTGGATAGTGTTCTTGAAGATACCAGCATGAGTTTGACCAAACTGCGGGAAGCAGTGGAAGACAGGAGTGCCTGGTGTGCTCTGGTCCAGGGGGTCATGAAGAGGCGGACACGACTAAACAACTAAACAACAACAGATGGCCATTCAAGCTCTCCTTGGAAACCTCCAATGACTGAAAGTGCACCACCTTCTGAGGAAGTCCATTCTGCTGTCAAACAGCTCCCACCATCAGAAAGTTCTTCCTAATGTGGGGTCAGAATTGCACCCTCAACTGCTTTGTCTTCTATATAGCCCTGCCTCTGGAACGTCAACATAATAATAATAATAATAATAATAATAATAATAATAATAATAATAACAACAACAATAATAATAATAATAATAATAATAATAATAATTTATTTGTACCCCGCCCATCTGGCTGGGTTTCCCCAGCCACTCTGGGCGGCTTCCATAAAAACTAAAAATACACTAAAATAAAATATCACAGATTAAAAACTTCCCTGAACAGGGCTGCCTGGGCTGAACAGAAGATAAGAAGAGCTTGCTGGATGAGGCCAATGGCCTCCTGATCTCACAGTGGCCAACCAGATGCCTCAATTGGAAACCCAGATGCAGGATTTGATCCCAGGAATCCTCTGCCCTCCAGGGCTTTCCAGAAAGGGGCAATTGGAAGCATTTCTGCCTCTGACCAGCACTGCCTCCTGCAGAAGCGAGTTCCGTAGTTTAACGTTGTTATGGAAAAATCTAGGTGTGAGGCTGCTCAGTCCCCCAGCTGGTCGGGCAGAGCCCACGGGTCCCTGCAGAATAAAAGAAAGAGTTCAGCCACCAACCGGAGCAAATAGCTGTAGACCAAAGTTTATTGCACAACAGGTTCAAAGAGGAATTTTGAACCCCGAGGATGGGGTGACAAAGACTTTTAAAAGTTTCCCACCATATCCCAAAATACAGTTTGTACAGCATCATTGCTACATCACGGACATGTCACAAAAGGAGAGGGGTAGACAGGGGTTACACTAGTTCAACCTTGGCAAACATGTCCAGACAAGTGCTTGGTACAAGATTAGCCTAAGCAGACATGGCAGGGCAAGACTCAGATATAAGATTAGCATAGACAAATACCTCTTAAGTACCCACCACCCAAAAGTACAATAGAACTTCCTTTGCATGTCTGGAGCCTGAGGCGCGTCAGGTGATGAGATTTGGCTTCCCTTGGCTAGCAATGAGCCCAGCAATTGTCACCTCTGGGAACTTCCTGGAGTCCTTTTTCAAGGGGAAAATAGCTTTGGAATGGGGGGAACTGGGAAAGGAGATGATTTTATATTGTTTTTAAAGCTAGGTAACTTCCCTGAGCTGTCAAGTTGAAAGGATACATTCAGGCATAATATTTGTAACATTTAACTTTAAAGATGTGCCCCTCCGCCCCGTAATTTCCGTAACAACGTTGTGCTGCATTAAGATGGACTTTCTTTGACCACTTAGAATTGGGGAGGGCACTTAAGAGATCTTCCACCATGCGAGCGTGCCAGTCCAAAGTGCGAGATTCTTCGTATTTGTAGAACATTTCTCTCTCTCTCTCTCTCTCTCTCTCTCTCTCTCTCTCTCTTATAAGATATTTATTAAAGTTTTCAGAAATAATACATTGTAAAACACAAAGAAAGAAAAAACCAAAATACAAAAATACAAAAATGCAAAAATAAAAACAGTTTAAAAACACATAAAGTTTCCACTTACTTATTTTCTTTTGACTTATTTTCCAGACCTCCTCATACCTCCCTTACTTATATTCCAATTCAAATTGTTTGTTCAGCAAATCCTCCACTAATTCTTTTAATTATTTCAGAACCTTATTTTCCATATCTCTTAAACATTACAGCTGAAAACCACTTAATTTCTCTCCAACATCATTCTAACATTCCTTAATTTTACAATATTTCTGCAGATAGTCTTTAAACTTTTTCCAGTCTTCTTCTGCCGCCTCTTTTCCCTGGTCTCGGATTCTGCCGGTCATTTCTGCCAGTCCCATATAGTCAATCATCTTCATCTGCCATTCTTCCAGAGTGGGTAGATCTTGTGTCTTCCAGTATTTTGTGATGAGTATTCTTGCTGCTGTTGTCGCATACATAAAAAAAGTTCTGTCCTTCTTTAACACCAATTGGCCGACCATGCCCAGAAGAAAGGCCTCTGGTTTCTTAAGGAAGGTATATTTAAATACCTTTTTCAGTTCATTATAAATCATTTCCCAGAAAGCCTTAATCCTTGGGCACGTC
Source organism: Podarcis erhardii (assembly GCF_964252035.2). Taxonomy (NCBI): domain Eukaryota; kingdom Metazoa; phylum Chordata; class Lepidosauria; order Squamata; family Lacertidae; genus Podarcis; species Podarcis erhardii. The sequence continues at coordinate 54,227,911 of NC_138501.1, forward strand.
CACCAAAGGTGAAAGAATGTACCTTCAGTCTCTTTACATTTCCAACATTTATTATTGGGCAAATGATAAATTTTTGCAAGCTTGACTGGGGTCATGTACCACCTGTAAATCATTTTCATAATATTCTCTCTCAAGGCATTACATGCCGTAAATTTCAAACCGGTGGTCATTTCTCTCTCTATCTATCTATCTGTCTATCATCTATCTATCTATCTATCTATCTATCTATCTATCTATCTATCTATATCTATCCATCTATCTATCTATCTATCTATCTATCTATCTATCTATCTATCTATCTCTCTCTCTCTCTCTCTCTATCTCTATCTCTATCTCTCTCTTTCTCTCTCTCTCTGCCCGCCCCCCGCCAGTCTTGAGCCCGATCCGATAATCACCGCCTGCGTCAGACAGCCTCTGTCTTCCGCTCTCTGTGTTTTTCTTTGGAGAGCGACAGTCCATTTTATTTCATTATCGTCCCTCCTCATCTGGCCCCCGCTTCATCTCTTTCTCTCTGCATTTCCTTCCCACATTCTCATTACCCATTTCCATATTGCCATGCCGACTCGCGCATCGAAATGCGAATTTGATAAAGCAGCGGCAGGTCGGCGCACCAAAATGCAGCCTGAAAATTAGGCCTTTCCACACACAAAAAGGAGGACTTTTCCCTCTTCCCACCCCCCTCTTGCTAAACATGGGGAGGGAAGGAAGGGTAATTGATTTGCTTCCAATGCTCCTGCACGAAATGAAATCCTTCCAGCAATTACTGGCAGATAATGGCCCAAAATTAAACATTCTTGCTGCTTGCTAACTAGAGAGGTTTTTTTTAAAAAAAGAAGGATCCAGTGCATAATAATCAGCAATGCATTAGATATTCCGTCTCCAGCTACATTACGGAAAGCAAGGATTGCATGGCCATTATAAGACTTTATGGTTAATTATGTGAAATTGGGTTCCTAACTGCTGAACGGACGGATGGAGAGACAATGGGGTCTGCACCACACAGGAAACAAACACAGTTAAGTCAAGAGTTCTCTGATGCTCAAGAATGATGCGATGTGGCAGAAACAGGTGAGGAATGCGAAAACAAAGTACCGCCGGAGGGATCTGCGTTCAAAACTAGCGCTCACAAGCATCTGAAGCTGAATGATGGATGATTCAGGGCAGATATAAGCAAGGACATCTCCCTAATGCAGTGCAGGGTTAAACTATGGAACTCTCTGCCACATGAGACAGTAATAGCCATCAACCTGGATGGCTCTAAAACAGCGGTTCTCAACCTGTGGGTCCCCAGATGTTGTTGGACTACAACTCCCATCATCCCTGAGCTCTTGCTAGTTAGGGGTGATGGAAGTTGTAGTTCAACAACATCTGGGGACCCACAGGTTGAGAACTGCTGGTTTAGAGGTTCAAAAGCTAGATAAAATTACAGTAAAAGCAGCTGGGAAAGGGGCACAAATGCATGTGGAACGATCTCAGCCTTAAAGCTGATGTTCATGAAAGCAGCCAGGCCAGTCAAGGTCGCATGCGCCCAGTCCTGTGTTTTTGTTCTGAGAAGGCTCCCCCCCCCCCCCCGTCCCGCAAAGGAATGCCTTCCCTCAAGGCCCTACTCACATTACGGTGATGTTGAAGGTGTCTGGAATGTACGTTGGGATGGGCATGTGCCAACTGCAGTAGAAGCCGCTGGGGTAATTGTTCGACCGGCACATCAATGCGGGCTCCTTGGGCGGCGCTGTTGGGAAAGAGAAAGGGGCCCTTGTGCTGGGATCCTGCTTGTGGGATTCCCACTAAGGGATCTGAATGACCACTGTGAGAAACAGAATGCTGGGCTAGATGGGCCATTGTCCTGTGTCAGGGGCTGGACTGAAGAGGAATGGTGAGGACTGTCCACCCCTTCTCCTGAACCTTCCTGAGAACAGGAGTGCAGTATAGATTTAGAACAGTGGTTTGCAGAAGGGCATGGTTCAGAGGCTGCAGAGGGGAGAAGCTGGGAAATATTGGAAGAGGAACAGCAGGAAGAAGAAGCACCAGGAGAGGGACAGCCAACAGACTCAGTGTCCTTGGAAAGCGTTCCTGACCCCCACCCCCTCTCCCAGGACTAGGCGTGCATTGAGGGTAGCAGAACAGAAAGCTCAGAGGCAGAAAACTCAGCTTAGCCGACACAAGGGTGATGTAGAATAGGAGAAATGGAGGGGGTGGGTCTTTACTCGAAGCAACACCATTTTCCTAGGTGGACTGCATTCCTTCGTCTCTCTCTGGGCATAGTGAATGAATTACTTGGTAAGAACTGGGTTTTTTGTTTTTTGTTTTGTTTATCTGCTTCTTGGCTGCTGTGATGGCCTGGGACTCGGGCTCGGACTCGGAACCAGAGGAGTCTCAGTCCGCACCAGATCCTCTGCCTCAGGCGGCATCTGAACCGAGTCTGGGGCCTGATTCTGAAGAGCCCCAGTCTGCACAGGTTCCCCTGCAACAAGCACCAGCTGGGCTGAGTCAGGGGCCTGAGCCTGCCCTGGCTCCAGATGTGGGGATGACCTCGTTGCCTCCAGCTGGGCCATCACTTACAGCTGCTCCACTACCGGTTGGGTCAGGGGAGGCTGAGGTGGCCTCTGGGTCTAGTAACCCACCAACGTCTCCCGAGCTGCAGAGACTGAGCTCTGAGAGAAGGAGAGACCTGAGTACTCGCAGGAGGAGTGCTTGCCTTCAGGTGAAACAGGGAGGTGAGTCACCGGGGGATCAGGACTGGCCGTGACCCTGACAAAGATAAAAGGCTGTCGGACCCTGCCCCAGGTTGCGGGAGCAGCATTGCTGTTTGCCAGATCCTGCCTGAGATCCTGTACCTGTCCTTGCCTGGTTTCCTGCCTCGTGTCCTGCCTTGGCCCTGTCGGACTGACTCCTCACAGGATCCTTGAATTCGGAACCGGACCTGACCGCGTTACTCGGGATACGCCCAGGCTCAGCACAGCTGCCACCATGGGAGGGATCAGATTCCTTGAAAGCTGGCACCCAGATCCATCAGGCTTTTCTTAGGTTCTTAAGTCCTAGCTCACAGTAGACCACTAGGCATCCTTGGGATGATTATACAGCACTCAGGTTCATCGCTGAATCAGAATCTGGTGGATCACTTTACACAGGTCTTTTTTTAAAAAAATATTTTTATCAAACGATTTCAACTAGACAAATTATCAATCCAAATAATCAATTACATTTTTCACCCCTTTTTATCCCCCCCCCATCCTTCCCTCTCCCCACCCCCACCAAAAGACTTCCCTCAGCTCCCCTCTCTGGTTTCTTTGCACATATTGTTCTCTGCATATTATAAAATTGTATACACACAGATCTTTTTTAACAAGAAAAAATGGTTTCGGGTCCTTTGTGCCAATAAACTGGGTGGCTCATGGGTGAAAATGCAAAGAATGAGAGAGTGTTGGAAGTCAGGGGCCAAAGGCATTGAGGGGCCCAAGGACTGCGGCAGAGATGTTGGAAATAGTTTGGAGGCAAATTTGAAGCAATGTGGCGACTTCAGTGTAATCACTTAATCCAGCCGTTACAGGGCCAGTAACTGGAGATACAGCAATGGACTAGGTGACCCTCAAAATCCCTTCCAGATCTATGATTCCATGACTCTATGATTTGGAACTTTATCTATGTCTCCCATTAGCTCACCTGGTGACATTTAAGGGAGGTGGGGAATCGAGGGATCACATGAGATACTATGGTGCTGGTTTGACAGCTGCACTGTCTATTTGGAGCAGTCAGTTAAAACCAACATGTGGGCACCTTAGACTTTCATAGAGTTGAGACCATCTACTCCAACCACATGCAATGCAGAAATTGCAGTTAAAACGCTTTGCTCCAATGTCTTGAATTGTTATATTTTTATGAATCGAAAAATAGCTGGATGCCACTGGCGGAATTCCTTGGGCATGACGGAGGACCTGGGAGTGATCTAGCTTCCTCAGCTGTTGCCTCAACCTGCCATGACATCACAGAAGGCCTCAAAAGCCCTGGCTGCACAGAGCTAGATAGCTGTGTTGGATAGAGCATGGTGCTGACACCACCAAGGTTGCAAGATCGATCCCCGTAAGGGACAGTTCCATATTCCTGCATTGCAGGGGGTCGGACTAGATGATCCTCAAGATCCCTTCCAGCTCTCTAATTCCATGAGCCACAGGGAAGCCTTCGATCCTTCATTCCGTTTTCTAGGAACAGCCTGTGTAAAAACACAGCCCAGAATTATTGCTTAAACTGTGGGCTTATGAATAACACCTTGCTAGTGTTCTGATGATTTTGGACAGAGACCTCTAAGGAACATGCCAAACTGGTGGGATAAAAGATCGTTAAAAGTGCTTGATCTGATGGCTTCGTAATTTGACATATGAATCAGACCACATCTACACACAGTCTGAGAAGGAGATAAGCCCTGTGGCTGAAATTCTGTAATTCCTTTCTTATTGCTAGTACTGAATTTATTGCTTGTTTTATTGCTACCTATTGGTGTATGGTAGTGTCTGTGGTTAGATTTTGGTGCCGATTAAATATTTTCATACCCGCCAACATTTCTCCAATGAAAATAGGGATGTCCTAATAATAATTTTATTATTTATGCCCAACTCATCTGACAGTTTCCCCAGCTACTCTTCCAACATATATAAAAACATAATGAAACATTAAACATTTTAAAACTTCCCTAGACAAGGCTGCCTTCAGATGTTTTCTAAAGGTTGTATAGCTACTTTATCTCCTCGGCTTCGGTGTCACATACCTCCATACCCTCCAACATTTATTTGATGAGAATAGGGACATCCTAAGGGAAAGCGCAGGTGGCACTGTGGGTTAAACCATGGAGCCTAGGGCTTGCAGATCAGAAGGTCGGCGGTTCGAATCCCTGCGACAGGGTGAGCTCCCGTTGCTCAGTCCCTGCTCCTGCCAACCTAGCAGTTTGAAAGCACGTCAAAGTGCAAGTAGATAAATAGGTACCGCTCTGGAGGGAAGGTAAATGGCGTTTCCGTGCGCTGCTCTGGTTCGCCAGAAGCGGCTTAGTCCTGCTGGCCACATGACCCGGAAGCTGTACACCGGCTCCCTTGGCCAATAAAGCGAGATGAGCGCCGCAACTCCAGAGTCGTCCATGACTGGACCTCACGGTCAGGGGTCCCTTTACCTTTACCTTTTAAGGAAAAGTGGGACATTCCAGGATCAAATCAGAAACTGAGACGGCTTCTGTGAAACTGGGACTGTCCCTGGAAAATAGGGATATTTGGGAGGGTCTGTATTTTGTGTTCTGTTTGCTGGAAGCAGCCCCGAGAGAGCTTAGCTCTAAAAGGCAACCTAAAATATTTTAAATAAAGAAATATTGGTGTGTGTGTTGGGTGTGTGGGGGGGTGTGTACGGGAGGGGGAGTCTTTGAATTTGCAGAACCTTCTGTGGAATCAATCCAGGCCAGGCAAAGGAGGGAGACCTGTTGCAGGATTATAGCAAAGGCACCAAAGGGTGGTTTTGCATAGCAAAAGGGTGCAGAGGTCAGCAGCACCCACCTTTTTCTTACAAAGCCCCCCTCCTGGATCCAGCCTAGGCAGCGATGAGGTCAGACTCTGGCGAGAGGGTTAACAAGACAGCAAAGAGCTCGGCACCCGTGGCCATAATTTATTTAAGCTTTCCAAAAGCTTTTGATGGGGGTGGGAGGAAAAAACCCCTTGCAGGAGGCTATTAAGGAAACGTGCTTAACCACAGGATGAGAGGGAAAGCCAAGCCACGGATTTCGAGCGAGATAAGCACTGAGAATGGAGGAGCGGAGGAAGAATGGGCGATTCCCATGAGGAAGGCAAAGGTTAATAGCGAAGTGAGCCTCGGATCAGGGCTGCGTCTGGGGTCGCTCAGCAGATTCATTGGTACCAGCTTCAGGTGGGGAGAGCAAATTATGGGGTGGCGGGCAAGGGCAGCCCTTCTGAGCTGATCCAAACTGGGCCGAGATGCAGCCAAGCCAACCGTACAGGTGGAAGGGACCCCAGCGGTCATCTAGCCCAACCCGCTGCAATGAAGGAATCTCAGCTAAAGCATCCATGACAGATGACCATCCAACCTCTGCTTAAAAACCTCCAAGCAAGGAAGGAGAGTGTTATGTACTGAGTTGAATATGATCCAAAAGGCAGCAGTCTGATTGGTCCTAGAACAACAGGGTCCAGAATGCAGCAGTCTGATTAGTCCACAGGAGCCACCCAATCCAGCTCCAGGTGGAAGTGAATCCGCAACCTGATTGGCCTACAGGTGAATCCCGGAATTAGCCAATCACGTGGGGCCCCCTGTGTAAATAATGTATATAAAGCAGACATTCTGGGGGAACTTCCATTCCTCCTCACCACTATGAGCTGAAGAAAGAGCATGAAATCCACTCTTGACTCTGAGTATATTTCAGAGAGTCTGCCACCTTCCAAGGGAATCCATTCTACTCTTTTGTGCTTAAGTCCCAGTGGGATCACCCAGGAGAATTCACCCATGAATTCAACCCTTAATCAGACAGTTCGCAAAAATCTTTTATTTTCCTAGTGGCCACAGACGAACAAATGAGTTTATGTCTGTGTTGCATAAGGAAATATTGCTGTGTGATCCTCACTTCCTTTTCTTCCTTTTAATTTTTTTTATTCATTTTCCTTTTTCATTCATTACATACATCTCATATTCATAACATTTACTATGCATTCCTTACTCCCTCGCCTCCTAGGCTTCCCCCAACTTCCGCTTCTGAATTGTTTCTCTCTTCACCCTCTTTGCTACCTCCTAAAAGAAAAAAAAACTACCAATAACATATTTATACAATAACATAAAAATAACAATGAGTACACCATATTATTTCTCTGTCTTCTGCACATTTTCTAATACTAATGATGTGAATGTTTATTTAAATCCTGCCATCAAGTCTATAGACTTTCTTTGTTTCTGCAAGTATAATATAAATGGTTCCCATTCTTTTTCAAAGTCACTGTTGTCTTTTTCTCTTAATCTGTCTGTTATTTTTGCCAGGTCTGCAAAGTTCATCAACTTCTCTTGCCATTGTTATTTAGTTGGTATTTCTCCAGTCTTCCAATTTTGTGCAATCAACATTCTCACTGCTGTAGGGGGGCCACTAGGGGCGCATTGGAAGATGGCCAACAATACCATCTCTCCGGCTCACACGAGGTAATTAAGAGGCTGATATGGGAGTATGCAGCCTCCCTTGTTGCCCCAAGGAAATGGGGAACACTGCCCTTGCCTGCTGTGGCCATAAATCACCCCCGGATTCGAAAGAAGGGGGTGAGGGCACTAGGCACAAAGCCCTTGTCTGGGTCCGGCTCTCCTGGACGCTGTCTCTGATCGCACACTAGCTGCATCAGCTCAAAATAAACAATTAGAGAGAGAAGCAAATGCACATACTTCAAGTGAAGATCGGGAGTAAAGACTGCTAATTAAAGGGATCTCTGTGAAGTGGAAGCGACGGGCTGGATTTAACAATAAATCAAGAAGAAGAGTCATCAAAGGATTGGTATGTAGCGGAACTGAAAAGAGGAGGGGGGAACTTTTCTTTTTTTGACTTATGTGAGTACCTAATACCCCCCCCCCAGAAAAGAATTGTTGCAATTACTGATCACAAGCAAGAGGATTAAGAAATGTGTGGAAATAAATTACTAATCAAAGACATGGCTGGTGGGAAGATCGGGAAGGAATGAAAGTTCTGTGTGACGCAGTAATAAAAAGAGATTTGTTACGGCAGGCCTGCCTACAAGAGGCCGGGGGGAGGAGGACCATGGCTTGTTACTATATTGGAATGTGAGTTGGACCTGGCAGGGCCCCCTGAGAAAATTGATGAGAGACTGGCAGGCCTGTGGAAATCAACGCACAGACTGTGGGAATGTTTTGTATGGAGGTGCGGAAATGGTGTCTGTGTTTTTTTTGACATGGCTCTTGGAGGAGTGTAAAATCCACACAGGATATAACAACGTTTGTTTTCAACCCACTTGTGGAGACTATCAGAGATCACAAAGAAAGGAATATATGATAACAACAAGAAGATGAGGAAAACAACAAAGAGAAGGTACATTAAAGCAGCAGCAAAAGAGATGTTTGGATCCCTTTCGGAGCACGAAGTATGGGTACCCCCAACAAAAATTTAAAAATTTGGCTGTGTAATTGAACTAATGTGATTTGGAATTAATGTGATGTGATTGGCCTGTTAATAAAAATTATTATTATTATTATTTTAAAAAAACATTCTCGCTGCTGTAGTGGCATACATAAATAAACTAATCTTTTCTTTTGGTATATCTTGGCTTAAAATACCTAGTAGAAAGGCTTCTGTTTTTTTTTTACAAACGTTACTTTCTTCAATTCATTATATATCATTTCCCAATAAGCTTTTACCTTTTTACAATCCCACCATATATGGTAAAACGTACCTTCCGCTTCACACCTCCAACACACTTTAGTTTCATTTTTATACATTTTTGCCAATTTAACCGGTGATATATATCATCTGTACATCATTTTCATACCGTACTCTCTCAATAATATGCAATCTGTGTGATCCTCACTATTGCTGTGTGATCCTCACTTTCCCAGCTGGCAATAATTTCTGGGGAGAGGCCAAAGAGTCATAGGATCATAGAATTGTAGAGTTAGAAGGTACCCCAACGGCCAAACGGTCATCCAGTCCTACCCCCTGCAATGCTGGAATCTCAGATTAAGCAGCCATAGCAAATGGCCATCCAAACTCTACTTAAAAGTCTCCAATGGAGGAGAATCTGCCACCTGCTGAAGTCCTTATTAGGGTTTCGCTTCTTTTGTAGGAGAGAGAACTGGGACTAAGGGTCTTCCTGGAAAATCTTCAGTATTTATGAAGGTGCTACTATTGACAACTTGGGAGCAGTTTACCCATGAGATTGCCTTACCCAGTTGACTCTTCAATCTGCAGAACTGGCACTGCTACAGGTGCCGCATAATACCCCTTCCGCATTCATAAGAAAGTGATATTTTAGTATGGCGGCACTTACACTTCGGAACTCCCTGCCTATTGATACCAGGCAGCTGCCCACTCTTATTGGTGCCTGCTAAAAGCATTCTTCTTTAGAGAAGCCTACCTAGATGTTTAAAAAGCTGGTGTGGGTTTTAATCTGTATTGTTGCTGTTGTTGTTGTTGAGTCGTTTAGTCGTGTCCGACTCTTCGTGACCCCCTGGACCAGAGCACGCCAGGCCCTCCTGTCTTCCACTGCCTCCTGCAGTTTGGTCAAACTCATGCTGGTTGCCTTGAGAACACTGTCCCACCATCTCGTCCTCTGTCATCCCCTTCTCCTTGTGCCCTCAATCTCTCCCAACATCAGGGTCTTTTCCAGGGAGTCTTCTCTTCTCATGAGGTGGCGAAAGTATTGGAGCCTCAGCTTCAGGATCTGTCCTTCCAGTGAGAATCTGTTTTTAGTCTGCTGTAATTTCCATTTTTTGAAAGTCTTAAATTATTGCTGATATTTTTTCTACACTAATCACAGTGGGGTTTTCTATATACAGTGGTACCTTGGGTTAAGAACTTAATTCATTCCGGAGGTCTGTCCTTAACCTGAAACTGTTCTTAACCTGAAACTGTTCTTAACCTTAACCACTTTAGCTAATGGGGCCTCCCGCTGCCGCTGCACGATTTCTGTTCTCATCCTGAAGCAAAATTCTTAACCCGAGGTACTATTTCTGGGTTAGCAGAGTGTGTAACCTGAAGCGTATGTAACCCAAGTTACCACTGTATATAAAAAAGGACACATTTTTCAGTGCTTTTTGATGTATTTGCCAGTAAAAGGCAACTTCTGAACGCAGCTTTTATGCAAAATGCTACTTCTGCTTGCCGAAAATCCATTGCAAAGCCTGGAGAACTTTGAAATTGGAGTTGTGTTCTGATCCAACTTGGGAGCAGTGGATCAGGTCAATCCAAGCAAATACCCCCCCTCCCAAAAATCCCTTGAATTGAGTCACCCTGGACCCCCTTTCGGCAAGAGAAGCACATTATTATTAATAGCCATGCTGTCCTAGGCTTTAAATCAGCGGTGGCTGGAAGCCAAGCTGTAAGTAGGAATGCCAGCTATAAAAACTGCTGGTGGTGTTAAACCTCTGTCCTTAGGATGAGCAGAACAGCTCTTGCTAATCACCCCTTAATGAGGAGAGGTTGGGTCGCGCCCCCCAGGCCCGGCAGCAGAGCTGGCATCAGCAGAAGAGCCAAAGTCGCTTGAAAGACAAGGTCAGCGCCTCGCCCACATGACCGGACGGCGGTCCCAGAGGGAGCGGATTCTGTGCCAATTGCCATGCTCATCCCGGGCCAGGCCCTGCCTGCCCAGCTAATTATCCATTAGGCAACAGACAAGCACCTTCCTCCTCACAAGGTGACCTCAGTGCCCGTTTCAGCTCCCGCTCCCCCGACAGAGGGGTGGGAAATAGGGCAAGGAGAAAGCCACATCTCTCTTCCCTCTCCTCACAAGGAAATTAACAGACGACACATCCACATCCGAAAACTAAAACAGAGGAAGAAAGGAACCCTTGTTGTTTGGAGGTAGAAGTCATTGCGCTGCTCAAGCTCAGGTGACTATAATAATAATTTATTATTTATACCCCATCCATCTGGCTGAGTTTCCCCAGCCACTCTGGGTAGCTCCCAATCAAATGTTAAAAACAGTACAGCATTAAATATTAAAAACGTCCCTGAACAGGGCTGCCTTCAGATGTCTTTTAAAGATAGGATAGCTGCTTATTTCCTTCACATCTGAAGGGAGGTTGTTCCACAGGGCGGGCGCCACTACCGATAAGGCCCTCTGTCTGGTGAAAAAACCTTCCCTGGGAAACGTTTCCAGTGCAGGGTTCATAGAATCATAGAATTGTATTGTTGGAAGGGACCCCCAAGGGTAATCTATGTGGGAATGTTCAGGGATGCAGGAGAGAATATATTGTTTGCTTATAGCCTTTCCAACTTATGTAAACAAGTTCACAATTTAGCAACATTCCCCTTTTTAAACTCACAGCGGATGCGTTTGCTCAGGCTCGCTAAAGCCTCTATAATAACTGTACTGGTATTTCCCCCTTATTCCCTCATAAAAGATAAGACACGACACAGTCTTCTATAAAAGTATAAAAAGAGTTTACTTAAATTCTGTTCACAATCGGATCCCAGAAGGCAGACTTAGCTTAGAAAAGTAACATACACCTGGAAACTATCTCATAAGGAGACTGTCCCTTTGTCCTCTTTTGCCAAGAGAGCATCTTTGGCTAAGCAGATGTTGCTTCTTTGATGCATGTAGTCAAAGAGAGAGAGATGGCTGCCCTGCCCTGTGCTTTTGTCTTTACCTGCACAGGTGAGGCCACGCCCACCTCTAGTCACATGCAGAGGAAGTCTGTCCCAGCCCAGAAGGAAACAGGAAGTTTACCTGCTGGCTGGACAAACATTCCTCCCCATGTGTAAACATGTTCACTCTATTCACTCCAAGAGAGTCCATTCCACTGTTGAATCCACTTGTTTGCGGGCAACACGATATTCAGTGCACACTCCTCCCCCTGCCAAAGAGATATTTGGGACCAGCGCTTCTTTGAAAGTCAATGCTAATTCCAGCAGCAAGCAGATTTAGTCCTGGGGGGCATGCCGTGAAATGGAGAGGGTGGATGGGGGGGGGGGGAATCTCCTGCTCTCATAGCATTAGAACTCGTGGACACCCAAGGAAGCTGAATGTTGGAAGACTCAGGGCAGATAAAAGGAGGTTCTTTTTCAAGCAGTGCCTAGTTAAACTATGGAACTCCCTGCCACTGTAATGGCCACCAACCTGGATGGCTCTAAAACAAGAACGGACAACTTCATTGAGGAGAGGCAACCCTGTATTAGGAAATTTTTTATATCTGATGTTTTACCATTTTTATGTGTTGTAAGCTGCCCAGAGTGGCTGGGGAAACCCAACCAGATGGAGGGGAGAGGGCTCTTGTGTTTGAATCCTGCTTGTGGGTTCCCCACAGACATCTAGCTGTCCACTGAGAGAACAGGATGCTGGACCTGGTGGTCTGACCCAACAGGGTCTTCTTATGTTCTCCCTACCCTGAATATTCATGATCAGCTCCAAACTCAGGAAGAATTTCAACCACCTTCTTTGGACCTCCCCTATTGGGAGTTGGCCCTAAACATCTGGCAAGCCCCAGCTCCATCTAGATCAGTATTGTCTACTCTGACTGGCAGCAGCTGTCCAGGGTTTGAGCCCTGCCTGAAGATTGAACCTTGGACCTTCGGCATGCAAAGCAGCTGTCCTACCACTAAGCAACAGAACTTTCCCCGCTTTCACCTTTTTATAGATTGATGGTTTTGCCTCCCGCGCAACATCCAGGTCTTTCTATCCCATAACAGATGGCGAGCTTCCATTATTTCCAGGATGCTGATGAGGCTTTTCCGTTAACACCACTCTCCTGCTGAACTTCTGGATGTGTTTTCGCTTCGCTCCAAGGCCCCCTTCTCTCGTTTTGGGATCTTCCCAATTTAATCAAAAGAGGGTAATTGACAAGCTGTTCACCTCTTCTTCTGGATCATTAAGGCACTCACCGAACAAGAGGGAAGCACCTGTAGGTACCTGGAGAGAATTCCTCACCAGCTCCTGCTGCTTGCTAAGCCTTCTTCCTCTTGCAGACCTGAAATGTAACCATAATGATCATTCAAGCTCCCATCAGAGCCAAACAAGCAAGGCAGTATTGATTCCTACCCCGCTCCCCTCCTTGTTGCCTCGTTGGCACCTGGGCGCAAGTTACCCTGACAGCTGCAATGAGGGCAAGGATGAGGCACCAAGGGGGCAGCCAGGAGCAGAGGTGCGTCTCTTGGAGTCTTTTGGAGGCTCTCCGCGTGAGGCTCTGCAGCTCCTGCTGCAATTTCTCCAGGTTGTGGGAAGTTCAAAGCGGAATTTGAAAGGTCTGATTCCTTTGGAGGAGCCTCTGGAAAACAACCAGCTTTTACAGAAGGGGCAATCAAGTTGCTGCAGCAAGCCCAGGCCACGAGGCAGAATCGTAGAATTGTTGGAGGAGTTGGAAGGGACCCCTGGGGTCATCTAGTCCAACCCGCTGCAATGCAGGAATCTCGACTAAAGCATCAATGACAGGTGGCCATCCAACTTCTTAAAAACCTCCAGGAAGTAAATAAATAAAAATCCTTAACTAAGAGTGGAAATTGTAGAAAGATTTTGACAGATTTTTCTGAGCACTCGGGGTCCAAAGTACAGAATTTAAAACAACTGTTGTTGAGGCATTTCACTCCGGATTTGCTAGACAGAGGATAATGACAGGTGGGTGTCCTGACCTCCCGCCACCCCCATAAATCCTGGTTACGACCATGGCTTCTATTTGGGTCATTTGGCTGACCGCTGTGAGAAAGGGAAGGTGGACTACATGGGCCACTGGGCTGATCCAACAGGAACTCACATTCTTCTGTAGCTCCCTGTCAAGATGCAAGGATGGTGGGGGGTCTCTTCATTTGAACACGAGGAGGCCCGCTGATTTTACTGCATCTTATGCAAACATGGAAACGAGGGCAAATGCATCGTTTGAATCACATGCAATTGGCTAGCGGTTTCCAGCAAAGAACGCAGGCCGTGTTTAAAGACTGCAGGCGAGGAAAGAGTTGCTGTCAGTAGGCAGCCTCTGTTTGCTTTTATGGGAAATGATGAATAGAGCTAAATATGTCTCTGGGCTGCCTAAGCACCGCCTTGCCAGGCGTACAATAATCGCTGGCAAATATTTGCAGGGTGGGAAGATCTGAGCAGGAGATAGATAGATGGTGAGTAGCCAAATAGCAAGATAGACGCTCGGGTCTGTGGAGGCCGCAATTTCCCTGCAAACCTCTCCGTCGTTGATCACGCAGCCAAGTGGGGCAGGTTCTTCGTCAATAAGGTGCACGATCTTCTGCATAGAGTGAGGCTGCTGAAAGGGCCCTGGGAGGCAGGAAAGGGCTGATGGATATGCAGTCGGAACCTACAATAGTGGGTGCATTTTGCTTGCACTTTGCAGCTTCTAACTTAAATATATACAGCCCGGGTTAAGCTTTAATCTAGAAAGTGCTTTTCCTTCCAATGGCTGGAGCAAAGCAGTTAATGCAATGTAGCTGAGGGCTGGAATTCTACTTGAGAAGACCTGGCTTTAAATCCTTACTAGTGGTTTTGAAAGAGGAATAAACAGATTCAGGGAGGAGATGGTCATGAGGGCAGCAGTGCTTCTCAAAACCAGTTGCTGCAAAACACAGGAGGGGAGAGTTGCTCTTGTGCTCAAATCCTTCTTGCTGGTTTCCCACTTGCATCTGGTGGACCACGGTGAGAACAGGATGCTGGACTAGGTCAGCCATTGGCCAGATCAAGTGTTCTGGTTGGGTGTTGTTGTTTAGTCGTTTAGTCGTTTAGTGGTGTCCGCCTCTTCGTGACCCCCTGGACCAGAGCACGCCAGGCCCTCCTGTCTTCCACTGCCTCCCACAGTTTGGTCAAACTCATGCTGGTAGCTTCGAGAACACTGTCCCACCATCTCATCCTCTGCCATCCCCTTCTCCTTGTGCCCTCCATCTTTCCCAACATCAGGGTCTTTTCCAGGGAGTCTTCTCTTCTTCTGAGGTGGCCAAAATATTGGAGCCTCAGCTTCAGGATCTGTCCTTCCAGTGAGCACTCAGGGCTGTTTTCCTTCAGAATGGAGAGGTTTGATCTTCTTGCAGTCCATGGGACTCTCAAGAGTCTCCTCCAGCACCAGAATTCAAAAGCATCAATTCTTTGGTGATCAGCCTTCTTTATTGTCCAGCTCTCACTTCCATACATCACTACTGGGAAAACCATGGCTTTAACTATACGGGCCTTTGTTGGCAAGGTGATGTCTCTGCTTTTTAAGGTTTGTCATTGCTTTCCTCCCAAGAAGCAGGCGTCATTTAATTTCGTGACTGCTGTCACCATCTGCAGTGATCATGGAGCCCAAGAAAGTAAAATCTCTCACTGCCTCCATTTCTTCCCCTTCTATTTGCCAGGAGGTGATGGGCCCAGTGGCCATGATCTTCGTTTTTTTGATGCTGAGCTTCAAGCCTTGGGCAATTCTCTTCCTTCCTCCCTCCCCCCCTCTTTCTCAGTTGCCCTGAACTCTATGTAAGGAAGGGTCAGATCCAAGCACAATATCTATAACTTTGTTGCACCTGCCCTCACAAAGGCCCTGTGAGCTAGATTGCTATTAGACCCATTTTACAGAGAGGGAACTGAGGTGAGTCTAAGCATCCCTATTTTCCAGGGATGTCCCTGATTTAGAGAAGCCGTCCCGGTTTCTGATTTGATCCCAGAATGCCCCACTTTCCCTTAGAATGTCCCTTTTATCACTGGAGAAATGTTGGAGGGTATGGAATTTTCTGACTCCCGAGCCATCTGAAGGCAATCCTTTATAGGGAAGTGGTGTTTTTTAAAAAAAAGTTTAATGTTTTATTATGTTTTTATATATGTTGGAAGCTGTTCAGAGTGGCTGGGGCAACCCAGTCAGATGCGGGTGGTATAAATAGTCAAATTATCCTTCTGGAATAGGACATCCCTATTTTCCCTGGAGAAATATTGGAGGTTATGTGAGCCTGGTGAGTCTCCGGCTCTCCCAGATAACAGACCATCTATTGCAATTGATATACAGTTACTGAAGCTATTTTCTCTGTAAGCACCTTTTGTGCAGTGCCAGGGGCGTATGGTAGTCTGGCTTTTGCGGGCTTCTCGGCCCTGGCTTTAGACAAGGCAGGTGGGTGGACTGGATACCCACCAGGGTCCTTAATATACGGTTACCAGATTTTTTTCAATGAATCCGGGGACACTTTTTTTTTCTTTTTTTGGAAGCTGAGTAGCAACAGGGAGTCAGTAGTGGGGATGGTGAGGCAAAAGACCCTGGGCCCAAGCACACATGCATATTGTATAAAGGTGCAAAGCCCTTCTTTCGCACCCTGTGAAACATAAATGCACAGAGTTTTTAAAAAACTAGGCAATGGCTGCCTGCCTGCAGCTCCTGAGCCTCCCCTGATCTGTCAAAACAAAGGGGGAAGGGGGCAGGAGATTGGAGGAGGCTTGGGAGTCATGGGTGGGCAGTGTGCCGTTGTCCAGTTTTTTTAAAAAAACTGTGCATTTATTTTTCACAGGATGCGAAAGAAGGGCTTTGCACCTTGCCCTGAAGAGAAACCGTGTGCCTTGTGCCCCTCCTGGGCAAAGGCCGCCCGCCCGCAACTCCCAAGCCTCCCCCATCAGTCAAAACAAAGGGGGAAGGAGGAAGGAGATCTGTACCGCCGGATGTCCCCGGTTCCCCTTTGGCAGTGGTGGCGGCAGTGGCAGGCAGCAGCGTGGAGCCAGCCAGAGCCAACTGTGCTACCAGGCTGGCTCCGGGTTGCTGAGGCTGCCACTGCCGCTGCCATGTTTCCCAGGGACAGATTTGCAAATCTGGGGACATTCCGGGAACAGAATTTGTCCAGGGACAGATTTGCAAATCCGGACATCTGGTAACCCTACCTTAATAATGAGAATTTTTTTTTTGCAAGGGGCCAAAGAGGTAAGTGTGTTTTTATTGGTGACAACACCTCCCTCTGCCTCTTCTGTGGCTAATTCATCTCCCAGCCATTCCGTGGCATTTGTCATCCTGAGTGCTTAGCGGGCATTAAAAATACATCACACATGAACTCTCCTGCCAAAGCAAATATGTGATGCCTTCATCTGCCTTTTCAAGCTCAGATGCTCTGTTTCCCCTGCATTCTTTTGAACTCCCTGAGAAAGGAGGCCCCCGTTATAAAAGCAATCCCAAGCACTTTGCCACTCAGAGCTCTAATACCTCGAAACCTCCAGAGGGCAGGAGCGAACAGCGTGGAGGGCAGAGGAGTCCTGCTAATAGCTGGGGATGTTGCAAAGTTCATGGGGCGAAAGGGCAGCAGGATGCTCAATCAGGAGAGGTGGGTTGGGCTGGGGGGCAGCAGCTGAGTAGGGGGGCACTCAGCTCAAAGGGGGGGGGCATGCTGCCTGCTGTTCGTGCAAGAGGTTCCCTGGTTCAACTTCCAGTTAAAAGGCTGGGAAAGGGCCAAGGCCCCTGGAGAGCTGTCCCTGCTGCTCAGAGCGGAGAGCATTGGGTTGGATGGATCAATGGCTTCACCTGGGAGAAGACAGCTTCCTGGATTCCCTGTGGATTGATCCGGTATGGATCCATGTGGGGCTGAGGTCCTAAGCTGGGTGATGCGAGTAAACAGAAGGGTATTGAGAAGCTGGAAGGTGTGCAGAGGAGGGCAACCAAGATGATCAAGGGTCTGGAAACCAGGCCTGATGAGGAACGGTTGAAGGAGTTGGGGTGTTTAGCCTGGGAAAGAGGAGACTGAGAGGAGAGAAAATAAATACTAATAATAAATTTTTATTTATACCCCACCCTTCCCGGTTCAAAAACCGGGCTCAGGGTGGCTAACAAGAAATTTAAAACACTTAGTTACAAAACCAGCATAAAATACAGTATAAAGACATGAATAACAATAAAATTCAAAAATCAATTTAGGGGAAATAATCCCCAGGGCTAGCTGGCTGAATTGGTCCTACTTGGGCCAGCGAGGAGACGAGGGGAGAATTAGCTGTGGGGTCTCAAAGCAGGTAATCTTCATAACAGGGGAGGAGGAGGGAAGAGAAAGGAAATAAAAGATCAAGGCCCTGGCCCTGGTGGAGGATAGTCTGACTTCCTTAAGGCCCGGGACCTCTAAACTGTAGTTGTTCATGGACCTTAAGGTCCTCTGTGGGGCAGACCAGGAGGGGTGGTCCTGTAGATATGAGAAGATAAGAAATTTATCTTTGAATGTCTGAAGAGGTGTCACATGGAAGGTGGAGCAAGCTTGTTTTCTGCTCCTCCAGAGGGTGAGACCTGAACCTACGGCTTCAAGTGACGAGGAGATTCTGATTGAACATCAGAAAGAACTTTCCAAGAACTGTTTGACAGCGGAACTGTCTCCCTCCGAGTGGTGAGTTCTCCTTCCTGAGAGGTTGGATGGCCATCTGAGAATCCTCCAGAAAAACAGTCTCTCAAAGGACCTGTTGATGGCATTTTACCATTGTACTGTTGACTGTATTAACTTACGGTCTGTGTGTGTGGTTCGGGAGCTGCCCGGTCGGGGGGGGGGGGGAACAATGCTGTCCAGGGTTGTAAAGACTGTGGAGAGAATAATTGGGGGCACTCTTCCAATCTTGGATCAAATCTACGCTTCCAGGTACCATAAGAAAGCTGCAGAAATAGTGCAGGATAGTGCGCACCCCGGGAATGATCTCTTTCAGCTTCTGCCTTCTGGAAGAAGGTTGTTGTTGTTGTTGTTGAGTTGTTTAGTCGTGTCCGCCTCTTCATGACCCCCTGAACCAGAGCACACCAGGCACTCCTGTCTTCCACTGCCTCCTGCAGTTTGGTCAAACTCATGCTGGTAGCTTCGAGAACACTGTCCAACCACCTCGTCCTCTGTTGTCCCCTTCTCCTTGTGCCGTCCATCTTTCCCAACATCAGGGTCTTTTCCAGAGAGTCTTCTATTCTCATGGCCAAAGTCTTGGAGCCTCAGCTTCAGGATCTGTCCTTCTATTGAGCACTCAGGGCTGATTTCCTTCAGAATGGAAAGGTGTTTTTTTTCCTTAAAAAAAAAAAGAATATTTTTTCATTAACCGACCAATCACATCAAATCAAACCAAATTACATAAATTCCAAATTACACAGCCGAATTTTAAATTTTTGTTGGGGGTACCCATATTTCAAGTTCCGAAGGGGATCCAATCAACTTCTTGCTTCTTGCTGCTGTTTTAATGTCCACAAATCTAACCTTATGATGTTCACAGTACTATCCAGTCCTTTCTTCTTGTTTTTCCACATCTCTTGTTGTTATTTTCATATATTTTTCCTTTCTCTTTGTGACCTCTGACAGTCTCCACAAGCTGGTTAGACAGTTTGTAATCCTGCGTGGATATTATTATTTTTTATCCAGTAGCCATATCCAGACGTTTTTCATGTAACATCATTTCCATACATCAAAACAGTCTTAGCGTCATTAATCTTCACCAATCTGCCTCCTTTCTCAAAACCTCTGAGGAGATTCACCAGGAATGCAGTCTGAAGACAAGTCCGTTCCTTCTCTCAGCTATAAATCCTTTGGCAAGATGGCGACTCTGAATTAATTGCTGCGCCATTCCAAAAGCTCTTATTGCTTCTCGATCTCCATAAAGCATACTTTTGGTTAAAGTTTATCTCCACACAGACCTTAATCATCCTGCTTGGGTCAGTTCAACTGACGGTTCTAATGAGGAGGGGCTCTTGTAAATCACATAGAAGGAAAGTAAAAAAGGTTTCCCCCCCCCATTCAGCCTCGTTGTCAACATACCCCGCCTTTGGTGTATCTTCATCGTAAAATATTCCTGTTTCTCCAGCCCGTCGTCTTCTTTCGCAGAGGTCACTTAAATTAGCAGACTTCACTCCCCTTCTTCACTTGAAATATGTGCATTTGCTTCTTTTGTAATTAATTATTCCAAATTGCTGCAGCTAGTGCGCGATCAGAGACAGTGCCCAGGAGAGCCGTGGTCCACACGGGGGCATTCTGCCTAGGGCCCTCACCCCCTTCTTTCGAATTAGGGGGTGATTTATGGGCACAGCAGGCAAGGGCAGTGTTCCCCATTTCCTTGGGGCAACAAGGGAGGCTGCCTACTCCCATAACAGCCTCTTAATTACCCCGTGTGGGTTGGAGAGATGGTATTGTCGGCCATCTTCCAATGCGCCCCCTAGTGGCCCCCCTGAAAGGTTTGATCTTCTTGCAGTCCATGGGACTCTCAAGAGTCTCCTCCAGCACTAGAATTCAAAAGCATCCATTCTTCGTTGATCAGCCTTCTTTATGGTCCAGCTCTCACTTCCATACAGTGGTACCTCAGGTTACATACGCTTCAGGTTACATACGCTTCAGGTTACAGACTCTGCTAACCCAGAAATAGTGCTTCAGGTTAAGAACTTTGCTTCAGGATGAGAACAGAAATCGTGCTCCGGTGGCACGGCAGCAGCGGGAGGCCCCATTAGCTAAAGTGGTGCTTCAGGTTAAGAACAGTTTCAGGTTAAGTACCTCCGGAATGAATTAAGTACTTAACCTGAGGTACCACTGTACATCACGACTGGGAAAGGTACAGGGTTATTAAGACTAGGACTAGCCGCCTGAGAAACAGTTTCTATCCAAATGCGATTTGGGTTTTAAACTCAGTGTAAGGAGTCTCTGTGGGAGTATATTGTATTTAATTACAGGGTATCAGAGTTTTTAGGGGGCTAACTAGGCTGGGATAGCAGGCTTTTGAATGTCTGATGTAGATTTTTCAATTTCGTTGTTCTGTATGGGACAATGACAATAAAGATTATCGTATCATATCTGTCAAGGATTCTTTGGTTGTGATTTGTGCATTGCTGGGGGTTGGACTAGATGTCCCTTGGAGTCCCTTCCAAGTCTCCAATTCTATGATTCTACCTATTGTTTTGTGATTCTGGTTCCACTCCTTCCTAGCCACAGGGTGAATTGTGCTGCTCCACAGGATCAGGTGCCTAGAGGGAGCTTGGCTTTCAGAGAATACCCTTCCCCAGCCTCTGCACTTCCACTAATAGCAATTAGCTTGCATATTGATGTCATGCGCGTATTTATTTATTTGTGTTTCAATGGTTGCCTTGCAATGAAGAGTGAGATCTATGCCAGATATTCAAAGCAGGCGAGTAATCAAGAGGGATAGAAGAAGAGGGAATAGGCGAGAGATAAATTAGGGATATAAAAGGCACAAATTTAGAGCGATTCATAAAGGAAAGAAGAATGGATCTCAATATTCCTTCAAACGGCCTCTAATCGTATCAGGAGGAGGGGGAGAGGCAAAGTCTATTTATGGTTCGGAGTGGGGGAAAGCTGTTTTCTTGAACTCTTCTGAAATTGCCACGTAAATACAACTGCGGTTTGAACAAACTCACAGAAGCCATTTGGGCAACAGAATAAGCAATTGAAAAGATTGCAAAGGCGGATCTCACCCTGATGATGATATACTGGAAAATGCTGGGCAGCATCTCAAAGATATGAAATGAAGGGCAAGGCTGAGCGTCCACAGGGCCTGCAATCTTCATGGCACCAATATTTGTGAATTCTATACAAAATGGTGAGATTACTGCTGTGCAGAAACCCTGTTCTCCCGTTTCTCAAAAAGTTTTCCTCCCTGGCAAAGAGGTTTTATTTCTTGTTCTCAGGTATTTTAGAATTTCTTTAACATTTTCGGCGGAGGCAGACTTTGAGGTTAAACTTCTCACTACAAGGTAGCCACTGGTGGTTTGTCTTTTTTCCGTCCCGTGAAACATTTACCTGGTTGACTCCTCCTTCGTTTTTAAACGGAGATTAGATGGTGATGTGTCAGGGATTCTTTCGCTGTGATTCCTGTATCTTAGGGGGTTAGACTAGATGTCCCTTTGGGGCCTCTTCCAACTTCACAATTCTATTGTTCTGCTACCTTCCCGGTCTGAAAAAAGCCCCATGAACGTGCAAAGTAACAAAAGCATTCTGGGAAATAAAATATAATGAGTTTAAAATCACATTTGTGAAAAGAATGGAGGCTTTTTTGCTAGGCCTTTTAGGTACAGAGATTCTGAAGGAGCAGAAATGACTTTTCATGTATGGCTGATGAAGATGATGGACTATGTCAAAATGGAGAATCAGAGACCAGGACGAGAAGAAGTTTAGGAAAGAATGGGATTTTAAAAAAACAATTTTAATGTATTTTTAATCTTTGTTGGAAGCCACCCAGAGTGGCTGGGGAAACCCAGCCAGATGGGTGGGGTATAAACATATTATTATTATTATTATTATTATTATTATTATTATTATTATTTTAAGAGAATATTGTAAACAACTAAAAACTTTGGCAGGATTAGAGTAACGCTTGTAAAAGACAAAATATAATGGAAAACCTAATAATAGATGCAACAAATTGGGAAACAAGGATAAGCTGAAGAAAAAGGGTTTGACAATGAAAACCAGAGAAGGGAGGGGGGAAGTCAAGGGATTCTGAGAATCGTAAATGTAAAGGTGATTGATATGTTTGAACTGAAATTTGTTTATGTAAAATTCAAGTTAAAAAATTTTATATAAAAAGGGGGGGGGAACTCCCTCCTGCTATCTCTCCTTGGGTTTTAAGTGAAGCAAGGGGTGATGGGGAGACTGGTTACTAAGCAGTACGTTCACTGGTTTTGTTTTTAAGAGAATTCCTTCCTTTTACTTTATTGGGGGGGGATTTCCACAAAGATTTCTTTCAAGTAAAAATAAAAATAGCAGTGAACAGATCACAGGGGCATCCTGAGTATTTTGTCCCGCCTTTGGCTTGGGGGGTCTTCAATCAGTGGTACATAGCACAAGATTCCATAAATAGTGTCTCCGAAAAATTTTACACATCACTTGGGAAGACAGGCGAACTAATGTCAGAGTACAGTGGTACCTCAGGTTAAGTGCTTAATTCGTTCCAGAGGTCCGTTCTTAACCTGAAACTGTTCTTAACCTGAAGCACCACTTTAACTAATGGGGCCTCCCGCTGCTGCTGCGCTGCCGGAGCACAATTTCTGTTCTCATCCTGAAGCAAAGTTCTTAACCCGAGGTACTATTTCTGGCTTTGCGGAGGCTGTAACCTGAAGCATATGTAACCTGAAGTGTATGTAACCCAAGGTAACACTGTACTGGAAGAAACAAAGATCACCAGTGTTGAAGCAATGATTCTTCAACATCAACTTCGTTGGACTGGTCATGTTGTGCGGATGCCTGATGATCGTCTTCCAAAGCAACTACTCTATTCTGAACTTAAAAATGGAAAGCGTAATGCTCGTGGTCAACAAAAGAGGTTTAAGAACTCTCTCAAGGCAAATCTAAAAAAAATGTAGTATAAACACCAACAATTGGGAAACTCTTGCCTGCAAGTGCTCCAGTTGGAGAACAGCCTTTACCAAAGGTGTCATGGGTTTTGAAGACTCTCGAACTCAGGATGCAAGGGAGAAAAGTGCTAAGAGGGAGACACGCTTGGCAAATCCACACCATGATCAACTGCCACCCGGAAACCAATGTCCCCACTGTGGAAGGACGTGTGGATCCAGAATTGGCCTCCACAGTCACTTGTGGACTCATTGTTCAAATCGTGTTCATTGAAGACAATCTTACTCGGCTAGGAGGGATCTCCGAAGAAGCAGCAGCACTTGGGTACACCAGGCTCCTCCCCACTGGCACCTCTGACCCCTCAACCTCTGGGTCTGAGTCTACATCATTGCTGAGCATTGGGGTCAAGCCACTGAGGATGAACGAAGGACTATCCTATCTTTTTCTTACCTCCCCCTGCCTTCTACCTATCTGTCCACAAACAATTTCCACTGATCTTCATCGGATTCCACCATTCTCTCTGGCCAGGCTCCTTCTGTATTGTGTAAACTATGAAACTCCCTGCCGCAGGGGGCAGTGATGGCCATCAGCCTGTTGTTGTTATTATTGTTTAGTCGTTTAGTTGTGACCCCCTGGACCAGAGCACGCCAGGCACTTCTGTCTTCCACTGCTTCCTGCAGTTTGGTCAAACTCATGCTGGTAGCTTCGAGAACACTGTCCCACCACCTCGTCCTCTGCCATCCCCTTCTCCTTGTGCCCTCCATCTTTCCCAACACCAGGGTCTTTTCCAGGGAGTCTTCTCTTCTCATGAGGTGGCCAAAGTATTGGAACCTCAGCTTCAGGATCTGTCCTTCCAGTGAGCACTCGGAGCTGATTTCCTTCAGAATGGATCGGTTTGATCTTCTTGCAGTCCATGGGACTCTCAAGAGTCTCCTCCAGCACCAGAATTCAAAAGCATCCATTCTTTGGTGATCACCCTTCTTTATGGTCCAGCTCTCACTTCCATACATCACTACTGAGAAAACCATAGCTTGAACTATACGGGCCTTTGTTGGCAAGGTGATGTCTCTGCTTTTTAAGATGCTGCCTAGGTTTGTCATCAGCCTAGATAGCTTTAAAAGAAGGTTAGACAAATTCATGGAGGAGGAGAGGACAGACAATGCTTCTGTTGTTTTATATATATATATATAATATTTTATTGAGTTTTACACAAAAAAGCATGAAAAAGCAAACATTACAAATGCTTCTGAACATCACTTGCTGGAAACCACAGGAGGAGAATGTGCTCTTGTGCTCGGATCCTGCTTGTGGGTTTTCCCCAGGTGGGCTATTGGCCAGATCCAGCAGCCTCTCCTTATATTCCCTTGGACAGCAACCACCACATGGGTACTGCTGCATGAACGTTAACCAGCCCCCAATGGAAACATGGCACCCGATGAAAACCAAGATTTTTAAAAATTAAAAAAAATCTCACAAACAGCCCAAGTACATCGTGCGTAATTATATAATTTGCATCTGAGTGTTATTTTTGTTTATTGAGATTTTTAATCCCCTTATCCCCAAAGGCCTGGAGTGAGAAGTAACATTTTAAAAAGCATGTGGAATATAAATGTTAAAAGTCTGAAACATAGCTCCACGCCGTTTCTGGGTTTCTGCCTCCCTCCCTCTCCCCCGCCTCTAATTTCCGTGTAATCGAAAACGCCTCTCCCAATTTGACATTCAAACAAGCCCCCCTGCATTTTACAATCCGTTTGAGTCTTGTGTGTATTAATTCTCCCTACTAGGGGAGCAATGTTTTCCCTCCCTCCAACTGCCAGCTCGTTCCCCACGAGTCTTTCTCTGGCCCACAATTCAGCCTCCCGCAGTAATTTGCTTGGCTTTGAAACTGCGGCTCTGCTTCCTCTCCCCCCCCCCCGCCCTTCCTCTCCTCAATTTGCTTGCAATTCCTCTGTTAGCAATTAGAACACTTTGTTTAAAGACAAATAAGATTTAATGCAATCTTCTCCCCCTCCCTGTCCTTCCTTGGCAGCCTCTTAAACTGGAGCCACTCAGACACCTCACAGCCAATTGGGCAGAACCCGACTCCCTCTCATGTTTCTATTCCGGACATGCCTGTCTACACTGCAAATTTAGCCTGGGAAGTTCACTCCAAAGGCAGCCAACACAACTTGGAGATGAATCGGAGGGAGGGAGAGAGGGAGCCCCAGGAGACTGTGCTGGGCAGATAAAAGAAAGGACTTGTTCATGCTGTGCAGAGTTAAACTCTAGAACTGTCTCCCAGAAGAGGTAGCAATGGCTACCAACTTGGAGGGTTTCAAAAGACGATTACAGTGGTATCTTGGTTCTCAAACGTAATCCGTTCCAGAAGTCCATTCCAAAACCAAAGTGTTCCGAAACCAAGGCATGCTTTCCCATAGAAAGTACAGTGGACGCTCAGCTTGCGAATGTGATCCGTGCAGGATGCATGTCCGCAACCCGCAGTGGTGCATCTGCGCACGCGCAGGTTGCAATTTGGCACTTCTGCACATGCGCAAAGCGTGATTTAGCGCATGCGCGACCGCCGAAACTCAGAAGTAACCCATTTCGGTACTTCCGGGTTTCGGCAGTCCGCAACCCGAAAAAACTGAACCTGAAGCGTCTGTAAGCCAAGGTATGACTGTAATATAAAATGGATTAATCCGTGCCAGACTTTTTAAAACAACCCCTAAAACAGCATGAATTTAACATGAATTTTACTATCTAACGAGACCATTGACCCATAAAATGAAAGCAATAAAAAATGTACTGCAGTCACACAATCAATCAGCAGCTGAACTGGGTTCCACACAGTCACAAAAACAAAACAAAAAGGGCAGCGAAAACAAAAACACAAAATAAATAGCAAAAACAGACAGACCTCAGCGTAACACTCAAAACGGAGCACGTTCAGCTTCCGAAAAAGGTTTGCAAATCTGAACACTTACTTCTGGGTTTGCAGTGTTTGGGTTCCAAGTTGCTTGAGTACCAAGGCATTTGCGAACCAAGGTACCACTGTATTCTCTGGTTTGCCCACAGTGGCAGGCTGATCTCAACCGCTCACTCTTTAACTGGCACAAGCTGCCCGGTGCTTGGGAACGAGGCCATTTTCTCCGCTTGCTGGGCCTTTGGACATTTTCTTTTGACAGACCTCAGAGTAACACTCCAAACGGATGTGTGGCCCTCAAAACAGAAGTATAATACTCAAAACAGAGCACCCTTCCCTGCCAGAAATTAGCAAGGTGGTTGGATACTAGTGGCAGCAAGTCAGCAGGTGTCCAAGCCTCACCAACTGGTACTGATTTCCCTTTCTTTAGGCCAAGGGCAGATGCACAGCACCCATTGCTAAATACATTTTAGAAAGTCTCAGCTCTCTGTCTCTTCCTTGGGACGGCAATTTCTCCATCTGCAAGCCTATATATAGTGCCGCACTGAATAGAATCCCAGTATCGTCGGAGCCAGAGAGAATGTGAAAGACGTCAATCAGAATGCGTTCTCTAAAGCTGTGTGGAAATGGCCTCACGAAATTCTCCAGCCTCTTTGTCAGCAGATGAAGGGGGGGGGGAGAGATGATTCTCCAACAGTTTATTGGGAGTTGCGGGGGGGTTGGAGATGGGGCAGTTGGAAATGGGGCATGGGGAGGGATGACAGCTGCCACCCCACAAAAAACCATGAAGAATATTCAGAGTAAGTCCACATTATCTAGAGGAAGAAGAAGTTCATTAGGCAGAACGTGCCTTGCAGAAGTCCTGCTGGTGCACCAGGAACCAGAAGCGAAAAGCTGATGATCTTTGTGACAGAATCAAAGTCTTCATTTCCTGGTGCAGCAGCAAGTAGCATCAGTTTTTGAAAAGTGGCTACATTTCTTTCTAGTGCACATGTTTAAATCTTTGTGATTGTTGTTGGAGTCATTAATTTGGTAAAAAGTGACTCAGGGGTTGTTGCTTTCCTTTTAAGAAACAAAGCTGTGCTCTCCCAAGCTCACATGTTGACACTGCTGTCTCAGCAACGTCTAAGCTGGCTTGGTCATGCCCACAATAATAATAGAATAATAAAAATAATTTATTATTTATACCCTGCCCATCTGGTTGGGTTTCCCCAGCCACTCTGGGCGGCTTCCAACAAAATATTAAAATACAGTAATGCATCAAACATTAAAAGCTTCCCTAAACAGGGCTGCCTTCAGATGTCTTCTAAAAGTCTGGTAGTTGTTCTCTTTGACATCTGGTGGGAGGGCGTTCCACAGGGCGGGCGCCACCACTGAGAAGACCCTCTGCCTGGTTCCCTGTAGCTTGGCTTCTCGCAGGGAGGGAACCGCCAGAAGACCGGGCAGAACGATGGGGGTGGAGATGCTCCTTCAGGTATACTGGACAATATGGAAGATGGCAGGACCTCCAAGGATGTGGTCTTTGAAGAGCAGGCTTCCAGCACCAGGCACATTTGCAGACCAACTCTGCGCTACAAAAGAGGTCTGGTAACATGACATGAAGACTGGCAACACCAACCCTGGCCAACAGTGCCTGGAGACAGATAGGTTGCATATCCATAGCAATGACCAAGGAGGAATGACCACTGGGAGGGAGAAGAAAGGCCTTGGTGCATCTGCAGCAGTACAACCTTCATCTGCCCCAGCTGCAATGAAACATGTCTCTCCCCTATCGGTCTCTACAGCCACAGCAGGCACTGTAAGTCTCCAAAGGTTTGACTTCACCCCTGAAAACACACTCTTCCAATGTCTCCCAAGACAGACGGACGCCAACAGTTATGTTTGGTGGTACAAAACTACACTTTTGTGGTAGCACAAAGGCATTGCCCCCCTCTCCTCCCCCCTTATTATGTCTGCCCCATGCCACCCCCTCAATATTTTCCGGAGAGTTAGAGGAACCCCCAGAATTTAACTGAGAGAGATCATTCTGTTGCACAAAGGGAAATCCTTGTGTTGGTGGAACTATCTGCTTAGTGCTACGTTGAATACAACCCCTTGTGTTGGTAACACCAGACATGCGAGCTTGCATTTTGAAGTATTCTGTTTGTCTGATGATCTCCTTTGCTAGAAGTATAATAGTGGCTACACAGCAGGCAAGGCAATTTGTACACAATCTTGTACTTCTTCTGGCTTCACTTTTGTACTAGTTTAACTAGAGCAGAAACAATTTTTGTCCCACAGTTTGATCACCTTTTTGGACGCCGAAATAAACATTGTTGAATTGCAAAATGATTGGATTCCCATTTTACATTTTATATGAGTTGGTGCTTGAGCTGTGAAATGAAACCTTGAATGTTGTCGATCAGTTCTGATGGCAGCAAGGCTGGGCATTCTGCTGGCATATCCTGAATTTTTCATTTTCATTTTTTAAAAAACAACAACTACCCAATCTGTTATTTAAGTGGATCCCATAATCGGTGCAGAAATTAAGGAGCCAGCCACCATCCTGCAATGGACTAGATAACCACTGGGGTCCCTTCCAAGTCTACAATTCTACGATTCTATGGTGTGTGTGTGTGTGCCCACACAAACCCATTTCGTTTCATTTCGTTTCCACTATGTTTGCACCTGCTTATCTTTCTCTCCATGTTTTGCCTGACAAAAGATCTGAACTCGCAAGCTAGCACACTCCATTTTTTGCCAGTGGACATCAGTCCAGTGATTCAAAGTCCCTGCCATCCCTTTTTCAGATCAGGGCTTCCAGCTTATTCTCGTGACTCCTTATTTTCCAAGTACACACAGGACCCCGGTTTGCTCTGATCTTCAGTGGCTCTCCATTCCGTTTGTCAGTGGCCATTTCTATTCTTCCTCTTGCAAAGAAGGATAATAAAACGAGTTGGCTGACGGGGAGGCGTTCCCTCCCCCTAACACATCTGAAGGGACTTTAAATTCTTAGGCCTGTCATCAAAATGGAACACATCTGAGCTGGAAATGCAACCCGCTAGAGCGAAAATATATTCCCTCCACTAAGCCTGAGTGCTCTTTGTAGGCCACAGAAGAGATTTGATTCTCACTTTTAAAGGCAACTTTGAGAGGCAACAGCTCCCAGCTTCCCCCGCCTGCATGCAGCCTAGATCTGCTTTCTCTTCCCACCAGGGAATCCACATTGTCAGACATTTTCTCCTTTAGAACTATCTGACATATTGGCCCGGAATACTACAGCGAGTTTTGCTATTCCATGACACGCCGTCTTAACGGTGCAGCTTCCCTCCGCTGCTTTGATGGACAGCGCTGAACTACTCGAGCAGAAAGGGGGAGGCGTTGAAAGCTGAAGATGTGGCCAAAGGGATCTCCAGATAATCTCCTGCGAAGGACAAGAGGTGCGGAGTTCAAGCTTGCTGCCTTAGACTCTCGGGGGGACGCGATGGCTGCACATTGTAACGGCCGTAGGCTTTTGTCAAGCGAAACCTGGATAAATGGCCTTTGTCGCAGAGCACAGTGGAGACAGCCAGCCAGAGAGGAGAACCAAAGTTAAACATGGCCTGGAGAAAGTGGATGAAGAAAAGTTTTTCTCTCCCTAAACACTAGAACCCGTGGACATTGATTGGAGATGAATGTTTGAAGTCCTCTCTCGGAGGGCTTCTTCAGAGTCATGCTATGGCTTCACCAACCTGTTGTTGTTTAGTCACTTAGTCGTGTCTGACTCTTCGTGACCCCCTGGACCAGAGCACACCAGCCATTCCTGTCTTCCACTGCCTCCCACAGTTTGGTCAAACTCATGCTGGTAGCTTCGAGAACACTGTCCCACCATCTCGTCCTCTGTCGTCTCCTTCTCCTTGTGCCCTCCATCTTTCCCAACATTAGGGTCTTTTCCAGGGAGTCTTCTCTTCTCATGAGGTGGCCAAAGTATTGGAGCCTCAGCTTCAGGATCTGTCCTTCCAGTGAGCACTCAGGGCTGATTTCCTTCAGAATGGAGAGGTCTGATCTTCTTGCAGTCCATGGGACTCTCAAGAGTCTCCTCCAGCACCAGAATTCAAAAGCATCCATTCTTTGGTGATCAGCCTTATTTATGGTCCAGCTCTCCCTTCCATACATCACTACAGTGGTACCTCAGGTTAAGTACTTAATTTGTTCTGGAGGTCTGTTCTTAACCTGAAACTGTTCTTAACCTGAAGCACCACTTTAGCTTCAGGTTTAGCTTGTGCCCTCCATCTTTCCCAACATCAGGGTCTTTTCCAGGGAGTCTTCTCTTCTCATGAGGTGGCCAAAGTCTTGGAGCCTCAGCTTCAGGATCTGTCCTTTCATTGAGCACTCAGGGCTGATTTTCTTCAGAATGGATAGGTTTGGTCTTCTTGCAGTCCATGGGACTCTCAAGAGTCTCCTCCAGCACCATAATGCAAAAGCATCCATTCTTTGGCAATCAGTCTTCTTTATGGTCCAGCTCTCACTTCCATACATCACTACTGGGAAAACCATAGCTTTAACACTGGCTTCACCAACCTAGCTTCACCAACGTAGCTTCACCAACCTAGACAACTTTAAAAGAGGACTGGGTAAATTCATGGAGGAGAGGGCTATCGATGGTTATGCTCCGAGTCAGCAGTGCTTCTGAATGCCACAGGAGGGGAGAGTATTCTTGGATTCAAATCCTCCTTGGTGTTTCCGATATCTGCTTGGCCAGGGTGGAGTCAGGATGCTGGCCATAATAATAATAATAATAATAATAATAATAATAATAATAATAATAATAATATATTATTTTATACCCCGCCCATCTGGCCGGGTTTCCCTAGCCACTCTGGGCAGCTTCCAACAGAATATTAAAATACAATGACCTATTAAACATTAAAAACTTCCCTGAACAGGGCTGCCTTCAGATGTCTTCTAAAAGTCTAGTACCGGTAGTTGTTCTTCTCTTTGACATCTGGTGCGAGGGCGTTCTACAGGGCAGTCGCCACTACCGAGAAGGCCCTCTGCCTGGTTCCCTGTAACTTGGCTTCTCGCAGTGAGGGAACCGCCAGAAGGACCTCGGAGCTGGACCTCAGTGTCCGGGCAGAATGATGGAGGAGGAGACGCTCCTTCAGGTATACTGAGCTGAGGCCATTTAGGGCTTTAAAGGTCAGCACCAACAGTTTGAATTGTGCTCAGAAACGTGGTATGTCTGGTTGTGAACAGGATCCGTTCCGGAGGCCTGTTAACAACATGAAAAGCCCGCAACCTGAAGCACTGTATCTGTGCAGGTGCGCAGTGTGTTTTGGCGCTCGTGTGTGAGCACGAAGCGCAATTTGGCGCTTCTGAGTATCTGCGAGCAGCGAAAGCCGGAAGTAACCCTTTCCGTTACTTCCAGGTCACCATGGGACACAACCTGAAAAAAACCATAACATGAAGCAAATGTAACATGAGGTATGACTGTATTTAACACCAGTTAAACTGGCCAAAATGTATACAACAAAAAATGAATGTTGGAAATGTAAGGGAAAGGAAGGTACTTTTTACCATATGTGGTGGGCATGTAACAACAGGAGTTACCAACAAAAGAAGAGTGGCAGATAAAAATGATAGACTTTGCAGAACTGGCGAAACTGACGGGAAGAATATGGAACCAGCGAGACCAAGCATTCCAAAAGGCCTGAAACAAATTTATATTATATTTGTAAGCAATTAACATCATTAGCATGGTTATCTGAAGATCTGTAAGGTGAAATTGCTACGCTGTTATGATGAAGTGGGTATTCAGCTGGAGAGAGAAGCTTTTAAAACCTCTTTCACTCCCCCCCATCACTTGGTCACAGCTTGCCTGAATGTGTGAAACTGCCTCGCTTGGAAAGTCTTCTGTTTGAATTTGCACCATTAATATGAAAGTCCTGTCGCTGGTGCTTAGCCTACGATGGCTGGTTTGTCCTTGATACTACAGTCAATGAGGGATGGGAGCTCATATGTGGATCACCTCTGTCAGAAGAATTTTGCATTCCACCCACCAGAGATAAGTCAGTTATCTCCCAGTGGATGAGCAAGTCAAGAGCCTCTGATCCTGGCATGGAACACTGATTCCCTTCCAATTTACTTTCGACTCTGATTGAACTCTTGCCTGTATACTTCAGACTTTGCAGGGAGTTCAGGAGCTGTTAGACCAGAACAGTTGGTCATGTGAAAAGGTCCTTTGGGTGTCAAAGGGGTCTAAGGAGCTTGGTTGGTTCATGTGTGCTTGTTCAGATCTCAAAGGACAGCCTGGGTGGATGCTGAGCTCCAGTTTCCTGCAGAACCAATATTATCTGCATGGCGTTTTTTTTTTTTGGGGGGGGGGGTGGTTCACTAAAACAGATATATACAGTGAGGGGGAAAGTATTTGTTTGTTTATATATATATATATATATATATATATATATATATATATATATAATATTTTATTGGATTTTACGAAGAGAAAAGTTACAATAAAAA
Organism: Podarcis erhardii; assembly: GCF_964252035.2. Lineage (NCBI taxonomy): Eukaryota > Metazoa > Chordata > Lepidosauria > Squamata > Lacertidae > Podarcis > Podarcis erhardii. Next base: position 54,260,199 of record NC_138501.1, read on the forward strand.
GACATTACATACAACAAACATCGAAACACCAACAAATACCAACATTTAAACAGCAAAAACAAACAATTAAGGCACAGCCAAAAAAAGAGAAAAGAAAAATATTACAAACAATGAAAGCTTTAAAAATTAACCTAAAAAAGAAAAAAGAAACCTCTTTTCAAATTCTTATCCTTCATAACCTTATCTTCCTGACTTCCACCCGCCTTCCTTTCTTGTATTCCACTTTAAAATTGATTTAGCAAGTTCATTCTTATTAATTTTATCCTTTAAATGGGGGGGGGAGTATTTGATCCCTGCTAAATTTGCCTGTTTGCCCTCTGACGAAGAAATGACCAGTCCATAATTTTAGTGATAGGTTTATTGTTGCTGTGAGAGACAGAATAACAACAGGAAAACTCCCAGAAATCCAGAAGACAAAACTCAGAGATTGATGTGCATTATAAGGAGTGAAATAAGTATTTGATACCCTGTCAACCAGCCAGATGTCAGGCTACCTGGTATCTTCACTGTATGTAATGAGCTGAGATTAGAAGCACCTGCTGTAAGGGAGAGGTCTTACCTATAATCCCAGCTCGTTACAGTACCTGTACAGACGACACCTGTTGACAGAAGCAATCAATCCAGCAGATTCCAAAGTAGCCACCAAGACCAAAGAGTTGTCCAAGGATGTCAGGGACAAGGTTGTAGACCTGCACGAGGCTGGACTGGGATACAAGACTATTGCGAAGCAGCTGGGTGAGAAGGTGACAACAGTTGGTGCAATAATTCGCAAAGGGAAGAAAGACAAAATAACTGTCAACCTCCCTTGGTCTGGGGCTCCATGCAAGATCTCATCTCATGGAGTTGCAATGATCATGAGAACGGTGATGAAGCAGCCCAGAACTACACGGGGGGAACTTGTCAATGATTTCAGGGCAGCTGGGACCATAGTCACCATGAAAACAGTTGGTAACACACTACGCAGTAAAGGAATGAGATCTTGCAGAGCCCGCAAAGTCCCCTTGCTCAAGACAGCACATGTACAGGCCCATCTGCAGTTTGCCAAGGAGAACTGGGTGAAAGTGTTGTGGTCAGATGAGACCAAAATCGAGCTCTTTGGCATCAGCTCAACTTGCCGTGTTTGGAGGAGGAGGAATGCTGCCTACGACCCCAAGAACACCATCCCCACTGTCAAACATGGAGGGGGGCATATTATGCTTTGGGGGTGTTTTTCTGCTAAGGGGACAGGTCACCTTCACTGCATTGAAGGGACAATGGATGGGACCATGTATCATCAAATCTTGGGTGAGCACCTCCTTCCCTCAGCCAGGGAATTGAAAATGGGTCGAGGATGGGCATTCCAGCATGACAATGACCCAAAACACACGGCCAAGGCAACAAAGGAGAGGCTCAAGAAGAAGCACATTAAGGTCCTGCAGTGGCCTAGGCAGTCTCCAGACCTTAATCCCATCGAAAATCTGTGGAGGGAGCTGAAGGTTCGAGTAGTTACACATCAGCCTTGAAATCTTACTGACTTGGAGAGGATCTGCAAAGAGGAGTGGGACAAAATACCTCCTGAGATGTGTGCAAACCTGGTGACCATCTACAAGAAATGTCTGACCTCTGTAATTGCCAACAAGGGTTTTGCCACCAAGTACTAAGTCATCTTTTGCAAAGGGATCAAATGCTTATTTCACTCATTATAATGTACATCAATCTCTGACTTTTGTCTTCTGGGTTTCTGGGGTTTTTTCCTGTTGTTATTCTGTCTCTCACGGCCAGTATGGCCAACTATCGCCCAGTCTCAAATCTTCCATTCTTGGGCAAGGTGATTGAGCGCGTGTTGCTGAACAACTCCAGGCACGCCTGGAGGATGCGGACCATTTGGATCCCTTCCAATCGGGATTCAGGCCTCATCATGGGACTGAAACTGCCTTGGTCGCGCTGGTTGATGATCTCCGGCGAGCTAGGGACAAAGGTGAGAGCTGTTTCCTAGTTCTGCTGGATCTCTCAGCGGCCTTTGATACAATCGACCATAACATCCTTCTGGACCGTCTAGAGGGGCTGGGAGCTGGGGGCACTGTTATACAGTGGTTTCGCTCCTTCCTCCTGGGCCGTGTTCAGAAAGTGGTGGTGGGGGATGAGTGTTCAGACCCCTGGGCCCTCACTTGTGGGGTGCCTCAGGGTTCCGTCCTCTCCCCATGCTTTTTAACATCTATATGAAGCCGCTGGGAGAGATCATCAGGGGGTTTGGACTGGGTGTCCATCAATATGCAGATGATACCCAGCTCTACCTCTCTTTCAAATCAGAACCAGTGAAGGCGGTGAAGGTCCTGTGTGAGTGCCTGGAGGCGGTTGGAGGATGGATGGCGGCTAATGGATTGAGGTTGAATCCTGACAAGACAGAAGTACTGTTTTTGGGGGACAGGGGGCGGGCTGGTGTGGAGGACTCCCTGGTCCTGAATGGGGTAACTGTGCCCCTGAAGGACCAGGTGCGCAGCCTGGGAGTCATTTTGGACTCACAGCTGTCCATGGAGGCGCAGGTCAATTCTGTATCCAGGGCAGCTGTCTACCAACTCCACCTGGTACGCAGGCTGAGACCCTACCTGCCCGCGGACTGTCTCGCCAGAGTGGTGCATGCTCTAGTTATCTCCCGCTTGGACTACTGCAATGCGCTCTACGTGGGGCTACCTTTGAAGGTGACTCGAAAACTACAACTAATCCAGAATGTGGCAGCTAGACTGGTGACTGGGGGCAGCCGCTGAGACCACATAACACCGGTCTTGAAAGACCTACATTGGCTCCCAGTACGTTTCCGAGCACAATTCAAAGTGCTGGTGTTGACCTTTAAAGCCCTAAACGGCCTCAGCCCAGTATACCTGAAGGAGCGTCTCCACCCCCATCGTTCTGCCCGGACGCTGAGGTCCAGCGCCGAGGGCCTTCTGGCGGTTCCCTCATTACGAGAAGCAAAGCTACAGGGAACCAGGCAGAGGGCCTTCTCGGTAGTGGCACCCGCCTTGTGGAACGCCCTCCCATCAGATGTCAAAGCGATAAATAACTACCTGACATTCAGAAGACATCTTAAGGCAGCCCTGTTCAGGGAAGTTTTTAATCTGTGATATTTTAATGTATTTCTGGTTTTTATGGAAGCCGCCCAGAGTGGCTGGGGAAACCCAGCCAGATGGGCGGGGTACAAATAATAAATTATTATTATTATTATTATTATTATTATTATTATTATTATTATTACAATAAACCTACGATTACAATTATGGACTGGTCATTTCTTCATCAGAGGGCAAACGGGCAAATTTAGCAGGGGATCAAATACTTTCCCCCCTCACTGTATTCTTATTTATTCTAAAATGTCTTGACCGCTTTTTATTTAGACGTAACACTTTTAATTTAGGCATAACAAATGAAATGCTTTTAGACTTTCATATCGAATACTGGAATTTTAGAGCTGGAAGGGACCCAACGGGTCATCTAGCCCAACCCCATGTAATGCAGAAATATAATATATAATGCAATGCATTCTCCCATTTCTTGCTCGTTTGCCTCTCCCCTCCCTCCCCTCCTCTTTATCTGTGGGCTCCTCTGCTCTGCCAAAATTTATATCTGCTTGTCTTCTTCATTAATTCCATCCTTAACCCACTTTTTAGCTTTTAAAAATGCCCAAAGGAAACGCATTGATAAATGCTCAGATTAAAAGAAAACAAATATTACAATTAAAAAATATCCAATTGCATTCCTTTAGATTGCAAGCGGCAGTCTTTCTTTAAAAAGAAAAAAAAGGGGGGGACTTTATATGGGGGAAGAGAGAGCAATATATTTCTATAAATTGTCTTGTTTGTTGAGAGCATGATTAGGATTAATAGTAAATTGCATCAACAGAGTGTCTCAGTGGAAAGGCTAAACATCCAAGGCTTGAAGGAAGTTGAGGGTTCCTGCATGTCAAGGCAGCCTTCAAAAATTAGGCTGTTTGCCTTGGGAATTAATCCAAGATACTTGAGAACTCACTTATCCATACAAAAGGTTGAGGGGAGGGCAAATCTGTCTTCCAGTTTCTCCAAAGTTCTCATTTTTCCTTTCTTAGGTCCAGTGCTCCACATTTCCATATCATTTTTCAGTTTAAAAGAAAGTCCTCACAAAAATTCATCGGCATTTGGGTGTGAATTCCTTCTAATATCCACATTTTTGAATGCAATTTTGTCTCATATACACATTTTTGCAAAGTGATTTTCCCTAGCATAATGGCTTTTTTGTGTGTTACTTTCACGAATGCATACATCTTTATGCACATTTTAGTATATGCATTTTTCTACAAATCACATGGCTGGAGAACTGCAATGCAAAATTCAGAGAAATGTGAATTCCCAAGAGGGGCTGAGTTTCGGTTCCCAAGGTGTTTTGTAAAATGCAAATTAAACAGGCACACTTCTGAAAGCAAATGACCCAGTTTTGTCATTTTAACCTGCAGTAATAGTTTTATAATTATTGATCTTGTTTTATATTGTTTTATGTGACTTGCTTTTAATGTTTCTATCAGCAGTTTTAAATTAATATTTAAGATCATATATTTCTAAACTGCTTAGCAGCTCAAATAAGTATATACATTTTGTCAAATAAAAGTGACATTCTTAGAACAGAATAATCAGACATTCTTAGAACAGAACCTGGAGGTTTCGTTATGGTTGAAGAATAATTGTCAAAAAATATGTGACAAAGATCTCAAGTACAGACACTTGTAGGAAAATGCAGCAATAAATGTGAATAAAAGAAGAGCCCTTATACCATGTCAAATTAAAAAATCTGTTTTTAATGAACCGTTAAGAACTCTCTGTTTACATGTCAGATGTTCTGACAGCGCCATAACCCACACTTTTGCTAGTTACTTCTCTTGGGGAGGAGTTGAATCTTGCTGCAGCTAGATTGTTAGTGGCCTCTCTCTGCAAGTCCAAAACGTCAGATTCATTGAAGTCCATGAGTTCCAGTGCTATGAGAGAGGACGAGAAACCTTTCTCCATGCCATGAATAATTTTATATACTACTTTCAAGTTGCCTCTTACTTGCCTTTTCTCCAAACTAAAAAGTTCCACCCCCCTTGATTCCCTTGGAGTTCCCCTTTTCTGAACCTTTTCCAGCTCTACAATAACATTTTTGATGAGGAAACCGGAACTGTGGGAGATGAGAGCGCTGAATAGATGGCTTTGCCCTGCCATATCCTGCAAAGAGTTTCTTGCTCAGCATACAATGAGATTGCAGGAGTAGTTCACTGCCAACTGAGTAAGGAGTACCGTAACCTTCCCTTTACTACAAATATAGGCCTGACCTAGTTCTTGAGAGCGTTGATTGCATCTTGTGTTGGTATAACCCAATTCCAAGAGATAAAACAATAGATCACAAATAGGCTCAGCATCATTCTAGGGAACAAAGCACCCAAAATAGCAACGAAATTAGATGCAGCGCTATTTTGATGCACAACATACTTGAAAAACTGAGAATTAACAAACAGATGAATAGAAATGCAGGCTGAAACTCGTTCTTGGTAATAAACATGTCTGGAAAGCTCAAGACAATTCATTGGGGTCACCTTGTCCAACAATGCAGGGGTTGCAACAAAAGAATCCCTGACAGAAGGTGGTCAACCTCTGCTTAAAAACCTCCAAGGAAGGGGAGTCCACCATTTCCCTAGGAAGTCCACTCCGCTCTCCAACAGCTCTTGGTATCCGAAAGTTCTTCCTGATGTTTAGTCAGCATCTCCTTTCTTGTAACTTGAATCCTACTGTCAGGAGTCCGGATTCCCAGCTTGATAAGCAGAAAGCATAGGTAATTAAAAAGGAGGATTTATTGACAAAACAAGCAGATAGCTCCAGACGGCGCTAACAAAGCCCAGTCAGGCGTCACTACTCAAGATGACCCTTCTGAAGACTCCTTCTGGCGTTGACAGAAGATATTGAACTTACTACCCTTACGTCTCTTGTTTTGCTTCCTATCTAGCAGCCCTCCCATTCGCCGGCTCTTCAGATTTAGTGGCTCAGCTCCAACCTCTTCCCATTCTGAGAGGCTGTCTCGGAGACTGTTTGGGAGCTTTGGCTGTGTTCTAGCCTGCTATCAGCTACTGCCTTATCAACCTGCCCATCAAGGTCAGGAAGACCCAAAGTCTGCAGCTACCAGCTCTCCCCTGCCTGACTAACATCTAAGCCTCTCTGTTCTTCGCTGCTTTCTGCAGTTGACTGCAAACCTTTGCTGTGAGCTGGCTCATTCCTGACACCTACTTTCTGGAGCAGCAGAAAATAATCTTGCTCCATCTTCCATGATTCTGTTAGAGACAATGCAAGTAAGTAAATAAATAACTTGTAATTCTACAAACTTATCCATGGGGAAATAAGTTCAAAGGTACCTGGCACCAGGGGACACAGGTGGTGCTGTGGGTTAAACCACAGAGCCTAGGACTTGCTGATCAGAAGGTTGGCAGTTCGAATCCCCGTGACGGGGTGAGCTCCCATTGCTCGGTCCCTGCTCCTGCCAACCTAGCAGTTCGAAAGCACGTCAAAGTGCAAGTAGATAAATAGGTACCGCTCAGGCGGGAAGGTAAACGGCATTTCCATGCGCTGCTCTGGTTCGCCAGAAGTGGCTTAGTCATGCTGGCCATATGACCCGGAAGCTGTACGCTGCCTCCCTCGGCCAATAAAGCGAGATGAGTGCCGCAACCCCAGAGTCTGTCATGACTGGACCTAATGGTCAGGAGTCCCTTTACCTTTACCTTTACCTGGCACCAATCTATTGACTCTGGCCCATTGGATAGCCACCCAGAAACCAAAGGAAACTCTCTTCACATCCTGGTCCCGCCAGCTTAGATGTCATTGACAAACCACCCAGCGTCGTGAATGGAGAGTCAGCCTCAAGCCCTCTTATAACAGATCTCAGTTTGTGAAGTTTTTAAGATGCTCATTAGAAACTGTTTTCTTCCTTCTTTCTTCCACCTGAGGGTTCCCATTTGGATCCCCGACTTTCTGCATTCAATTATTTTACAGTATTAACTGGGCTGTTCTTACAGCCTGCCTACTGTAGTAAGAATTTGCTGAAACCCAAATGGAATTATAGCCGTGAGCATGCCTGACTCTTGCAAATACCCATTTTAAAAGGCCTGGAAAGCTGAGGAAAAACAGCTGCTTCCTTTGGGCATGCTCATACCTGCCGTAATTGAATCAGCACAGCTTGACCAGGCAGCCCCTCTCAGCAAAAAGCGTCTTGCTTGACCTGCAACCAAGCGAGGACATGTCAAGAAACAGCTCCGCTCAGGGTGGCCCCGTTCTCCTCCTCAAAGCATCTCCTCTCTTGCAAAGTCCTCCGTCGTTATTTAACTAGGAACCCTGTTAGACAAGGGCAATTCATTTTAAAATACTTCGCACTGGGTGCATTTCAGTTTGAGGTTTTTAAAACTAATTCCCATCTCCTCTGATTTCTGTCATTCTACTTTTTAAAAACATTTATCTAGTTTTAGAGACATTTACCTGTTGCATTTTAGGCTCTAGATAACATGACACTTGTCACCCTTTCTCAACTTCGAGTACCCAGATTTCATGGGACTAAAACTCCCATCATCCCTAGCCAGCAGGTAAGGGGTGATAGGAGTTGTAGTCTAACTACATCTGGGGACCAATGGCCAGGGGCATAGGAAAGGGGGGAGGTGGCGGGCCACCCCAAGTGCCATCATGGAGGATGGTGGCAATAATAATAATTATAATAATTTATTATTTATACCCCGCCCATCTGGCTGGGCTTACCCAGCCACTCTGGGCGGCTTCCAACAAAATATTATAATACCGTAATGCATCAAACATTAAAAGCTTCCCTAAAGAGGGCTGCCTTCAGATGTCTTCTAAAAGTCTGGTAGTTGTTCTCTTTGACATCTGGTGGGGGGCGTTCCACAGGGTGGGCACCACTACCGAGAAGGCCCTATCAAGAAACAATTACTGCCCTACGAGGGCAGTTCATAAAAAAACTTCTTCTAGGTCAGGGCGAGAGAGATAAGGAGCCAACTGCTTAGCTTGGCGGAGATGGAAAAATGCCGCCTTTGTTATAGCTGCAATCTGTGCCTCCATAGAAAGGGAGGTGTTGAAGATTACACCCAAACTCTTAACGGACGGTGCTGGCACTAATTGCACCCCTGCAAGAGATGGGAGTTGCCCCCCCCAATGCCATATCATCCCGACCCAGGGAAAGGACTTCTGTCTTCGAAGGATTTAACTTCAACTGGCTCCCACATAACCATCCAGCCACAGCTTCCAAACATCTGATCAGTGTGTCTGGGGCCGAGTCAGGATGGCCGTCCATCAACAGATAGAGTTGGGTGTCATCAGCATACTGATGGCAGCCCAAACCAAAACTCCGGACAAGCTGGGCGAGGGGGCGCATAAAGATGTTGAAAGATGCCTTCAATTCTCCCTAGTCCCTTGACTCCACCTGCCGCAACTATTCTGACCCTCTGAGTCCCTGCAATCCACATTTAGCTTCATCTTCTCAAAGGGAGAGCTAACTGGACCAGCTCAATGTACCTCTGAAAACCAGCTGCAGGGATGAATAAACAATATAGGAAGACTTTTTGTTATTTGCTTTGTTTGTTTGCTTCTCAGAGGATGCTGGTGATCCCAGACCTTTGTTCTGAGCTAGCAGGGCTCTTTTATGCAGTACTTCTAAACAGTTTCTGTCAAGAAACCACCAGTTGTGGGGGGCTCAATGTCTTCCCTTGTTTAGCTTGGCTTCCATCAACTATCCTGGCCCCTGGTCAATTCCAGTCTATAATGAACCTTGTGCAAAAGAGATTAATCTATTGCATCACAGAGACCAAACAAAACCTTCTGGTTAATTTATGTATATTTTTTTTTTTCGGAAGAAAAAAAAAATAATTACCAGAAATTACTTTCCAAAATATGCAGTGATAAAGACCCAGGCAATACTTGAGTGCATAATCTCTGAGGCCCACTTCTGCTGAGAGTGATAAAACAAGAGTAACAAACTACTTGTATCTGGCATCACACCAGCCAGCAGCTCTCGGCGCAGATACGAGCGTAATTATTTCCTGTCATTTCATCCGGGGCTCTGAAAAGAAAGGGCAGCAATTTTGAGACACCCCTGCCTTGTTGTGCAAGGAATAAAAAATGCATTCAAATGATTGTCTGCCTCCTTCAAGAGGAATGGCGGCATAGGGAAATCAGGGGGAAGGGGAGTGCGCTGCAAACCAATTTAATGAGAGCAGAGCTGGGGCCACAAGGGGGAAGGTTAGAAGCAGAGAGCACAAACCACCTGCAACTTTCTCCTGCAGAGGGTCCCATTGGAGCGAAAGGGGTTTCAATTCAGCTTCTCCGCCTTGTATATCAGACCACAGGCTGGGTAGAGAACTGAGCTCAGTGGGGGAGCAAAGCGTTAGCATGCAGATAACCCCTCTACAATCCCAGGTATTTTTGACTGCAAAAATCATTGAATTGTGGAGTTGAAACATCTAAAGAATCCCTGACAGATGGCTATCCAACCTCTGTTCGAAAGCTTCCAAGGAAGTCCCATTGTCAAACAACTCCTAGAGTAAAATCATCATCATCATCTGATGTTTATTCAGTATCTCCTGTCTTGTCATTTGCATCCACTGGTTTAGGTCCTAACTTTCAGGAGCAGCAAAAAAAATGTTTTCTTCCTCTTCCATGTGACAGCCCTTGAGATACTTGAAGACGGTTCTCATATCTCCTCTCAGTCTCCTCTGATCCAAGCTAAACACACCCAACTCCCTCAACTGTTTCTCATAAGGCCTGGTTTCCAGACCCTTGATCATCTTGGTTGCCCTCCTCTGCATATCCTCCAGCTTCTCAACACCCTTCTGTTTACTCACATCACCCAGCTTAGGACCTCAGCCCCACATGGATCCATACTGGATCAATCCACATGGAACCCAGGAAGCTGTCTTCTCCCAGGTGAAGCCATTGATCCATCCAACCCAATGCTCTCCGCTCTGAGCAGCAGGGACAGCTCTCCAGGGGCCTTGGCCCTTTCCCAGCCTTTTAACTGGAAGTTGAACCAGGGAACCTCTTGCACGAACAGCAGGCAGCATACCCCTCCTTTGAGCTGAGTGCCCCCCAACTCAGCTGCTGCCCCCCAGCCCAACCCATCTCTCCTGATTGAGCATCCTGCTGCCCTTTCGTCCCATCAACTTTCATGTGGCAGCCCTTAATATATTTGAAGATGTCTATCATATCTCCTCTCAGTCTTCTCTTTTCAAGGCTAAACATATCCAGCTCCTTCAACCGTTCCTCATCAGGCTTGGTTTCCAGACCCTTGATCATCTTGGTCGCCCTCCTCTGCACATCTTCCAGCTTGTCAACATCCTCCTTAAATTGTGGCGCCCAGAACTGGACACAGGGTGCCAGGTGTGGTCTGATCAAAGCAGAAGAAATCAATATTATTGCTTCCTTTGATAGGGACAGTAGACTTCTGTTGATGTTTAGAAGTAACAGGATTTGAACAGATTCTTTGCTAAAAGCGTCTTGAGACTGGGCCAGACTTAGCTAGGTGGGTTTTAATCCTGATTTAGAGCTTAGAACAGAGGTGGGAGCCTCTGAACTTCAGGTCAAAACCAGGCTCCCCAGGGGGACCCCATTTGGGTCACCAAGCCATTTTGGTGAAGCTACACCCACCTGCCTCACACCCAAAGGGGGTTTGCAGGCACTGACAGCTGATCAGTGGCACCTGCAAAGCCCTTGGGCTATCAGCTGATTGCTGGGTCTTCAAAGCACAGCACAGGACTCATTGCAAGTACCGATAACCCGTTGATTGTAGGATGGCTTCTTTAAATGACTTGTCCACTCCTTCCACCTAGTTGCTACATTTGAGAAAAGAAAGGGAAATCAATGTTATTTTACACCATATTCTCTCAGGATGTTCCACAGACATTCCTCTTGAGCCTGGGAGAAGAGCAATTCTTCCACCAGGACAGAAAAGGGATTTGAACTAGCCTGCGAGGAGTTGAAATAGCTTCCCATTCCTGATGGCCTTATTTTCAGCCAGCCTCCATAGGGAAAGAGCAGGCCCACTGCCTGAAACTCTTGCAATGTGTGTGATGAATTTTAACCTGCCTCCCATGAGGTTCCCTTTAGGACAGCCAAATCCCATCAGAGGAGGCAAAACCAATGGCTGAAGACCAAAAGAGAGGCTGGCTCCCAGGACAAAGCACATCTCTGCAATGAAAGGAGACAGCAGAACTGTGACTTTATCATACAAATCCATCTTGCAATGGTCTGGATAAAAGGCAGGGCTGGGGGCCTGGCTGATACACTCATAATTTAAACCCGGTGGCTCCTTCCTTCCTTCCTTCCTCCCTCCCTCCCTCCTTACCTTCCCTTCTCCCTTGCCTTCCTCCTCCTTTCATAACACTAGAACTCATGGAGATACCATGAAGCTGAGTGTTGGAAGATACAGGATGGGTTTTAAAAATACTTACAGGTAGGTAGCCGTGTTGGTCTGCCATAGTCAAAACAAAATTAAAAAATTCCTTCCAGTAGCACCTTAGAGACCAACTAAGTTTGTTATTGGTATAAGCTTTCGTGTGCATGCACACTTCTTCAGATACTTCTTCTATCTGAAGAAGTGTGCATGCACACAAAAGCTCATACCAATAACAAACTTAGTTGGTCTCTAAGGTGCTACTGGAAGGGTTTTTAAAAGTACTTCTTAACACAATGCAACCCAGCCAGATGGGTGGGATATAAATAATAAAATTATTATTAATAATAATTAAACTGCAGAACTCACACCCACAGGAAGCAGTGATGGCCACCAGCTTGGGTGACTTTTAAAGGGGATGAAGAAAGGGCTATTCAGGTTACTAGCCATGATGGCTATGCACAGCCTCCACAGTAATAGGTACTGATGCTTCTGGATCCCAATTGCTGGAAACCGCAGGAGTGCTTAAACCCTGCTTATGAGTTTCCCACAGACATCTGCTCAGCCACTGTGAGAACATGATGCTGGACTAGATGGGCCATTGGTCTGATCCAGCAGCCTCTTCTTGTGTTCCTATGTTCCTTTATTTCCCTGCCTTGCATTTCCTAGCACTCAGATGACATATGAGAAAAACTAATGCTCAACCAATTGCTACCTTCCCTGGGAGCTCTCCATGGTGCTGCAGAACCTGACCCTAATGTTACTACCTGGAATCCGAACCTTATTCCTTCCCCCTTCCACTGCTGGATGGCTCCCTGTGAAGGCTATTTGTTCTCCCTGACCGCCATGGTTCACTGCCTGGCCAAAATGGAGAAGGGCAGATCTAGAATCGTAATCTCCCACGAAATCCTGCAGACGAGGATGGGGATGGAGAGTCAACATCTCCACAGCCAAGCAGAACCTGAACTAGGCAGAAACAGACACACCACAAGCAAAATATTTGAACTGAGCCTATAGTTCTTTTCACATGCCTCCTTACATGGGAGACACAAGCCTTGCTAGAGAAGAACGCATCTATGAATACATTGTTCCACATGGCCCTTTTTCTGGATGCTGTGGTGATCAGGGAGTCTTTGAAGAGCCAGTTTAGAAGAGAAGAGAGTTGGAAACATCTCATGATCTTCTTCCTTGGAGATTTTCAAGCAGAGGTTAGATGGCCATCATGGTTGAGATTCCTGCATTGCAAGGGGTTGGGCTAGATGAGCCCCAGGGTCCCTTTCAACTCTACAATTCTATGATGCACTGGGCTCATAAAGAACATTATATTTCTTCTGGGTCACACCAGAGGCATATCTTATCCATTATTCTCTTCCCACAGTGGCCAACCAGATGCTTTCAAGCAGGACATAAGCCCAGAAGCACTCACCTATTCTAGATCGCTCCAAGGCTGGTATTCAGAGAGAGGGTGACGTTGGAAGCAGTATAGAGCTTTAGTGACTAGTAGCCCTTGATAGCTTTATCCACCATGATTTCATCAAAACTCCCTTTAGAGCTGTCTGACTTGGTGGCTATCACTTGCTGCAGCATTTTCCATAGTATAACCATTCACATGTAGGTCCTGCAACTTCTAGCATTCAATTGCATTGGAGGACATGAGAGGCCTCGACTTCTAGCCTTATGAGAGAAGAGGGCTGTCACATGGAAGATGGAACAAGCTTGTTTTCTTCTGCTCCGGAGGGTAGGACCCAAACCAAATGGATTCAAAGGACAAGAAAGGAGATTTCCAATGAAATTGCAAGGCCCAACTTTTTCTAGTGAGAAGTCAGTTTCTCCCTTTACCATAACAAAAAGTTTGTTATGAAATATTTGGACACACATATAGAAATAAGCCCAGGAAGGTCTTGGGGTAGTAGGGATTTTTGGGGGAGTGGTCAGTCTGGGCGATACCATAAGTCCCTTTCTGTTCTTGGGATCCTGTTTCTGTGGGGGTGGACTGTATGAGAGCAAGGTTCCAATGGCTTTGGCTGACTAGTTAAGCACCACAATTAGCATAACAAAAGAAGTTGTTCTGTGCCATAGAAGGAACAGGCGAGTCTTCCTGAACCAACCTTATCTAAATGCTAGGTAGGAGAACAAAAGACAGAGTTGTGGGTGGGTGAGCTAGAAACAGGCTGGAAGATGGAGACACAGAGACATGCATGATTCTGTGCTGGATCCAAAGCTGTGATTGGTGGAGAAGCAAGGTCTGTCAGGGTGTTAATGCTGTGAGCCCCTCCATCTTTTTATTTTTTTATTTTTACTTTATTTACAGCATCGTCCACAACAACTCATGCATACAAACCTACCCACCACCATTGAAAATTTAATTATCAAAATTAAACTCCTATCCCCTTACACAAAGAAAACATAACATAAAAATAAAAGACTTCCTTTATCCTGTAAATGGCCTCCTTACAGTATTTACTTCTTGTATACTGTTTCTTTTACATGTGATTATTACATTTTTCCTATTTATGACTTTAAAAACTGCAACGTCTCCTGTAGAAATTAATCAAAACAAGTCCAGGTGTATATTTTGGGGCACGGTTCTGAATTTTCCCCATTCTTTTTGAAATTCTTGTCTAGGCTGTCCGCTGATTGTCTCTGTTAATCTGGCCAATTCAGCATAATCTAATCATTTATCCTGCCATTCCCTTCCATCTTATTCTCAGGTTGTATAGATGTCTAAATAAAACAATGTGTCTTCAAGACACCACAATCCCCAAGGACCTTCACTCCAAGGACAGCAGACCTCTGAAGCCTCTCACCACTCGGAAATTGGCGTGACGTCTAACAATATTCTTAGTGTTGGTCCCTCGTCTCCCTAAGCCCACAGGACCTCAGCTAGCCTCCTCTTGTACAATGTTTATTTTCCACCAGTAAAATAAGCATGATGGGAAGTGAGGCGAGACTAACGATTATGCCAAATGAGGTGACATTTTGTGCTTACAATTATTTTGCTTCATTCAGCCAGGCTTTGGGAAAGGGGGAAAAAAACACAGAGAAGGAAGCATGAAAAGAATCCATTAAATCACTTTGGTGTTTATTCTCCATCTGACTGCCTGAGCCAGCAGTTACATCTCCCGACATCTCGCCGTACCTGCAATTCAGGAAAATTGCCTTTCCAAATTACCGTCTTTAGTCAGATATCCACGCGCAGCTTCGCGGCAAGAGCCAGACAGAAATGAAATGGACTAAAACGCTAATCCAGCCAGGGGTTCGCTGGGCTTCTTCAAAGGGACCGGCGTCAGAGCATCCATCCTGCTTATTAAAAGGTCATGGGGATTAGTGGTTGGGGTGCTGAGAAAGTCCCTGCAACAGCAGCCAGTTCAAGCAGGAAAAGTTGATTAAGGTGTCGGCCAAGTCCTCAAGCTGACTGAGGTTGCTCTGTGTACTATCTATAGTCTGGGCTGTCCAGAAGGAAACACAGCTATCCTTGTGTTCAAAAAGAAGCACAGAATTGCAGAGTTGGAATGTTCATCTAGACCAGGCATCCTCCAACCTGCGGCCCTCCAGATGTTTTGGCCTACAAATCCCATGATCCCTAGCTAACAGGACCAGTGGTCAGGGATGATGGGAATTGCAGTCCGAAACATCTGGAGGGCTGAAGGTTATGGATGCCTGATCTAGACCAACCCTCTGCAATGCAGGAATCACTTCTTTAGAAACCCTGACAGATAGACATCCAAACCCTGTTTAATAACCTCCAATGAATGAGAGTCCTGCATTGCAAGATTTGGAATGGATAATATTCCTTCCTTCCTTCCTTCCTTCCTTCCTTCCTTCCCTCCCCAGCTACTGGTTTCCCCAGGCACTCTGGGCGACTTTCAACAGAACATTAAAAACAGATTATTAAAAACACAAGAAAAGATCAATACCATTGACCGTGTTGTCCTTCTGGAGTGGCTGTCCAACAACAACAGCAGCAGCAGCAGCAGCAGCAACAACAACAACAACCCATCTGGCTGGGTTCCCCCAGCCACTCTGGGTGGCTAACAACATACACAGAAACATAGTACAGTGGTACCTCAGGTTACATAAGCTTCAGGTTACAGACTCCGCTAACCCAGAAATAGTACCTCGGGTTAAGAACTTTGCTTCAGGATAAGAACAGAAATCATGCTCCAGCGGCATGGCAGCAGCGGGAGGCCCCATTAGCTAAAGCGGTGCTTCAGGTTAAGAACAGTTTCAGGTTAAGAACAGACCTCTGGAACGAATTAAGTACTTAACCCGAGGTACCAATGTAAAACTTCAAACATTAAAGACTTCCAATACAGGGTTGCTTTCAGATGTCTTCTAAAAGTCGGATAGTTGTTTATTTCCTTGACATCTTGTTGGAGGGTGTTCCACAGGGCGGGCGCCACCACCAAGAAGGCCCTCTGCCATGTTTCCTGTAACTTAGCTTCTCGCAGGCAGGGAACTGGCAGAAGCCCCTCAGAGCTGGACCTCAGTGTCCGGGCAGAACGATAGGGGTGGAGAATCTCCTTTAGGTTTACTGGGCCGAGGCCAAGGTATATATGACCCTTGAGGTCCCTTCCAGCTCAACCATTCTATGATTCCAGGACCTTGCAAGGTGATGGACTCTCCTTTCCTGTAGGTTTTTAAAGAGAGGTTGAATGACCACCTGTCCAGGGAGTCTTTAGCTCTGATTCCTAGATGAGTCTTGTAGTCCCTCCAACGCTTAAGTTTGTGTAGAGTGCAAGGGAAAAAACCACCCTTTATAAATTGGATTGACAGTTCTTCATTAAACCTCGTCCAAGTATTGGACCCTGGGAGGCTTGTCCTTGAAGCAAAAACAGGCCAGAAAGATGACTTGAATGAAAGGCCCTTCAAGGCAGTTTTTCCTCCCTGCCCTCTTCTGAGCATTCATTATCAATGCAAATATTCCATGCTGCTGCAGGTAGAGAACAATCTTTACAAGCCTCCTTTTGCACTTCAAAGAAGTATTGACAATGGCTCAAACAGCAGGAGGACTTCACATACTGACAATAGCCCCAGAAAAAGTCTAGACTTCCGTCTATCATTTCACTTCTCTTTTCTTTGCAGACGGGTAGGAGAAGGTGTTTTTTGAAAGTGAAAATACGCCCAAATCCCAAATTGCATGCTCCGACCTGGGGAGGGATCTTCACAAAAGAAGGTAAGAAGAGGCTGCTGAAACAGGCCAATGGCCCATCTAGTCCAGCATCCTGTTGGATTCTAAAGGGAATCTTGGAAGCAGGAGTTCAGGAATTGATATTCAAAAGCATTGCTGCCTTCAACTACGGAGGCAGACCATAGCCATCTTGGCTAGTAGCCTTCTGCTCTTCCATGAATTCATCTAAATCCTCTTTTAAAGCTGTGGGTTAAACCATGGAGCCTAGGACTTGCCGATCAGAAGGTCGGCGGTTGGAATCCCCACGACGGGGTGAGCTCCTGTTGCTCAGTCCCTGCTCCTGCCAACCTAGCAGTTCGAAAGCACGTCAAAGTGCAAGTAGATAAATAGGTACCGCTCCGGCGGGAAGGTAAACAGCGTTTCCGTGCACTGCTCTGGTTCTCCAGAAGCAGCTTAGTCATGCTGGCCACATGACCCGGAAGCTGTACGCCGGCTCCCTTGACCAGTAAAGCGAGATGAGCGCCACAACCCCAGAGTCGGCCATGACTGGACCTAATGGTCAGGGGTCCCTTTACCTTTTTATAGAATCATAGCATCATACAGTTGGAAGGGACCCAAGGGTCATCTAGTCCAATCCCCTGAAATGCAGGACTCTCAGCTAAAGCATCCATGGCAGATGGCCACCCAACCTCTGCTTAAAAACCTATAGAATCATAGAGTTTGATGGGACCCCCAGGGTCTTCCAAGTTGGTGGCAATCACTGCCTCTTGCAGGACTGAAGGACTTCCTTTTCTTTCACCCGACAATAAGCATTTGTGATGGCCTGGGACTCGGGCTTGGACTTGGAACCAGAGGAGTCTCAGTCTGCACTGGATACTTTGCCTCAGGCTGCAGCTGAACCAAGACCTGATCCTGAAGAGTCCCAGTCTGCACAGGTTCCCCTGCAACAAACCCCAGCTGGGCCGAGTCAGGGGCCTGAGCCTGCCCTGGCTCCAGATGCGGGGATGACCTTGTTGCCTCCAGCTGGACCATCGCTTACAGCTGCTCCACTACCGGTTGGGTCAGGGGAGGCTGAGGCGGCCCCTGGGTCTAGTCACCCACCGACGTCTCCCAAGCTGCAGAGACGAAGGTCTGAGAGAAGGAGAGACCTGAGTACTCGCAGGAGGAGTGCCTGCCTTCGGGAGAAACAGGGAGGTGAGTCGCTGGGGGATCAGGACCGGCCGTTACCCTGACAAAGATAAAAGGCTGTTGGATCCTGCCCCAGGTTGTGGGAGAAACATTGCTGTATGCCAGATCCTGCCTGAGAGCCTGTACCTGCCCTTGCCTGGTTTCCTGCCTCGTGTCCTGCCTTGGCCCTGTCAGACTCCTAGCGGAACCTTTGGATTCTGGACTGTACCTGGACCGCGTTTCAAAGGTTACCCCCGGGCCCAGCACAGCATTAAACTCTTTTTATTGATAATTTTACACTTTCCGTTTGCATCCCTGCTAACCACAGAGAGCTTTGCAAACCACTTTGACCAAACAATCACTGGCTTAGCGTGATGAGCAAGCCAAACCACAAAGCTGGAAAGAACCTTGGAGGTCACAGAGCCTCCTTTTGTCGTGTGCAGCTTGGCTCGCTTTCCTGAGTTGCCTGAAACATTTGAAAGCATATTTCCACGTACTTTGCAGAACTTACTGATGTCTCCCTGTGGTCCCGGTTGCCTGGCCTGATCCATGGGGGCTACGGGTGGGATCCTCCAGTTTGCAGCATGTGCTTGTGAGGTGTGTGTTTCTGTGTGGTCCCTGCCAGCTTCCCCTGCTTTATTTATGACCATCGTTCTGCCCGGACGCTGAGGTCCAGCTCCGAGGGCCTTCTGGCGGTTCCCTCACTGCGAGAAGCCAAGTTACAGGGAACTGGGCAGAGGGCCTTCTCGGTAGTGGCACCCGCCCTGTGGAACGCCCTCCCACCAGATGTCAAAGAGAAAAACAACTACCAAACTTTTAGAAGACATCTGAAGGCAGCCCTGTTTAGGGAAGCTTTTAATTTTTAATAGGTTATTGTATTTTGGTGTTCTGTTGGAAGCCGTCCAGAGTGGCTGGGGAAACCCAGCCAGATGGCCGGGGTATAATTAATAAATTATTGTTATCATTATTATTAAAAGAGGATTGGACCAAACCTAGACAGCATCTTAAAAAGCAGAGACATAACCTTGCCAACAAAAGTCCGTATAGTTCAAGCTATGGTTTTCCCAGTAGTGATGTATGGAAGTGAGAGTTGGACCATAAAGAAGGCTGATTGCCGAAGAATGGATGCTTTTGAATTCTGGTGCTGGAGGAGACTCTTGAGAGTCCCATGGACTGCAAGAAGATCAAACCTCTCCATTCTGAAGGAAATCAGCCCTGAGTGCTCACTGGAAGGACAGATCCTGAAGCTGAGGCTCCAATACTTTGGCCACCTCACGAGAAGAGAAGACTCTGGAAAAGATCCTGAGGCTGGGAAAGATGGAGGGCACAAGGAGAAGGGGATGGCAGAGGACGAGATGTTTGGACAGTGTTCTCGAAGCTACCAGCATGAGTTTGACCAAACTGCAGGAGGCAGTTGAAGACAGGAGTGCCTGGCGTGTTCTGGTCCAGGGGGTCACGAAGAGGCGGACACCACTAAATGAATCAACATCAACTGACAGGACTGCTGCTAGCCATGATGACTGTGCTCTCATGGCTGGAGGAAGCAATGTGCCCAAAAACCAGTCGCTGGAAACCACAGGAAGGGAGAATGTGCTGTGAAAACAGGCTGCTGGACTAGACAGGCCACTGGCTGCTTTCAGCAGGCCCTTCTTATGTTGTCAAAAAAGAAACTCTATAGATGCAGGGACAGGTGAAATAGTTTCCCTGGAGTAGAGAGAGTGTACTCCCTGAATGCCTCCTTCTTCCCTGGCCTGCTTCCCACTGAATATTTCATTGTGCACCCTCCCCTCCCCCCCTTTTGGAAAGGAAGTGCACCATAAATATTCATCCCGCCAGCACTTACGGGTCTATTAAAAGCAGCCTCCTCTTCTCTCCCCAAGGTGGCTTCATCCATTCCGATTATGCTAAGGGCCTTGCGCTAAATATGCCATCGCCCTGGCGATGGATGCTGCCCGCAGAGTGGGTCCACCCTGACATTAATCGAAAGGCCCTTAATGAAGTCGGCGTGTTGCCGGCACACATTAAGAGGATGCTCTGGACAGCACCCAAACAGCATGTTGGGACGGCCAACAGAAGCAGGAGACAGGGAGGGAGCTCTGTGCGTGTGCACCCGAGGTAGAGAAAGCACTTAAGGACTTTCTCTCTCTCTCTCTCTCTCTCTCTCTCTCTCTCTCTCTCTTTCTCTCTCTCTCTCAGGGGTGGGGGAGGACAAATATCTAATGGATTTTTTATTGCTAGTCAGCCTTTCAGACTCGGGCCTCCCCCCCCCCCACCATGTTCAGGTATATTAACAGTCTTTGACTTCTCCCTCCGCCACTTTCCCTCGCAGATGTTACGGCTGAAATACCTTCCATTTGCTTGCTTTCATTTCTGCAACATTCAACAGTTTGCTCTGCAGGCTTCCTTCCTTCCATCCCCCCCCCACTTTAATTTCCTTGCTGACTCTGCTTTTTCCCCCATCCCCTTTCATATATATAAAAAGGAGGAAAATCAGTTGCTACGCAGCACATTTCTCTATCGAGGTCAGTTTTGAGCTCGTGGAAATGGTGGGTCCGTTTGGTGAAATGCAATGGTGAAATGCGGTGGTTTTTGTGGCTTCCAATTGCTCAGAAGTGTTGCCCCCACCCCAATGAAGAGGCATTTGTTGCTCAACATTCAAAACAAGCATAGTTAAGAGCACAGGAGGTTTTAGAGTAGGGTGACCATTGAGCAACACCGGGTGCCATGTTGCAGGGGGGCACCACAACAGTGTTGCAGAACGGGGCGCGAGAGGTGGGGGGCAGAGAGTTTTAGCATCACACAGGGTGTCGCTGAAAATTGAGATCCCTAAGTCTGCCAGTGTTGGGAGGGGCGCTCATGCAGGCAAATTAAATAAGTCCCAGCTTCTGGAGAAAGGGGATAGAGAAATATCTCCCATCCTCTCTCATAACACTGGAACACGTGGACATTCAATAAAGGTGGGAAGACACTGACAAACTGGAACGTGTCCAGAGGAAGGCAACCAAAATGGTCAAAGGCCTGGAAACGATGCCTTATGAGGAACGGCTAAGGGAGCTGGGCATGTTTAGCCTGGAGAAGAGGAGGTTAAGGGGTGATATGATAGCCATGTTCAAATATATAAAAGGATGTCACATAGAGGAGGGAGAAAGGTTGTTTTCTGCAGCTCCAGAGAAGCGGACACGGAGCAATGGCTCCAAACTACAAGAAAGAAGATTCCACCTAAACATTAGGAGGAACTTCCTGACAGTAAGAGCTGTTCGACAGTGGAATTTGCTGCCAAGGAGTGTGGTGGAGTCTCCTTCTTTGGAGGTCTTTAAGCAGAGGCTTGACAACCATATGTCAGGAGTGCTCTGATGGTGTTTCCTGCTTGGCAGGGGGTTGGACTCGATGGCCCTTGTGATCTCTTCCAACTCTAGGATTCTATGATTCTATGATTCTATGATTCTATGATTCTATGATTCTATGATTCTATGATTCTATGATTCTATGATTCTATGATTCAGGGCAGATAAAAGGATGTACATCATCACACAACACATAGTTAAATTGTGTAAGCCTCTCCTGCAGGACGCAGAAGAGGTTACCAGCTTACATGACATGACATGAAATTTATTATGGTCAGAGACCAGCTTGAGAAACACAAATGGAACTGCAATCCCAATAGCAAAACAAACATTTAAAACAATATACAACAACAATGGATTTTAAGTTTTAAAGTGTGATAGGCATATAAACACATAAAAAAATTAAAACAGACTACCTTAGAGAAATGACCCAAAGTCGCCCGTGGATACGGGTTTGGGAATTTTCTTAAGAAACTAGATTGAATCAGGGGATCTGCACCTACAGATCTGTGCACAGAATCTGGCAGCAATCCGGGTCGTCTTGTGATCTTTGCCTAACAGGAGAAGATTGAATTTTTGCTTTACTGGGAGGTCAGCCTCACCAGCAGGGGGTCAATGGTTTCTCTATGTGCCTCATCGTAAAAGGGACATCTAAAAAATATGTGTTTGGGGCTTCCTATATCCCCCAATGGACAGGCGCAAATTCTCTGGTCATATGGGACTTTTTTAAAGGATCCTTCCAAGACCGGTGAGGGCAGAGCTGAGCTTCTGCCAAGTTACCAGCTCACATGGTTTTAAGAGAGGATAGGACAACTTCAGGGAGGAGAAGGCTATTGATGGCTTCTAGCCATGATGCCTTTCTTCTGTCTGCAGAGCTGGAGGCAGCTATGCTTCTGAATTCCTGTTGCTGGAAACTGCAGGAGGGGATGGTTTTCCCAGTAGTGATGTATGGAAGTGAGAGCTGGACCATAAAGAAGGCTGGTCGCCGAAGAATGGATGCTTTTGAATTCTGGTGCTGGAGGAGACTCTTGAGAGTCCCATGGACTGCAAGAAGATCAAACCTCTCCATTCTGAAGGAAATCAGCCCTGAGTGCTCACTGGAAGGACAGATCCTGAAGCTGAGGCTCCAAGACTTTGGCCACCTCATGAGAAGAGAAGACTCCCTGGAAAAGACCCTGATTTTGGTAAAGATGGAGGGCACAAGGAGAAGGGGACGACAGAGGATGCGATGGTTGGACAGTGTTCTCGAAGCGACCAGCATGAGTTTGACCAAACTGCGGGAGGCAGAAGAAGACAGGAGGGCCTGGCGTGCTCTGGTCCAGGGGGTCACAAAGAGTCGGACACAACTAAACGACTAAACAACAACAACAGCCATGATGGCTGTGTTCTGTCTGTAGAGCTGGAGGCAGCAATGCTTCTGAATTCCAGTTTCTGGAAACCACACTTGTGTTCAAATCCTGTTAGCATATTTCCCACGAGCATCTGCTTGGCTGCTGTGGGAATTGGAAGCTGGACTAGATAGGCCATTGGCCTGATACAGCAGGCTGTTCTTACGTTTGCATAAAGTTTGGTGAGGACGCAGGGAAGGACCAGGAAGAGATCAAGAGAAATGTCAAGCTGATCGGCAGCAGCTGTGAAAAAGGCACATTCCATGCCAGGGATTATTAGGAGACCAACTGCCAATTAGAGTGCCAATAACAGCAAAGCCTTTTCAGACATCTCCGTTGCAGCAACCTTTGGAGGGATGGGTAGGAATCTGAGTCAAAAGAACACTGGAATTTACAGAATTCTAGTGTTGTAGTGTTGGAAGGGGTCTGGGGGGCATCTACTCCTGGTGGAGTACAGAGTCAGGTTTAAGGTGCTGGTTTTGACCTTTAAAGCCCTATACGGCCTAGGACCCTTGTACCTACAGGACCGCCTCTCCTGGTCTGCCCCGCGGAGGACCTTAAGGTCCACAAATGACAACATTTTGGAGGTCCCAAGTCTTAAGGTGGTTAGATTTGTCTCAACTAGGGCTAGGGCCTTTTCAGTACTGGCCCCGACTTGGTGGAACGCTCTGTCACAAGAGACCAGGGCCCTGCGGGACTCGACATCTTTCCACAGCGCCTGCAAGACAGAGCTGTTCCGCCTGGCCTTTGGTTTGGACTCAGTCTGACCCTTATGTTTCCCTCCCCTTATGGTTTTGATCTATGGGCTGCTTTTAAAATGGGGCTGCATTTTAAATTGCATTTAAACCTGTATTTTAAATTGGTCCCCCCATTATGTTTTTACTGTAATTTTACTGGTGTTAGCCTCCCTGAGCCCAGCTCTGGCTGGGGAGGGGTATAAATAAAATTCTTCTTCTTCTTCTTCTTCTTCTTCTTCTTCTTCTTCTTCTTCTTCTTCCTCTTCCTCTTCCTCTTCCTCTTCCTCTTCCTCTTCCTCTTCATCCTACCCCAGGAGGAATCTCAACTAAAGCATCCTTGACAGGCAGCCATCCAAACTCTGCTAAAAAACACTTCAATGAAAAGCCTGCTGGGTTAGACCAATGGCCCTTTTAGTCCAGCATCCTTTTCTTACAGTGGCCAAGTAGATGCCCATGGAAAACCTGCGAGCAGGATCCAAGAACAAGAGTCCTCTGCCTTCCTGTGGTTTCCAGAAACTGGCATTCAGAAGCATTGCTGCCTCCAGCTTCGGAGCATAGCCATCGATAGCCCTCTCCTCCTCCATGAATTTGTCTAATCCTGTTTTAAAGCCATTCATGTTATACACACACACACACACACACACACACACACACACATTTTTATTAGTTTTTTAAAACATATTATTTCCAACAATCATATAACGTAACTTCTTATCTTATACAATATTTTAGACTTCCGTCAACACCTCTGATGATTTTCAGTTCTTTATCACTCATTCTGCATTTCTTAATTTCTCTATTACTCTTAATTATCATTAACTAATAATTCTCCTCATAGTCTTTCTTGCAATATTTCAAATAGTCCTCCTTACAAAATTTCTTGCAGTCCTACTAGCGTAATCTGTTCATTACTATTACTTTTCAAATAGTTCGTATATTTACTCCAGTCTTCTAATAATCTCTGGCGCCGCAGGTTTCGAATTCTTCCTGTTAATTTATCCAGTTCTGCATAGTCCATCAATTTCACCCGTCATCCTTCTTTCATCGGTAATTCTTCTTCTTGCTTAAAGCCATTCATGTTTGTGGCCATCACTGCCTCCACTGGCAAGGAGTTTCTCTCTCTGTGTGTAATTTTTATTAATTTTTCTGCTTTACAATTTAGAATGCTCATTTAAACAACCCTAAAATGTCAGCAACTTCCCTTCTTCTCTTTCCATGGCTCATTTTGTACATCATAAATCCCTGCATATTTCACATAAACTAAACCATTCAGTATTCCATTATTACATCTATCAGAACTTGTTTACACTGTTGAATTTATCTTAATGGTGCCAACGTTTTCAAGTGCACACAATTTTCCTCCGTATATTCAATAGTCCCATTGTTTAACTATGTGCTGAGTGATGGAGGATTTTCTTCAGTGAAAGATAAACCTTTTTGATTCACACTTTCCAGAATGGTGTGTGATCTGAAAAACAGAACCATCCATTGAAATACACACTTCTCTGAATTTTTCAGGGCAGTTCTTCAGCCAGTGTTTCAGGGGAGGACTGGTAATATGGCTCCCTGAGAGAGGACAAAATTTGGTGCCCTCCCAGATCTTGCCCTTCATTCTGTGCATGCACTCAAGTGCACAACATCATAGTTTTGCACCTCCTCAGCTTGGTGCCCTGTGCAGTAGAACTGCACACCCTGCCCTAAATCCAACACAGAAGTTGTTGTTGTTGAGTCGTTTAGTCGTGTCTGACTCTTCGTGACCCCCTGGACCAGAGCATGCCAGGCCCATCTTTTTATGTGAATCGCTCTGAGACCACCGGATATAGGGCAGAATAATAATAATAATAATAATAATAATAATAATAATAATAATAATACTGATCCGCTGACAAAGCCTTTTTGCCATGCTGTCTGAATGAAGTGCATTTGCTAAAATGTGGACTTCTTAGAGCCAGGTCCTTGTCAACCAGTCCCTTCTGTTGTGAGAGAAATTCCCCTCAGGGGGCTCAAGTATAGAGGCTCACACCAAATTCTCATTCGGTTCAACTTCATTCAGCAATGCATTACTGTACAGAGTCCAAAGCATCTCTGAGAGCTTCCCATTATGACACATTCCATGTAGGCAACATATATGTCATCTCGGCTGTTTCATCCTCTGGCCAAACTCTTCTGCCACCCCATTGTCCCAACCACAGTCCTTGGAGACACTTACTCAACTCAGTTTCCTTTTACTGTCTGCGCAGAGCCCTCCTTGTACCTTATCTGGAGATTCTTCTCTTTATTATTCAGCTGTTTTGTTCCTGCTTAACTGGTTCTTAACACTTTTGGCTCAAGCCGTATTCTTGCAAAAATGGCACGGCTTCACTCATAAGGGGATTTACAGAAGATCCTCGCTACTCTTCTCTGGAGGCCGGGCTTCAAAACCTTGAAACACCAAGGTCATTCCCTGATATCTGCCAGTGCTACTGTTACGATATGGATGCAATGCAGCTGCAAAGTGCTAGCTTGAAAAGTAAACATGATGGGAATGTTGGGACTGCCCGTGGGAAACAGAGGGACAGTCAATTCACAGTGCGAAGCACCGGAATTAGCTCAGAGTGTAATATGAGCTCTTCCGTTTGTTCCTGTCCAGGAAGTGTTTGTGACTAGACTGCTGGAGCTTGAAGAGAGCAGTCATGTTTTTTTGTAATGCTGCACAGACAGAAATAAAGGCATGTAAATACATTTCTGTCTATCTCTTTCCCCTGCCAGGGGGGGCAGGAAAGAGGGGTGTGTTCTTCTCACGTTTGAGAAGAATCGCCTATCGAGACCTAGCCTGGATCTGGCTGGGGAATGCAGCCAGGGAGGTCAACAGGGAATCATGCCGGGTGCCTGGGAGAGTTGCCAGTTTCTCCTGATAAAGGCTTGATTTCCGACAGCTACACCCTTGAACCAAGACGTGTGTCCAGCCTGCTCTGTGGAACATCAAGCAGTGCTGGTCCAAGACTAATGCATTCTTTTAACCATTCTCCTTCAATTAATGAGAAAAGAAACTACAATTGAAAATTAGCAAAACCCTTATGCTTGCAGATTTGGAAGCTGACTTCCAGATGGACCCAAACATCAGTTCACAGTGGGGAGAACAGCAGCAGCATCCTTTGAAAGTCTTATCTCTCCCCAGCCTTGTGTTTCTTCACACTCAGAGCAGAAATTTGCTTTCTTTCCCAAAGAGAAAAACAGCACCAACCACAAGCATCAAATAATCGCAGCTGGGAACTTTGTTTTACTCTTGTTTTGTTTTATGAAACAAAACTCTCCAAGGGCCTCACGTTCCCTTTAAAATGACTGTGCATGTGATATACAGTTTTGCCTGGGACTTGGGAGACCCGAGTTCAGATCCCGACTCAGTCATAAAGCTCACTGGGCGACTTTGGACCAGTCACTCAATCCCAGCCTACCCTTCTTCACAAGGTTGTTGTGAGGATTAAAATAGGAGGAAAGAAAATAATATATGCTACTTTGTAGCTCCTTGGAGGAAATAGTAGGATGCAGAATAAATAAATCACACAACCTTGACGGCAGAAAGTGAGGAGGAATTAAAGAACCTTTTAATGAGGATGAAAGAGGAGAGCACAAAATATGGTCTGAAGCTCAACATCAAAAAAACAAAGATCATGGCCACTGGGCCCATCACCTCCTGGCAAATAGAAGGGGAAGAAATGGAGGCAGTGAGAGACTTTACTTTCTTGGGCTCCGTGATCACTGCAGATGGTGACAACAGTCACGAAATTAAAAGACACCTGCTTCTTGGGAGAAAAGCAATGAGAAACCTAGACAGCATCTTAAAAAGCAGAGACATCACCTTGCCGACAAAGGTCCATATAGTTCAAGCTATGGTTTTCCCAGTAGTGATGTATGGAAGCGAGAGCTGGACCATAAAGAAGGCTGATGGCCAAAGAATTGATGCTTTTGAATTATGGTGCTGGAGGAGACTCTTGAGAGTCCCATGGACTGCAAGAAGATCAAACCTATCCATTCTGAAGGAAATCAGCCCTGAGTGCTCACTGGAAGGACAGATCATGAAGCTGAGGCTCCAATACTTTGGCCACCTCATGAGAAGAGAAGACTCCCTGGAAAAGACCCTGATGTTGGGAAAGATGGAGGGCACAAGGAGAAGGGGACGACAGAGGACGAGATGGTGGGACAGTGTTCTCAAAGCTACCAGCATGAGTTTGACCAAACTGCGGGAGGCAGTGGAAGACAGGAACAGCTGGGAGGCGGCAAAAGACAGAGATCCCCAGCTATGCCTGCGTTAAATAGGGCAGGCCCCGCCCCCAGAGCCAGCTGATTGGCTGGCCAGGGGGTGATGCGGCCGGGGATTCCCTCAATCGCGCGGGGGCCGGGCTCCAGCCGCCATGCGTGTGTTGGGGCCGTGACGCCCGCAATCCCACCTCCTCTGCAGGGTGGAAGTGGCTTAGTTGTGATTTCTACACTGCAGGGGGGCTGGACTAGATGATCCTTGAGGGTACCATCCAAGTACAATTTTATGATTCTCTGCATCCATGCATGATTTATTTGGTTTGCCAACACCACTGGATTCATTTGGTGACATCTCTATCTTGTTTGGATGCCCTTAGTCTTACAGGACAGGTTAGGGAGCGGTTTGTACCTTTGCATACTGGCTTTGCTAAAAATAGGGTGGGGGGGGGAGAAAAGGGGAAAGCTAGCAGAGGGACACCTCGAAGCAAGAAAGTGCTGACACAATTAGTTCCAGTTGCGTTGATTTAGGACAAGGTGACTTCTAGGCTGTCAAGAGGAACTCCCTGGTCAGTTGATTTCAGGACGGACGTCCTACTCGGCTTCCAACAAAGATTAAAAATACATTAAAAGTCGCGGCCTGAACTTGGTTTCACACTTTTATGTAATGCTGCAGGTTTAGAGCAATGCTGGTTTTATGCGTTGCTACTACCAACAACAAAAATGCCCAAAGCAATTGGCAACCAGAAGAAAATACAGTCATACCTCAGGTTACAGGCACTTTGGGTTGCGCGGTTTTGGGTTGCGCACCATGGCGAACCCGGAAGTACTGGAACGGGTTACTTCCGGGTTTCGGTGCTTGTGCATGCACAGAAGCACTAAATCATGCTTTGCGCATGCGCAGAAACGCCACTCCTGAAGTTTCTTGCAGGATCATCTCCCCAACATGTCACCATCATCACTTTTAATTTTTATACCATCTTTCTCTCTTACAATACTCAAGGCGGTGTACAAGCTGAAAAAAACAAAAAAATGTACATCATATAACAATCTAATGCAATACAAAATGTGATAATAAAACGCAACTTCAAAATAAGCAGCCTACGTCAAAAAAGTAACATTCAACATTCATTAGAATAATGTCAATATAATAATAATGATGATGATGATGATGATAATTTATTTGTACCCCGCCCATCTGGCTGGGTTTCTCCAGCCACTCTGGGCGGCTTCCAACAAAGATTAAAAATACATTAAAATGTCACACATTAAAAATTTCCCTGAACAGGGCTGCCTTCAGGTGTCCTCTAAATGCTAGTCTTTGACATTTGGTGGGAGGGCGCCACCACCAAGAAGGCCCTCTGCCTGGTTCCCTGTAAATTGGCTTCTCGCAGTGAGGGAACCACCAGAAGGCCCTCTGAGCTGGACCTCAGCGTCTGGGCAGAACAGGCAGCATATAAAAGTTAAACAGAAATTCACTCTTAACAGTTACAATAAATAATTTCTAAACTATATTCAATAAAACAATGGCAAGCCACAGTACATAAAATAATACAATACAAATTGAGAAGCAGAGACTAGAGGGTGGGGCAAGGCAGGTGGAAGAAGGTCTTGCCTGAGGAAGTCTCTCCCCTCTCCAAATCATAGAAACAAAGAATCGTAGAGTTGGGACCCAGGAGTCATCTAGTCCAACCCCTGCAATGCAGGAATCTCAGCTAAAGCATCCATGACAGATGGCAAATTTTGAACACTAGTTTGGCGGGGGCGGGGATGGAATCTAACCCCCACCATTCCCATCGGCTGGCTCACAGTACCAAGGGAGGATATGCTCCCAGCTGTGCAGCCCAGGCTGCACTCCCAAAAATCTCCATCAATCATCATCATCATCATCATCATCATCATCATCTATTTATACCACGCCCATCTGGCTGAGCCTCCCTAGCCACGCTGGGCAGTTTCCAATCGAGTGTTAAAAACAATACAGCATTAAATATAAAAAAATTCCCTAAGCAGGGCTTCCTTCAGATGTCTTTTAAAGATAAGATAGCTGCTTATTTCCATCACATCTGGTGGGAGGGCATTCCACAGGGCGGGCACCACCACCAAGAAGGCCCTCTGCCTGCTTCCCTGTAACTTGGCTTCTCACAATGAGGGAAGCGCCAGAAGGTCCTCGGAGCTGGACCGCAGTGTCCAGGCAGAACGATGGGGGTGGAGATGCTCCTTCAGGTATACTGAGGCTGTTTAGGGCTTTAAAGGTCAGCACCAACACTTTGAATTTTGCTCAGAAACGTACTGGGAGCCAATGCAGATCTCTCAGGTCTGGTGTTATTTGGTCCCGGCAGCCACTCCCAGTCACCAGTCTAGCTGCTGCATTCTGGATTAATTGCAGTTTCCAGGTCACCTTCAAAGGTAGCCCCACATAGAGTGCATTGCAGTAGTCCAAGCAGGAGATAACTAGAGCATGCACCACTCTGGCAAGACATTCCATTCTGCAGCCTCCATCCTTTGCACACTGGCTTGGAAGCGCATCCTGCTGAATTCGAAGAGTCTTACTCTGAAGATTGCAGCCTGGAGCCTTTAGCAAAAACTGACCGATGCTGCGTGGAGTGAAAATAATATCAAAGACTGAAGTACAAAGGTGTGCAGTTCAGCTGCACACTAGACACGTCCAGCTCCTCGCAGAAGGTCAAACTCCACCGAAATGCAGGCAATGAACTTATACATATTTTCAAAGCTATCTTGCTCATGAATTCCTTCTTAATTATGTATATATACCCAGAGGCCCCTGGGGGATGTCAGGCACAGTTTTAGAAATCCAGATGATCATTATAGAGGGAAGCTCCTTGGAGGGAGACAGCCAAGGTGAGGCAAACATTCGCCCAGGCTTCTCCAACCAGGTGCCCTCCAGATATTTGGAATGCCTGCAGGGGACAGGTTGTCCAATGAATCAAACTGTGGTGGCCTGGGATTCGGACTCAGAGGCTGAACCTGAGGAATCCCAGCCTGCACAGGATTCCCTGCCTCCAGAACCAGCTGAGCCGGGGCTGGGGCCTGAGCCTGAAGGGTCCTCACCTGTGCTGGATCCTCAGGTGCAGGCACCAGCTGAGTCTGTTCTGACTCCTGAGGTGATGGAGGACCCATTGCCTGCAGGTGCTCCACCGTCAGAGGAAGCTGAGGCTGCCTCTGGGTCCAGTAACCCTCCAGCCTCTCCTGAGCAGCAGAGGCTCAGGGCAGGGAGGCAGAGGGAACTAAGTTCCTGCAGGAGGAGTGCTCGCCTCCAGGCCAGGAGAGGCGAGTCACCTGAGGATCGGGGCCGTCCTATGCCTTGGGGCAGATAAAAGCCAGCCAGCCCCAGTCCCGAGTTGCGGGAGCAACATTGTTGGTAACCTGTTCCTGCCTGAACCCTGTCCTGCTCTTCTGCCAGAGTTCTTGACCTCACCAGACTCCTTGCCTTGGACCCAGCTTCAGCCTTGAACGGACAGCCTCCATACGACACCCTTGACCTCAGACTGGACTCAGACCACGCCACACGGTAACCCCCTGGGACCAGCACACAAACGTATCAAGCTCCCACCTCAACATTGCTTGCTTCGATGGGCAGAGCTCTTTGCGGTTGCAGAGAAAGACCTTCCCAGCCCTACTCTCTGGCATCCTTGGCCTGGAAATATGGGGAATGAGCTTAGAGATCATAGAGGCCAGTGTGGTGTAGTGGTTAAGAGCAGTGGACTTGTAATCTGGGGAACCGGGTTTGCGTCTCCGCTCCTCCACATGCAGCTGCTGGGTGACCTTGGGCCAGTCACACTTCTCTGAAGTCTCTCAGCCCCACTCACCTCACAGAGTGTTTGTTGTGGGGGAGGAAGGGAAAGGAGATTGTTAACCGCTTTGAGACTCCTTAAAAAGGTAAAGGGACTCCTGACCATTAGGTCCAGTCGCGGACGACTCTGGGGTTGCAACGCTCGTCTCGCTTTACTGTCCGAGGGAGTACAGCTGACCCAGCATACAGCTTCTGGGTCATGTGGCCAGCATGACTAAGCTGCATCTGGCGAACCAGAGCAGCACACGGAAACGCTGTTTACCTTCCTGCCGGAGTGGTACCTATTTATCTACTTGCACTTTGACGTGCTTTCGAACTGCTAGGTTGGCAGGAGCAGGGACCGAGCAACGGGAGCTCACCCCGTCGTGGGGATTCGAACCGCCACCTTCTGATCAGCAAGCCCAAGAGGCTCAGTGGTTTAACCCACAGCGCCACCCGCGTCCCATTCATCCACATAGAGGAAGATAAACAAGATTCTGTTTTCCTCCCTTTTTATCATTTGAATTTAATCACTTGATTATTGTCGAAGTCTAATTAGTCCCCCTCCCCACCCTGCCTGTACGATATTGCATTTGCTCCCCCCCCCCCGTGGGTTTGCTTTCTGTGCTGAAATTACACCTTCGCCTGTAATATAAATTTTGGATTGAACACAGGAGCCGCAGGGCCTTGGTGAGGCAGGCAGGCACGCACACACACACAAGGGCAGAGTTAAGGTTTCTGAGGGAGCCTCCTGCTTGTGCCTGCTACATTTTTGATGATTAAAATCTCAGGCTGAATATGGGATTAAAGAGCGTCTGTCAGTTATCGTTTAAGTCAAAGCGTGTTTGTGTTGTAAAGAAATATCTTTTATGAAACCCCGGGCATTGAGAATTTGGTTTAAAGTCCACAAACCATTTAGTGGCTTTTGGGGGGCTAGGGGGAAATGTAATTCTTTTCGATAAATCTGCTTTTGGGGGGAAAGAACGCTTTTGACACTTCGCAGGCAAACGAAAGGTGACAGCTTCTTCTTTTCAAACGACACTAAATTCGAGGGCTTTTAATCCCCTGAAATGCAGGACTTTCATAAATAGCTGCAGGGTTTGGAAATGAAGGCGGAAGATGCTCTTTGGATGGACAATGCCACCTCAAAATTCTCCGGACCGAGCTCTCTTGTAGGTACCACCTATTGCACAAGACCTTCCTAACAGCTTGCAGATGCAAAGCCCCACATCAGAGCCCCAGAGCCCCAGATGGGAAGGGACCCTGCACCCCCACCTCAAGGCGCTGTTGACCCCCAAGAAGAAGAAGAAAAAGAGTTTGGATTTGATATCCCGCCTTTCACTCCCCTTCAGGAGTCTCAAAGCGGCTAACAATCTCTTTTTCCCTTCCTCCCCCACAACAAACACTCTGTGAGGTGAGTGGGGCTGAGAGACTTCAGAGAAGTGTGACTGGCCCAAGGTCACCCAGCAGCTGCATGTGGAGGAACGGGGAAGCGAACCCGGTTCCCCAGATTATGAGACTACCGCTCTTAACCACTACACCATACTGGCTCCCAACTCAATTGACACCCGCTCAGTTGCTCTGCCTTTGCCTCTTGAATTTCTGAATGGTTGCCTCTTCAAAATCTGCTCCACTTCTCTGTGGGGAGGAGTTGCTGTGGACCTCGTGGCCACCGACTCTCCTCCCAGGGGGCGGGGGACGAAGTCCCATGTTGCCCGGGGGATCCTGGCCATGTCATCGACCAGCTGGCCAATCCGGCAGCTGGCGAGGGTGTGGTCGGGAACATTTAAACACAGGAGCGAGCCAGAGGGCTTCCTCTTGGTTCACTTCTTCAAACTTCCACCCTCCCTCCCTATTTTACAGGTTTTTCTTCATTGGCCTTGCTATGGACCTCAGTTGGTCACCGTTGAGAGGCCTAGTAGGAATTTTTCCACTTGGTAAAATTGGCATGGGGCACCTTGTTGTTGCTGTTTAGTCATTTAGTCATGTCCGACTCTTCGTGACCCCCTGGACCAGAGCACGCCAGGCACTCCTGTCTTCCACTGCCTCCCCCAGTTTGGTCAAACTCATGCTGGTTGCTTCGAGAACACTGCCCCACCATCTCATCCTCTCCATCCCCTTCTCCTTGTGCCCTCCATCTTTCCCAACATCAGGGTCTTTTCCAGGGAGTCTTCTCTTCTCATGAGGTGGCCAAAGTCTTGGAGCCTCAGCTTCACGATCTGTCCTTACAGTGAGCACTCAGGGCTGATTTCCTTCAGAATGGATAGGTTTGATCTTTTTGCAGTCCATGGGACTCTCAAGAATCTCCTCCAGCACCAGAATTCAAAAGCATCCATTCTTCGGCAATCAGCCTTCTTTATGGTCCAGCTCTCGCTTCCATACATCACTCCTGGGAAAACCATAGCTTTAACTATACGGGCCTTTGTCAGCAAAGTGATGTCTCTACTTTTTAAGATGCTGTCTAGGTTTGTCATTGCTTTTCTCCCAAGAAGCAGGCGTCTTTTAATTTCGTGGCTGCTTTCCACCTAACTCGTAGCAAATGTCACAACTTTGTAAGGTTTTGCGGTTAGGCATTGTTTGACCTTATGATGGGGGTGGTGTGGCCATCACCTGCCCCTCCAAGCTTAAGGGTATTGCGTTAAAGGAATCCGGGGGTGTGGATCTTGTCCGAAGCCCAGGGTGGGGCTAGGGCCATGACATGACCCCCACGGGAACACCAGGGGGAGCTCGAGTTGGTCTGCATTGACAGGGCTCCCCCTACCAGTGGTTGACCCTTACCGGACTCCCTGCGCAGCTGGCAGGAGTCAGATATAGTCGGGTCCATTCACTGCCTAAGCCAATACCGCTCACAGTCTGTAATCAATAAAGTTGTGGCCAAAATTTGCCCAGTAACATTAACCTAATATCTGTGTCCGGTGTGTTTTATTCTTTACGAGGGGGTGGCTGCAGGGTCTAGACACGCAACATACATATACACATCACTTGCAGTGGAGTGGCAAATTCAGAAGTGCAGGGTCTCTTCATGAGAATCATAGCCACAACCCCTCACAGACATGTCCCTTCTATAATAATAATAATAATAATAATAATAATAATAATCAGTGCACATGTCCATGTGTTGCCTTTCAGCAAGATTTTATATTTTCTGTGCATGTAGATGGGCAAACGGTTTGGAGTGCTCCAATATCTTCTTTCAGAGAGATGTAAGTTGTGCTCTCCTTGAAGTTCCCTTGTACATAACAGAACTTGCACCCCATTCTCTTGAAACCAAAGCACCTCTCATTTTCACTGTTCCTAAACGCTTATCTTCAGAGCGTACAAAACAACTCCTCCAGTGTTCTTCCCATGCGTTTTCTCCAAAGTGGCCCTAGGAGCTCGTCCCCAATGGCTGACTCACCTCCTTTCACTCTGATTGACGCCTATCAGCACAAAGCAGAGAAGACTTCTTCTCAGTGGCTGAAAAGTTAATAATAACAAAACTGAGGGGGAAACTCTGAAACCAGCGTTCCAAAAAGACTGGAGTAAATTTATACAATATATGAAGGACAATTGCAAGCAATTAACAGCACTGGCAGGACTTATTTAGAAGACTGGTAATGTTGATTATACAGTTTGAGTCCTTGAAAAGAGGCCCCGTGGATATAGAGTACAGTGGTACCTCGGGTTACATACACTTCAGGTTACATACGCTTCAGGTTACAGACTCCGCTAACCCAGAAATATTACCTCTGGTTAAGAACTTTGCTTCAGGATGAGAACAGAAATCGTGCTCCGGTGGCGCAGCAGCAGCAGGAGGCCCCATTAGCTTAAGTGGTGCTTCAGGTTAAGAACAGTTTCAGGTTAAGAACGGACCTCCGGAACGAATTAAGTACTTAACCTGAGGTACCACTGTACATATGTTCCACGGGGCCTCTTTTAAAAGACTCACTCTGTATATACCTCTATACATATTGGTGAAAAATTTTGACAATGAAAAGGACATAAATGTAAAAAGGAAGGCGTATATACAGTGGACTCTCAGGTTGCGAATGTGATCTGTGCGGGAAGCACGTTCGCAACCCACAACGCCGCGTCTGCGCACATGCAGGTCACCATTTGGCGCTTCTGAGCATGCGCAAAGAGCAATTTAGCACTTCTGCGCATGTGCAAGCACCGAAACCCGGAGGTAACCCATTCTAGTACTTCCAGGTTCGGTGCGGTGCGCAACCCAAAGCGTCTGTAACCTGAGGTATGACTGTCATGCTAGGATATAAAAAAAAATTAAGGTAACCATGAGATGGGAGGGAGGGAGGTCGATAGGATATTTAAACAAACAGTGTGGAAAATATGAATGTATTTTAATAGTACAAAATGGAAACTTGATAAATAATTTATTATATTAAAAAAGAAAAGTTAATATTAGCAATAATACTGCAACAACAACAACAACAACTTATTACTTGTACCCTGCCCATCTGACTGGATTGCCCAGTCTTTCAATTGCCCGGCTTCCAACAGAAAGTACAAACACACAACAGAACATTGCACATTAAAAACTTCCCGATACATTTAAATATACCTTCCTGTAGAAACCAGAGGCACTGGGCACTGTCGGCCAATTGGTGCCAAAGAAGGATAGAACTTTCTTTATGTATGCAATAAGAGCAGCAAGAATACTCATCGCGAAGTATTGGAAGACACAAGATTTACCCACCCGGGAAGAATGGCAGATGAAGGTGATGGACTACATGGAACTGGCGGAAATGACTGGCAGAATCTGAGACCAGGGAGAAGAGTCGGTGGAGGAAGATTGGAAGAAATTTAAAGACTATTTACAGAATCATTGTAAAATTAATGAATGTTAGAAGGATGTTGGAATGAAGTTATGTGGTTTTAGCAGAAATGTTATAAGGGCTTAGGAAAAAATAGACTGTTAATTGGTGAAAGGAGGGAAAGTAAAGTTATATCATATTAAGATAAATTACAGAACAAAAATTGGAAAAGATGGAAAGGATTTGCTGAAATAGTTAACCGAATTAGAATACAAAAAAGGGAGGTGTGAAGAGGTCAAGGAAACAAGCAAATGAAAGATAAGTTATGGGAAGCCCCGCTGCAGAAATAGTAAAGGGTCTTTAACACCCCCTGCCCATGAATTCAAACCACTGCGCACCACACTCTTGCCTCTTATATTCCACTGGGATACATAGTGCCACATTCCCAAAGTTCTGACGAGGTCCTCATTCAAAAACTCAAGAGATTCACAATGGCTTCCCATTTGTTGATCATTCTGGCCTATTTGCCAGTGATCTGCCCAAGAACAGGTTAGCCAGAACCTGTGTCAATAACGTTGTCATTATTCGGCATGGTGAATTGCATAAGCATTCTCTCCCTCTCCTTTTTTTTTTAATAATAATTTTTATTGTTATACATTTTATAAATTTCCATCCAATTTTTCGTTTAATCCCGCATACAACAAATCATAGTTATTTTTTGACTTCCTTCAGCGTCTCTGACAATCATCCGTGGTTATACTTTTAATACACATTCCCTTCTTTCGTATTGCCATTTTTCCTCCTTGCTCCCATTATTTCTAATAAACAATACTTATTTTCTTTTTTTACAGTGCCTCTTTAAATCCCACTAGCGTTGTATTCACACCACATATATTTTTCAGATAATCCACAAATTTCCCCCAGTCTTCGATGAACTTTTGATCTTTAGTATATCTGATTTTCCCAGTTAATTTATCCAGTTCTGCATAGTCTGTCATTTTTAGTCTCCATTCTTCTATCGTCGGTATTTCCTCTTGTTTCCACTTCTGGGCCAACAGGATTCTGGCTGCCGTTACCGCATACTGGAAAAGCTTACAGTCCTTTCTTCTGATGTCCTTTCCTACCATACCTAAGAGAAAAGCTTCGGGTTTTTTCACAAAAGTATATCTTAACATTTTTTTCAACTCATTATATATCATTTCCCAAAACCTTTTCACTTTCTTACATTCCCACCACTGATGAAAGAATGTCCCTTCCTTATTTTTACACTTCCAACATTTGTTATCAACCCCTTACATCTTTGCTAATTTTACAGGTGTCATATACCATCTATAAAACATTTTCATCACATTCTCCTTCAGTGTAGTACATGCCGTAAATTTTAAATGCTCTTTCCACAGTTTTTCCCAATCTTCAAATTGAATATTGTACCCAAAATCCTTTGCCCACTGTATCATTACCGATTTAACCTCTTCATCTTTCGTATTCCATTCCAGCAATATCTTATACATTTTTGACAGAGTTTTATACTCATTATTTATAATGTCCTTTTGGAAACTTGATTCTTTTTCCACATAACCCTTTTCCTTCAGATCTTTTTTAAATATTTCATTTACTTGGTAGTGGTGCAACCAATCATAAACTAAATCTTTAACTTGTTCATATGGCTTCAATTTCCATTTTCCTCCCTCAATTAATATTTCCTTTTAAAATTGTAGGTATAAAGGGGGGGGGGGGAGAGATGCCGTAACAACATTAACTTACGTATCACAAAATAGTCTGCCTGCTTTTCCCAGTTGCTCAAAGCAACTCACATGGAAAGCAATTACCGGGTGGTTTCAGGTTAAATGGAAGACTAAGTGTTTAACTCTTCCCTTGCAAGCCATCTGCTCAAAGTCTACCACACCTCCAACTGCTTTTCGTCTGCTGTCTGGTCCCTGTGTCTAGGAAAATAAAACAGTCTTGGGCAGGGGCGGGAAGGAAAGAGTTAAACTAACACACACTATTAACCCCAGTTATCCGGAAGAGTGAAGTCACTGCCTGCCACTCACTCTTAAGAACCCGAGTGCGAAACTGACAGAAGGAAGAAATGGAAATGGGCAGCCCATATTGGCCCCTGTCAAAGGGAAGAAGTTCCTCCAAAGACTTTGCAAGTGTAATTTCGCCCTCTGCGTGATTTCGGTGCCACTCAAGCCGTAGGCTGGCTCCAGAATGAAAAGAAATTGGATAAGAAGACCAAGCAGTTTTGCGTTGCTTCCCACCTACCGATGGCAGCAAGATTACTAGAGACATGGAAATGGGAGTTGAGCGTTACTTCCAGCACAGCAATTGGTAAATAAGACATGGCTGATAACAGGGTAGCTGGAATTAACGTAATCCCCTGAGTATAGGGAGGATGTTCTGCAAGAAGGCTGTTCATTTCACATTGCTCAAGAATTTAGGGCGTGATCCTTCCCTTTACAGGGGCTCCTCCTTTGTCTCCCTCAAAGCAGCTCTCCTCCTTCAGATAATATGGGTTGTCTGGGGACATGGAAGGGAGGCTGAGGCCTCCCATATTCCGGACCGAGAGGTGATATGAGAGCCACCTTCAAATATCTGAAAGGCTGCCATGTGGAAGATGGAGCAAACTTGTTTTCTGCTGCTCCAGAGGGTCAGACTCAAACCAATGGATTCAAATGAAAAGAGATTCTAAAATGAGGAGCTTTCTGATAGTAAGAGCTGTGCAAGTATGGAACCGATGACTTGAGAAGGTGGAAAGGTTTAAGCCATCTTGAACATGGTTTTAACTTTGGAAAGGTTGTTGCTTAGTTGTGTCCGACTCTTCGTGACCCCCTGGACCAGAGCACGCCAGGCCTTCCTGTCTTTTGCTGCCTCCCTCAGTTTGGTCAAACTCATGCTGGTAGCTTCGAGAACACTGTCCCACCATCTTGTCCTCCATCGCCCCCTTCTCCTTGTGCCCTCCATCTTTCCCAACATCAGGGTCTTTTCCAGGGAGTCGTTTCTTCTCATGAGGTGGACAAAGTCTTGGAGCCTCAGCTTCATGATCTGTCGTTCCAGTGAGCACTCAGGGCTGATTTCCTTCAGAATGGAGAGGTTCGATCTTCTTGTAGTCCATGGGACTCTCAAGAGTCTCCTCCAGACCAGAATTCAAAAGCATCCATTCTTCGGTGAACAGTCTTCTTTATGGTCCAGCTCTCACTTCCATACATCACTACTGGGAAAACCATAGCTTTAACGAAATATGAATAAAACGATTGATTGGTTGATTCCTGCATTGCAAGGGGTTGGACTAGATGACCCTTGGGGTGCCTTCCAACTCTACAGTTCTATGATTCCTACGCTCCTGCTTGCATAGATGACAGTAGTGGGGTTTGGAGAAAAACGAGAGATCTCCAGGGATCCTCCATGCCTTTATTGATCATTGCAAAAGCCTTTACAGGACGACTCAATTTAGCTGCTCGTGTGCTACCTGAATTTGATGTATTTATAATGTTGTCAATTATCTACAGCACTGTGTGATTGTGCCTTTCTAAATGGATATCTAATTTGTTATATTGTATTGAAGAACATTTTAATACAAAATGAGTCATTAAACAGAAAGGAAAAAACCCCAACTAATTGTAGCATCTTTTAGCTTCATCCTAAAAGACTTTGGCTACAGTAGATGAAATGAAATAGATTAAATGTAATCATCCCCACCCCCACTCACCCCACTGTGGCAGGGGATCCACCCAGTTCTTGGTTTGGGGCTCAGCCCACAGTCTACTGGTGCCCATTAGTGACACTGTTTGTATCTATTGGGAATAATAATAATAATAATAATAATAATAATAATAATAATAATAATAATATATTATTTATACCCTGCCCATCTGGCTAGGTTTCCCCAGCCACTCTGGGCAGCTTCCAACGGAATATTAAAATACAATAACCCATTAAACATTAAAAGCTTCCTTAAACAGGGCTGCCTTCAGATGTCTTCTAAAAGTCTGGTAGTTGTTTTTCTGTTTGACATCTGGTGGGAGGGTGTTCCACAGGGCGGGTGCCACCACCAAGAAGGCCCTCTGCCTGGTTCCCTGTAACCTCACTTCTCGCAATGAGGGAATCCCCAGAAGGCCCTCGGCGCTGGACCTCAGTGTCTGGGCTGAATGATGGAGGTGATATACTGGACTGAGGCCATTTGGAGCGTTAAAGGTCAACACTAACACTTTGAATTGTGCTCGGAAACGTACTGGGAGCCAATGTAGGTCTTTCAAGACCAGTGTTATGTGCTCGGCGGCCGCTCCCAGTCACCAGTCTAGCTGCCGCATTCTGGATTATTTGTAGTTCCCAGGTCACCTTCAAAGGTAGCCCCACATAGAGCGCATTAGTCCATAAGCAACCTTGCATTTCCCCTAGTCAGCAGAGGGCAGTGTTGAGACTAACAGATAGTCAGGTGGGAAACACACTTTGTGGTTACCCACCAAACCCCCAAGCTCCGCTCCTTCCTCTTGATCTCATTCATTCTCCCCTGCATGAGGCAGCCGTGACACTTGCCCCAAGGATGGAGACTTAGACTCCAAGGCCATCCTTGTAAATATGAAGAAACTGCAAGGATATAACCTTCCTTTCTTTACCAAAGGGACCTCAGTGTGCTTCATTTGCTTCTTTTTAAGCAATTCTAGTAATACATGCATGAATGAGATTGACTACAAATGGTTAGATCCAGCTTCCAAGCTATTAACTCTGCTATAACTATGCGCTATATATATATATATATATATATATATATATATATATATAATGTTGTTGTTGTTTAGCTGTTTAGTCGTGTCCGACTCTTTGTGACCGCCTGGACCAGAGCACACTCCTGTCTTCCACTGCCTCCCGCAGTTTGGTCAAACTCATGCTGGTAGCTTTGAGAACACTGCCCCACCATCTCGTCCTCTGTCGTCCCCTTCTCCTTGGGCCCTCCACCTTTCCCAACATCAGGGTCTTTTCCAGGGAGTCTTCTCTTCTCATGAGGTGGCCAAAGTCTTGGAGCCTCAGCTTCAGGATCTGTCCTTCCAGTGGCCACTCAGGGCTGATTTCCTTCAGAATGGAGAGGTTGGATCTTCTTGCAGTCCATGGGACTCCCAAGAGTCTCCTCCAGCACCAGAATTCAAAAGCATCCATTCTTCGGCGATCAGCCTTCTTTATGGTCCAGCTCTCATTTCCATACATCACTACTGGGAAAACCATAGCTTTAACTATACGGACCTTTGTTCGCAAGGTGATGTCTCTGCTTTCTATATATATCACTCACTCACTCACTCACTCACTCACTCACTCACTTATACACACACACACACACACACACACACACATTCACACACACAGAGGAGCATTCAGGTGCCAAAGGGAAAAATCAGACCAGACCAGCCCCACCCAACACCACTGTGTTCTCGTCACTTCCTTGATCCTACAGCCATCCTGGTGGGAGTTGTAGTCCAGATCATCAAGAGGGTGCCCGGTTGGAGAAGGCTGTTCTAGATGCTCCCCACTGAGCACTGAGGAATGGTGCTGAGTTGCCATGCATGCACACACACCAGACTCAACCCAAAAGGGAAATAATAATCTCAACAACAGTGGTGCTTGAGGTTGACTTTGCCCCACTTGGGAAGGCCAAAGAGCACAGATGTAGAATTATTTTGGAATTCCTTGAGATACACTTGATCTCCTTGGCCAAAGAGGCTGCGAGAGGGACATTTCAGCTTATTTTCAATATCTTCTGCCACAGAAAACGAACGGTAATTCAATTACTGAAGGCTTCTCATGACATCAGCTTCTTTTCGAAAGAGGAAGGGAGGGTTTTTTCTTCTTCATTTTTAAAAACCATAGTGAAAGAGGGAAAACTCTTCCATGTGAGTTCAGTTACATGGAATTACCCCATGCAGAGATACATGGAATTTAAGAAGGATCTTGGACCACACTTGCTTTTTCTGCACAGTGCAAGCCACGAGTTTATTTTGCTGACACAGCTCTGTGTTTTTCTTTATGTAATGGAAATGCCCAGGGTATGAGGTTCTGAAATGTGCTCTTGTTTGAGGAGTTAAGAGCCTCCTTGCAGCCTGAAGTCATCTCAAGAGGCTTTTCTTTGGATACCATTGTTCACAGGAGGTGAACTGACATCTGCTTGGAGCCACCTTTCCTGTGCAACTCTCATCTGTAAGATGCAACCCATCTTAATTTGCAAGAAGGCCACAAGTATGAAGCCACTGGGAGAGATCATCAGGGGGTTTGGGCTGGGCGTTCACCAGTATGAGGATGATACCCAGCTCTACCTCTCCTTTATATCAGAACCAGTGAAGGTCCTGTGTGAGTGTCTGGAGGTGGTTGGAGGAATGGATGGCAGCTAACAGTCAGGCTGAATCCTGACAAGACAAAAGTGCTGTTTTGGGGGGACAGGTGTGGAGGACTTCCTGGTCCTGAATGGGGTCACTGTGCCTCTGAAGGAGCAGGTGAGCAGCCTCAGAGTCATTTTTGACTCATGGCTGTCCATGGAGTTGCAGGTCAATTCTGTGTCCAGGGCAGCTGTCTGCCAGCTTCATCTGGGTATGCAGGATGAGACCCTCCCTGCCTGTGGACTGTCTCGCCAGAGTGGTGCATGCTCTAGTTATCTCCCACTTGGACTACTGCAATATGCTATATGTGGGGCTACCTTTGAAGGTGACCCAGAAACTGCAACTAATCCAGTTTAAAGCTAGACTGGCGACTGGGAGGGGCTACTGAGGTCACATAACACTGGTCCTGAAATACCTACATTGGCTCCCAGTACGTTTCTGAGCACATTCAAAGTGTTGGTGCTGACCTTGAAAGCCCTAAATGGCCTCAGCCCAGTAGGCCCAGAAGGAGCGTGTCCACCCCCATCGTTCAGCCCAGACAGTGAGGTTCAGCTCCGAGGGATTTCTGGCAGTTCCCTCAGTGTGAGAAGTTAGGTTACAGGGAACCAGGCAGAGGGCCTTATCGGTAGTGGCACCTGCCCTGTGGAACGCCCTCCCACCAGATGTCAAGAAAATAAACAGCTATCTGACTTTTAGAAGACATCTGAAGGCAACCCTTTATTGGAAGTCCTTAATGTTTGAAGTTTTACTATGTTTCTGTGTGTGCTGTTAGCCACCCAGAGTGGCTAGGGAAACCCAGCCAGATGGGTTGTTGTTGTTGTTGTTAAAATTGGACAGCCCCTCCAGAAGGACAACAAGGTCAATGCTATTGAAAGCCACTGAGAGGTTGAAGTGGATTAACAGGGAAATATTCCTCCTGTCTCTGTGCTGACAGCAGTCATCATACAGAGTGTTTTGTGCCAAAACCAGGCCTAAACCCTGACTGAAATAGAACTCCAAAATCCCCCCCCCTTTTCCTCCAAAGAGTTCAAGGTGGTACACATGGTTCTGCCTCTCCTCACTTAACACCCCCCACACACACACACACAACAAGCCTCTGAGTCAAATTAGGCTGAGAGCCAATCATGGAACTGTACAGTTGGAATGGTGCAATGGTCATCTAGTCCAGCCCTCTGCAATGACTGGCCCAAGGTCACCCCGTGAGCTTCATGGCAGAATGGTGATTTCTTCCCTGGTCTCCCAGGTCCTAAGCCAACACTCTAACCACTGTACCACACTCTCTCTCAATGCTGTACATGCCTATTGAGAAGGAAGGCCCATTTAAACTCTGCAGCACTGAGTCACACAGACAGGCATCCATCAGGTCGCACTGCATTTCTGCAGTCTTCTGCATTTTTCTTTGGGAGTAAGTCCCCATGAGTTCATTGGGATTTACCTCTGAGTAAACCCTTACAGGACCAAATGGCTGTTCCTTTTACTTCCTGCTGTGCTTTCTTCCGCCTGTCATTGAGCAGGACTGCAGCTTAAGGCTTGCATATACCTGCAATATCTAAATGAGTGAGGGCTAATTTATTTAATAAATGAATAGAATTAGCTTCCCCTGATATAATTGGAAGTTGTGGGCTTGCAAATTATTATAACCACATGTGAAAATTAGCTGGAGCCAGTTTCATTAGCAAGCAAAGAAGAGTGATGGATTTCTCTTCCAGGATGGGTAGGGGGTCCAGACCGCAACTTTGTGAACTGGATGAGAAGAAGAAATATTTTTTGACAGTTAAATAAATGTTGCTTGTTTCCCTCAGAAGTTTGGTTCCCTCAGAAGTTTAGGACACTGGGACCTATCAAACATGGCATTTTTGCGAATTGAATTCCTCAAAGAGATCCAGTGCAATTATTGTGATCAGATTGTTGGACTAGGAGACCAGAGTTGAAATCCCCATTCCACCATGAAGCTCATTGTTCTGGTCCTGGGGGCTAACCGAGAGGCAAGGTCTGAGTCCAGTCTGAGGGAGGTCAATGGTGCGGTATGGAGGCTGTCCGTCAAAGCTGAAGTGGGGTCCAAGGCAGGGAGTCAGGTGAGGTCAAGAACTCTGGCAGAAGAGCAGGACAGGGTGCAGGCAGGAACAGGCTACCAACCAATGGGACGGTGTATGCATACACTCGATTTTCCAGGTGCCGCTACTGTGACCCAGTGACCCCGACACCCTTATCTCAGAACATCCAGACATGGGGGATGGGCTCTTCCAGACATGAGCCCCAGCACTGTGTAATTGAACCGTTTGCTCATATTACACCAACAAGCCTCACCAACCTCTCAGGGTTGTTCTGGGGATTAAACGAGGAGCAGCAAGAACTATGTATGTCACCTTGAGCTCCTTGGAGGAAACAGTGAGATACAAATGCAATACAGTGGTACCTTGGTTCTCAAACTTAATCCGTTCCGGAAGTCCGTTCCAAAACCAAAGCATTCCAAAACCGGGGGGGGGGGGGGCTTTCCCATAGAAAATAATGCAAAATGGATTAATCCGTTTTAAAAACAACCCTAAAACAGCCATTTAACACAAATTTTACTC
This sequence comes from Podarcis erhardii, assembly GCF_964252035.2. NCBI lineage: Eukaryota > Metazoa > Chordata > Lepidosauria > Squamata > Lacertidae > Podarcis > Podarcis erhardii. Next base: position 54,305,090 of record NC_138501.1, read on the forward strand.
TCTAACGAGACCACTGATCCATAAAACGAAAGCTATAAACAATGTACTGTGGTCACACAATCAATTAATCAATCAATCAGAACTGGGTTCTGCACAGCCACAAAATCTAAACAAAAAGAGCCACAAAAACGAAAAAATAAATAGAAAAACAGACAGACCACAGCGTAACACTCAAAACGGAGCACATTCGGCTTTCGAAAAAGTTCGCAAACCAGAACACTTACTTCCGGGTTTGCAGTGTTTGAGTTCCAAGTTGTTTGAGTGCCAAGGCATCAAGACGTTTGAGAAGCAAATTACCACTGTATCTGTATTTATATCATCTCTATCTAACAAGTCATTAAAATGGGAAGTGACTTTTCATGCAAGGCAAAACTGTGGTTCCTTCTCCCCTGCAGCCTGATACTTCAGGGCAAATGAGTGCTGCTCTGTTGTACTGCGGCAAAATCCCCAAAGCCCAGGGTGACCATGTGTCCCAATTTATGGTGGACCCTCCTCCCTACCCCCACCCCGGCACCTCCATTGCCTCCAGTTCTGAAGCTTCTCCCTCAGAGTGAAGGCTCATTCCAAGGGGAAATTCCAGAGTCAATTTCATGGAGCGGACGATGGAAAGAGCACAGCTTTCAGCCAAAAGAAAACTGCCTGTGGCTTTTTAATAAGGTATGTCATTTCAGATTTATGCACTGTCATAAAACCTTTCTTTAAAAAAGGGAAAAAAGTGGGAGAAATAGCAACAGGCTAACATTTAAATGTGAAAGCAAAGAACCAGTCAAAATTAATGCTTCAAGTGTTCATTACTGACATTTCTTCCATCACTTCAAGCAGAGAGGTGCAAACTGACCCTTCCCCGGAGAATTTTCACTAAGTGCAAGGAAACTTCTAACTTTCCTTGAATATTTTCCGGACGTTTCGCCTGAGGAGGACTGCCCAAATTTCCCTCGAGATTTTGCTTTAAGGAAAATTTGCCTCTAATATATACTATCCTTTTCTCTCTTGTCCCCTGGATATTCCAAAGCAGAATATTTTGGGGGCCTTCGTGATTGGAGGATCAATTTCCATTGGAGGGAGCAACTGCACACTCATGGAGAATAAGTTTATCAACAACTAATTGGTGCTGATGACTACGTCCTACATTCTGTGGCAAAGTTAGATATTTCTGGATACCAGTTTGTGGAAATCAGAATGTAGGGACAGTCCTGCAGGGCTCAAGTCCTCCCTGTGGATTTCCCTTGGAGGCATCAGGATGGCCATTGTGAGAGCAGGATGGTTGGTATATTTAGCCTGGAGAAGAGAAGACTGAGAAGTGATATGATAACCATATTCAAGTAGTTGAGTGCCAGGTGTGTGTGCAGGAGCCAAGCCCTGTAACCAGGACTGGGTCTTCCTAAGTTTGTTCTGGAGAGGCAAGGCGCGGCCTCACAGGTGAGGCTGATTGGTAACTCACAGCACCTGGTGGCAAGAGCTGGTAAGGGATATAAGGTCAGCATTTCCCTTCAGCTCCTTGCCACAGCAACACATTCCCTGCCTTGCTGCGTTTGGTTCCTTGACTCCTTGCTCCTCAGACTCCTACCTTCGTGACTCCTTGCTCCTTGATTCTCAGACCCCTGCCTTCATGACTCCTTGCTTGCTGACCCTCAGACCCTTCGCTTCTTGACTCCCGGCTCTCTGACCCTCGGACTCTTGGCTTCCCGACTCCTGGCTTCTGGACTCCTGTTCTCCCACCCTGCCATCTTGCCCCCAGTCCCGACGTCCCCAGCCAGGACTTCAATCGCCTGAGAATTGGACATTGATGGGCTGTTCCATGGAAGATGGAGCAAGGTTGTTTCCTGCTGCTCCAGAGCGGAGGACCTGTACAAATGAGTTCAAATGACAAGGAAGGAGGTTCCAACTAAACACCAGGAAGAACTTTCTGACAAGGAGAGCAGTTCAGCAGGAGAATGGTCTCCCTTGGAAGATGCTGGACTCTCCTTCATTGGAGGTTTTCAAACAGAGGCTGGATGGCCATCTGTCAGGGATGCTTTAGCTGAGATTCCTGCATTGCAGGGGTTGGACTAGATTATCCTTGGGGTCCTTCCCAGATCCACAGTTCCATGATTCTATGACTAGATGGGCATTTGGCCTCATCCAGCACCTAGGCCCTCCTTATGTTCTTATAGGTATAAGGAGCTACTTGAGCATGTGTCCAGCCATTGCTTAAATCAGCCCAGTCCTTTGATCCTTCCCAACTGTCCTACCTGAGATCCTTTACTGGAGATACCAACATTTTACAATGAGAGTCTGTATGGTGTCATGACTTCCCTTCTCAACCATGAAGTTCACAAAGAGACACCCAACCTACCTCACAGGATTGTTCTGAGGACAAAACAGGAGTGGATAACAACAACAACAACATTTATTTATACCCCGTCCATCTGGCTAGGTTTCCCCAGCCACTCTAGGTGGCTCCCAACAGGAGGAAGAGGAGGAGGAGGAGAAGGCGATAAAACATCAAATATCAAAAACTTCCCTAAACAGGACTGCCTTCAGATGTCTTCTAAAAGTCAGATAGTTGTTTATTTCCTTGACATCTGATGGGAGGGCGTTCCACAGAGCAGGCGCCACTACGGAGAAGGACCTCTACCTGGTTCCCTCACTTCTCACAGTGAGGCAACCACCAGAAGGCCCTCGGCGCTGGACCTCAGTGTCTGGGCAGAACAATGGAGGTGGAGACGCTCCTTCAGGTATACAGGGCCAAGGCCGTTTAGGGCTTTCAATATCAGCACCAACACTTTGAATTGTGCTTGGAAATGTCCTGGGAGCCAATGTAGCTCTTTCAGAACTGGTGTTATATTGTTTCGGCAGCCGCTCCCATTGGATTAATTGCAGATTCTTCAAAGGGAGCCCCACGTAGAGTGTATGGCAGTAGTCCAAGTGGAAGATAACCAGAGCATGCACCACTCTGGTGAGCCAGTCTGTGGGCAGGGAGGGTCTCATCCTGCGTACCAGATGGAGCTGGTAGATAGCTGCCCTGGACACAGAATTGACCTGCGCCTACATGGACAGCTGTGAGTCGAAAATGACTCCCAGGCTGCACACCTGGTCCTTCAGGGGCACAGTTACCCCATTCAGGACCAGATTCCACACACGCCCACCCCCTGTCCCCCCAAAACATAACCATGTACACCACCTTGACCTACTTTTTTGAAGGAAAAAGTAGTCTATAAATGTAATAAATATCAACTGAAACTTTCCATATGTAAGATGGCCAGCTGCTTGCATTTCAGTTGGCTTCCAAACTATTTTGAAGCTAAGGAAAGGGTTTCCCTGCCCGACAAAAATGCGTCTTTCAGCCAGCGACACTCCTTTCAACACAGGAGTTGAAGTCTGGAGACAAGAGAAAGGCTTCTCTCTCCCCCCCTCACATTTCTGCTTCCAACCTGGAGGCTTTGAAGCGACCAGCAAGCTGCCCTCTGATTTATAATCCCCATCTCCATAAACGAAATGGCTCCACCATGTTCGTTTCTCCTCCCCTGTGATGCCAGACCTGAGGGCGGTTTTGATTTTCTTTCTTCTGTTTCCTGATTTCCCTTTCCGCACTCTCCTCTCCCTCCAAAGACACCGCGATGCCTCAGCAGGGGACTTTAAAGTGGGGAGTGGGACAACCATTGGCTGTCTCTCCTGAATACAAGCTGCAAACCTTTAGTGAAAATGACATCAGCCACCAACACACCTGCAAAGCTCGCCCTGTGCTGAATTTTCATGACATCCTATTCTTGCTGCGAAAGTTCAGGGTGAGAAAAATATGTGCAAATAAAATCTCTACCTTGCATTCTTTTGATTATTTTTTTATATACCTGTTTCTGGCTATTAGCCCACCCACCTCTGCTGGTGGATTTTGTTTCCTTGTGGGTTGCACATCTCCACTGAGGGCAAAATCATGCTAGGAGGCGGAACACAATCTGCATTCTGATACACATATTCAGAGTCCGTTTCTCCTCTGCTCTGAGTTAAAGGGAGTGGAGTCATCTGAGCTACCTCAGCAATGGGGACATTGGGACTGCCTCAAGGTCATTCAGTGAGCTTCATGACTGAAAGGGAATTTGATTCTTGGTCTCCCAAGCCCTAGCCAACCACTCTAACCACTATGCAACACTGTCCCTCACTTTATTCTCATGCACTGGATGATGTCCTTAATTTCTGCTCTCAGCTCCTATCCTGGGAGTCTCTGCTGTGTCCGTTCCTGATGTGCACTTCATTTTGCTTTTAAAGCATAAATTTAAGTACTTTATAAATATTAAATGATTGTGATTTTCTTAACATGAGATTTAGTAGAGCCCTGACTATGTAGTAACCTGACAATGACATCGCTCAATGCTAGCAGCGGCCCTTTGCTCCTGCAACTTCTTTCTTACCAAAATAGAAATCCCTTGTCAGTGTTCTTAAGGCTGTAGGGAAGACTTAGGAGAGAGAGAGAGAGAGGAGGGGGGAACCAGGAAGCATCGCAGTAATAATTTTGCATTCCTCCCCCTCCTAAGCCTTCCCACTATCAGGGCACAACATTCACTACATGCCTGTGAACTGTGCAAATGCAGAGCTTAGTCAGAACAAAAATGAATATGGAGAAACCATACAAAGAGTTGCACCAGTTTGGTCCAGCACCTCAATCCGGGAGACCCCAACACAAACCACCACTCATGCTCACTGCGTAGCCTTGGAGGAACCATTCTCTCTCAGCCTAACCCAGATCATGAGCACATAAAAATAGATAAAGATGGGGACATCCTTCCACAAGTGAGGGGCCACCACGCAAAAGGCCTGATCTCATGTTACCCCTCCCAATACCTCCCATGGAGGGGACACACAAAGAAGGGCCTCAGATAATGATCACAGGGTCTGGGTCAATTCAGGTGGGGAGAGGCAGACCTTGGCATCCTGGGATCCTGGGCCATATAGAATCATAGAATCATAGAATCATAGAGTTGGAAGAGACCACAAGGGCCATCGAGTCCAACCCCCTGCCAAGCAGGAAACACCATCAGAGCACTCCTGACATATGGTTGTCAAGCCTCTGCTTAAAGACCTCCAAAGAAGGAGACTCCACCACACTCCTTGGCAGCAAATTCCACTGTCAAACAGCTCTTACTGTCAGGAAGTTCTTCCTAATGTTTAGGTGGAATCTTCTTTCTTGTAGTTTGGAACCATTGCTCCGTGTCCGCTTCTCTGGAGCAGCAGAAAACAACCTTCCTCCCTCCTCTATGTGACATCCTTTTATATATTTGAACATGGCTATCATATCACCCCTTAACCTCCTCTTCTCCAGGCTAAACATGCCCAGCTCCCTTAGCCGTTCCTCATAAGGCATCGTTTCCAGGCCTTTGACCATTTTGGTTGCCCTCCTCTGGACCCGTTCCAGTTTGTCAGTGTCCTTCTTGAACTGTGGTGCCCAGAACTGGACACAGTACTCCAGGTGAGGTCTGACCAGAGCAGAATACTCTATAAGACGTTGTATGTCCAAACCAGCACTCTGAACCAAACCCCGAAGCAAACTGGAAGCCAGCGCAGCCATGCCAGAATTGGTGTTGTACGTTCAGACTGTGCTGCCTTAGCCAACTATCTGTCCGCCAAATTCACGTCAATGGTTGGCCTCCATAGGGAAGTAGGATACCGGTGAGCCTCTGGTGTTTTCTGTGCTGGTGCAGATGCAACATAAACAAGTTTGCAAAAGAGAGCATTGAAGAGCAACAGGGACAGATTATGACTCCAGCACAAGAACATCACTTTACGTCTTCAAAATGCCCTGACTGGCTCTCACCGAGCAATGATGATGGAAAGACCAAAAGGTCAAGTATAAAACTACTTCGTTACTCTGTCGCCTCTTAGGAACTATCTCTTGCAAATGTTCTCTGCTCAGTTGATTGCATGAATAATAGGGAAATCGCTCTTTGCGGGTGGGAGGAAATCCTTTGCAAACCCACTTTTAAGTTCCATCTTCACTTTTGCAAATTTCAGACACTGCTCCATTTTTCTCTCTCCCCTTTCATCTGCTCATTCCTCTTCTTTTGTTTCCCCCCTCCCCTGCCATCCTCAGATTTCTGGTCTTTTCACTGTGTTCCTTTTCAACTCCCTTCCTTTCATTTGGATTCACTTACAAAAACTGCCTATTATCAGTCCTCTTTCAGGAGAGCCTGAATAACAATATTTACCATGTACATTAGCTGTATTTGGTTGCAAAGCGGTTGCTCACTCCCGGGAGTTCAAAGTTCATTTCCCTTCAACCCTGGCTTTTCTTGACATCTGTATTCTTTTTCTTTGCAAACTACAATTTCCGTTCAACTTTGCACTCGGTCTTTTCAGCCGTGTTTGCCGGCTAATTTTTCTTTCCTTCCTTTGGCACTCCAACTTCTAAGTCAGAAGTAGGATTTTCATTGCTGGAACTGCTACGCTCTAGGATGCAATGCTACAAGGCTTCATTAACTATGAAGCCCAAAATTTGTTTTTTCTGCAAAACTATTCAAATTTTTGGCACTACTGTGAAGTGAATTGGCCATTGTTGGCTTTGGAGGTGAACTACGAACCCCATGCAGAGTGTTTGAGGACCAGGACATTTGCAGGGAAACCAAAATGCTTGTCTACAAAGCTGTTGTACTACCAACCTTACTGTCTGCTTGTGAAACATGGACCACTTAGAAACGCCATCTCCAACTTCTTGAGAGATTCCATCAATGGTGTCTCTGAAAAAAATTACACATCACTTGGGAAGACAGGCGAACTAATACCAGTGTACTGGCAGAAGCAAAAATCACCAGTGTTGAAGCAATGATTCTTCAACATCAACTTCGTTGGACTGTTCATGTTGTGCGGATGCCTGATGATCGTCTTCCAAAGCAACTACTCTATTCTGAACTTAAAAATGGAAAGCGTAATGCTAGTGGTCAACAAAAAAGGTTTAAAGACTCTCTCAAGGCAAATCTAAAAAAATAATAATAATGTAGTATAAACACTGACAACTGGGAAACACTGGCCTGTGAGCGCTCCAGTTGGAGAACAGCCTTTTCCAAAGGTGTCATGGGCTTTGAAGACACTCGAACTGAGAACACAAGGGAGAAACATACTAAGAGGAAGGCACGCTTGGCAAATTCACACCCTGATCAACTCCCGCCTGGAAACCAATGTCCCCAGTGTGGAAGGACGTGTGGATCCAGAATTGGCCTCCACAGTCACTTACGGACTCATTGTTAAGACTGTGTTTATTGAAGACAATCTTACTGGGCTACGAGGGATCGCCAAAGTAGAAGAAGACTCACTGCAAACCCCTGCAAAACTTTGGCCCCAGTTTGGAAGGGAGCCCAAATTTCTGGGTTCATTGTTCATGAAACTCCTCCTTACGTTCATTGCAGCTGCAGGTTCTTTGGATTCCAAGGAAACAAAGACATCCACCCACAATCAATTCAAAACATGGTTATTTAAGCACAATAGCATAACAAACCAGCCTCAAGGGCATACAAGACAGTTGGTCCTGGATTTGCATAGAGGACCCATACTTTCACCTCCCGAAAGAAGGCAGACTGGGTCCACTCAGTAGCAGAAACAGAAGGAGCAATGTCCCCGTGTTGTGTCTGCACACTGATCCTTCACTGGGGAGCGTGAAAAGCAAGGCACTCATCACGAGGGATGGGTGAATCTCTCAGTCACTGTTTTTCTCAATTCCTCATTTTTCCTGCCTTAAGTTCAGCTCTTCACATTTCCACATTAGTCTGTGATATTTTTCTAATCCCTCATGAAAATTCATCGGCGTTTTACTGCGACTGTCTCCTGATACACACATTTCTCTGTGCAATTTCCCCTAATATACACATTTTGCCAAACCAATTTTCCCTAATACAATGCATTTTTGTCTGTTATTTCCCTAACAGAGGTGTCCCCTAGCACTTGTATTTCTGCACACATTAACCAGCCAGAGAGCTGCACAGCCAAATTTGGAAGAGCAGGGCTGTGTTTTGACCGGTATATAATTTTGTCATTAAGCAGCTTCCCTTTAACTGCAAACTAAATCTGCCATAACTACTCACCCAGTGGTATTTTTCTAGAAAAAGAGGCACCAGAACTCACCATGAACACCTCCCTTGCTCTCTTAGAATGGCAAGAGGTGCTGGAATTGAGTTCCAGTGAGTTTGGGTTGAAAAAAAGCCCTGCTACTCTCACTTGTACTCAAGCTTTGAGTGATGGCCTCTCCGCCAGAGCAATTCTGCTTTGGTATTTTGCTCAGAAGTGAATCTATTTAGATTCCATTTAGCTGTCCCTGCTAATAGTTGCTGATTGAGCTACCCACCATGAAATCTCTCAAGCAGCCTGAAACCTATATCTGCATGCAGATTGCATTTACAGGGTCAAAACGGGCTCCCATTAAAATTTCCAAAGCTTCTACACCAGCTTCCCCTGGAATACAACGCTCATAATCCCTGGCCATTGGCCATGTGGTCGATGGGAGTTGGAGTCCAAAAAGATCCAAGAAGTTGTGTTTTTTTATGGGCTCAGGAGGATGGTAACAGTCTTAAGGAAGTGACCTCGGTTGAACTGAATGGAAGAGGAACCTTTTTCTCATTGCTGCCCCAACAAATTAAGAGTCATCTGGGGGAAAGAGTTCCCTTATCATCCTTCAATGAGCAGAGAGGTGCGGCTCTCTGGCAACCCCCTAAAAGGGATTTTTTTAAAAAAAGAAAGAAAAAGAAAAAGCGAGCGCAAGATAGAAGTTTGTAAAATTTTGCATGGCATAATAATAATAAATTTTTATTTATATCCCGCCCTCCCCAGCCAAAGCCGGGCTCAGAGCAGCTAACAACAATAAAAGATACACAGCATTCTAAAATCAATTCATTTTAAAATCAATTCAAAATCAAATTAATGGCAACCATTGGGCTGGAGTTCTGTGAGGATTACCGAAGGAGAGAGGGGGTCAGACTGTGCCTTGGCCAAAGGCCTGGTGGAACAGCTCCGTCTTGCAGGCCCTGCGGAAAGATGTCAAGTCCCGCAGGGCCCTAGTCTCTTGTGACAGAGTGTTCCACCAAATCGGGGCCACAGCCGAAAAAGCCCTGGCTCTGATTGAGGCCAGCCTAACCTCCCTGTGGCCTGGGACCTCCAAGATGTTTTTGTTTGAAGACCGTAAGGTCCTCCATGGGATGTATCAGGAGAGGTGGTCCCATAGGACCAAAGTTGAGAGAAGAATGCTTTTCTCCCTCTCTTGTAATACTACTACTACTACTACTACTACTAATAATAATAATAATAATTTATTTATACCCCACCCATCTGGCTGGGTTTCCCCAGCCACTCTAGGCAGCTTCCAGCAAAATATTAAAATACAATAATTCATCAAATATTAAAAGCTTCCCTAAACAGGGCTGCTTTCAGATGTCTTCTAAAAGTTGTATGGTTCTTTATTTCCTTGACATCTGGTGGGATGGCATTCCACAGGGCGGGTGCCACTACCGAGAAGGCCCTCTGCCTCGTTTCCTGTAACTTGGCTTCTCAAAGGGAGGGAAGTGCCAGAAGGCCCTCGGTGCTGGATCTCAGTGTCCGGGCAGAACGATGGTGCTGGAGACTCTCCTTCAGGTTTACTGCGCCGTTTAGGGCTTTGAAGGTCGGCCCCAACACTTTGAATTGTGCTCAGAAACATCCTGGGAGCCTTTCAGGACTGGAACTTGTGGATGTCGAATGAAGCTGAAGGTTGGAAGGTTCAGAACGTCCATCTTCATGCAGCACATAGTTAAACTACGGAACTCCCTGCCACAGGAGGCAGGGGTGGCTGCCAACCTAGATGGCCTTAAAAGAGGATTGGACAAATTCATGGAGGAGGAGAGGGTTATGGATGGCTACCAGCCATGATGGCCATTCTCTGCCTCCACACTCCAAGGCTTCAATGCTTCCGAATCCCAGTTGCTGGAAACCACAGGAGGCGAGGCTGCTGTTCTGCTCAGGTCCTTCTTCCTGGTTTCCCATCATGGACATCTGGTGGGTTGCTGTGAGAACAGGATGCTAGACTAGGTGGGCCCCACCCAAGGTCTGATCCAGCAGGCTCTTTCTACCTCTCTTTCAAATCAGAACCAGTGAAGGTGGTGAAGGTCCTGTGTGAGTGTCTGGAGGCGGTTGGAGGATGGATGGTGGCTAACAGATTGAGGTTGAATCCTGACAAGACAGAAGTACTGCTTCTGGGGGACAGGAGGCAGGCAGGTGTGGAGGACTCCCTGGTCCTGAATGGGGTAACTGTGCCCCTGAAGGACCAGGTGCGCAGCCTGGGAGTCATTTTGGACTCACAGCTGTCCATGGAGGCACAGGTCAATTCTGTATCCAGGGCAGCTGTCAACCAGCTCCATCTGGTACGCAGGCTGAGACCCGATCTGACCGCAGACTGTCTCGCCAGAGTGGTGCATGCTCTAGTTATCTCTCGCTTGGACTACTGCAATGCGCTTTATGTGGGGCTCCCTTTGAAGGTGACCCAGAATCTGCAACTAATCCAGAATGTGGCAGCTAGACTGTGAGCGGCCACCGGGACCACATAACACTGTTCCTGAAAGATCTGCATTGGCTCCCAGTACTTTTCCGAGCACAATTCAAAGTGTTGATGCTGACCTTTAAAGTCCTAAACGGCCTCGGTCCAGTATAACTGAAGGAGCGTCTCCACCTCCATCTTTCTGCCCGGACACTGAGGTCCAGCTCCGAGGGCCTTCTGGCGGTTCCCTCATTGTGAGAAGCCAGGTTACAGGGAACCAGGCAGAGGGCCTTCTCGGTGGTGGCACCCGTCCTGTGGAATGCCCTCCCATCAGATATCAAAGAGAAAAACAACTACCAAACTTTTAGAAGACATCTGAAGGCAGCCATGTTTAGGGAAGCTTTTAAAGTTTGATGCATTACTGTATTTTAATATTGTGTTGGAAGCTGCCCAGAGTGGCTGGGGAAACCCAGCCAGATGGACGGGGTATAAATAATATATTATGAGGATGATGATGATGATGATGATGATGATGCAGGTTTTGTGACAGTAAGAACTGTTCAACACCCTCGGAATGTCGTGGTCTCTCCTTCCTTGGAGGTTTTTCAGCAGAGGTTGGATGGCCACCCGTCAAGGATGTTTTAGTGAGATTCCTGTATTGCAGGGGGTTGGACTAGATGATCCTTGGAGTCCCTTCCGACTCTACAATTCTAGGATTCTATGACAGAAATGCCTATACCCAAGGCTAGCCTTAACCCTTCTCAGCTGCTCTCTCCCACCTGCTCTCTGTTCCAGCTCTTGCAAATTACATTCTCTGTTGATGTTGAAACATTTTTGCTTTGGTTGGGAAAAATCAGTGGTTTTGAAAGAAGGAGGGGGGTGCTACACCTCTGAGCACTTGTGTGCATGTATGCGTGTGGAGGAATAAATGTATTTTGTGATATTTCACAGCTACGTTTCCTCTTCTGGGAGTCGCAGTGGCCTCCAAGAAAGGGTTGTCTCCCTCCAGATTTTGCTTGGAAAATTGGTAACTTTGGGGATGTTTTTTTAAAAGGAGAAACCAGCTCCACTTCCTGACCCATTAACTGAAACCCTTGGAATTGCAGCTGCTGTTTTGATTAGATATTATGTTTCGATGTGTTTATTTTTATTGCATTGTTATTTTTGATTATGGGTTTCATTAGTGTGCGTTGGCTGCCTTCGGGCAGAAGGACAACTAGAAAATGATATAAATGTGGAGGATTGACCTGTGCTGATATACGCATTCATTGGCCTAGTGCCTAAATCATAGAAGCATAGGCTTGCAGGACTGCTGGGGATACAAAGGGTCATCTCGTCCAGCCCCCTGCAATGCAGGAATTTTATCTAAGTGTTTGCAAAGCTCCTTTCCCATAAACATACTATTAGTGTGCTCTGTGGTGTATTTCCTACTTCAATGTAAATGTAAGTGTGGCCCACCCACAAATCATAGAGTCATAGTTGGAAGGGATTCCATGGGTCATCTAGCCCAACCCCTGCAATGCCGGAATCTCGTGGACAGGTGAAACTCAAAAAATTAGAATATCATGGAAAAGTTCCTTTCCTTCACTAATTCTACTTCGAAGGTGAAACTCATATATGAGATAGACTCGTGACATGCAAAGCAAGATATGTCAAGCCTTGATTTGTTATCATTGCAATGAACATGGCGTACAGCTGATGAAAAACCCCAATTAACCATCTCAGAAAATGAGAATATTCAAGGAAATCAGCAAAACAAGGTTTGCAAATCGAGCAAGATTGGACCTCTGAGAAGTAGAAGCACATCTCGCTTTGCCTGTCCTGAGTCGATCTCATATATTAGTTTCACCTTTTAAGGTGAATTACTGAAATGAATGAACTGTTCCATGATATTCTAATTTGTCGAGTTTCACTTGTATGTTGTTGTTTAGTCATTTAGTCATATCCGACTATTCGTGACCCACTGGACCAGAGCACTGCCTCCCGCAGTTTGGTCAAACTCATGCTGATAGCTTCGAGAACACTGTCCAACCATCTCATCCTCTGTCATCCCCTTCTCCTTGTGCCCTCCATCTTTCCCAACATCAGGGTCTTTTCCATGGAATCTTCTCTTCTCATGAGGTGGCCAAAGTCTTGGAGCCTCAGCTTCAGGATCTGGCCTTCCAGTGAGCACTCAGGGCTCATTTCCTTCAGAATGGATAGGTTTGATCTTCTTGCAGTCCATGGGACTCTCAAGAGTCTCCTCCAGCACCAGAATTCAAAAGCATCAATTCTTCGTCGATCAACCTTCTTTATGGTCCAGCTCTCACTTCCATACATCGCTGCTGGGAAAACCAGAGCTTTTACTATACGGACCTTTGTTGGCAAGGTGATGTCTCTGTTTTTTAAGATGCTGTCTAGGTTTGTCATTGCTTTTCTCCCAAAAAGTAGGCGTCTTTTATTTTCGTGGCTGCTGTCACCATCTGCAGTGATCATGGAGCCCAAGAAAGTAAAATCTCTCACTGCCTCCATTTCTTCCCCTTCTATTTGCCAGGAGGTGTTGGGACCAGGGGCCATGATCTTCGCTTTTTGATGTTGAGCTTCAGACCATATTTGGCGCTTTCCTCTTTCACCCTCAATAAAATTTTCTTTAATTCCTCCTCACTTTCTGCCATCAAGGTTGTGTCATCTGCATATCTGAGGTTGCTGATATTTATTGGGCCAAATTCAATGAACTTGTGGCACTAGCAGAACCCAGAACAATGATGTTGCAGGGGAACCTGTGCAGACTGGGGCTCTTCAGGATCAGGCCCCAGACTTGGTTCAGATGATGCCTGAGGCAAAGGAGAGTGCAAACAGAGTCACCTCCAGTTCTGAGTCCGAGCCTGAGTCCCAGGCCATCACAATAATGTGGGAATTCTCCTCTTCCCGGGTGCCTCTCCACATCTGCTCCAGAGGGTCAGGTGATGATTTTATTGTTCTGTTCTCTTTGCAAATCTAGCTGAGGATGGTTGTTTTAACAATCAAGCAATGTATATGTTTATGAAGTAAATAAATAAAACATGTAGGTCACCTTTGGTCCTGGTCTGGGGGAAAGGTGAGATATGAATAACAAGTCTATTAGCTATAGTTTTGCATTTCTTAAGTACAGTTACAGGTTGGCCAGGGCCTAATTTGGGCTTCCCAGCAGCAAAATCTGAGCTCCTGCTCTTGACAATCTGCTACCCAAAGCCTGAATATCCCCGATCCACAGCCACCCACTTCAGCCAGAGGCCACTTGTCAAGAAAGCTTGAGATCTGCAGCGTGGAAAAACCGAACACCCTGGAAACATTTATCACCGCGTGCTTGGGAATATATATATTTATGGCCTAATGAGCCGGGCCGTATATTTCAAATAACATGCGAAGTAGCCAGCTTGCACGATGTTTGAAGTCTATCTCCTCCTGCCTTGTCACATATATTCTCGAGACGTCTGCTATAAATTTAGATCAAACACACACTGCAAATGGATGAGAACGGGGCACTTTTCTTCCCATATGGGGCTAATCTGCGGGAGGTGATGGAGACACATGGTAGCAATTCTCAAAGGTTTTGGTTCTTCAACTCACACTGAAAAAAAAGAAAAGGGGGGAAAAGTCACCCTGGAGGGAAAATGGGAAGCCCCGGTGGATTAACCATTTGTCATCCCTCTACCCCACACAACCCACAAAAAGAGGCTTCCCTGAGTTTTTCCAGATTAAGAAACTTTCTTCCAGCCTTTACGGAGAAGAAAATATAGCAGGCGATTAATCAAAGCCAGTTCCTTGTGATGCTAGGAGCCACTCCTGGTGGGAAACATAGTGTGCTGGGTCCGGGGGTAACCTGTGAAATGCAGTCCAGGACTGGTCCAGAATCCGAAGGTTCCGCTAGGAGTCAGTCCGACAGGGCCAAGGCAGGATACGAGGCAGGAAACCAGGCAAGGGCAGGATCTGGCATACAGCAATGTTGCTCCCGCAACCTGGGATGGGGTCCGACAGCCTTTTATCTTAGTCAGGGTAACAGCCGGTCCTGATCCCCCGGCAACTCACCTCCCTGTTTTGCCTGAAGGCGAGCACTCCTCCTGCAAGTACTCAGGTCTCTCCTTCTCTCAGACCTCAGTCTCTGCAGCTCGGGAGATGTCGGTGGGTGACTAGACCCAGAGGCCGCCTCAGCCTCCCCTGACCCAACCGGTAGTGGAGCAGCTGTAAGTGATGGCCCAGCTGGAGGCAACAAGGTCATCCCCGCATCTGGAGCCAGGGCAGGCTCAGGCCCCGGACTCGGCCCAGCTGGTGCTTGTTGCAGGGGAACCTGTGCAGACTGGGACTCTTCCGGATCCGGCCCCAGACTGGGTTCAGGTGATGCCTGAGGCGAAGGATCCGGTGCAGGCTGAGTCTCACCTGGTTCCGAGTCCGAGCCCGAGTCCCAGGCCATCACACACAGGGGGATGTAGATAAAAATAAGGCATTGTCTTAGAATCATAGAACTGCATAGTTTGAAGGGACCCCAGGGGTCATCTAGTTCAGTGCTCTGTAATGTAGGGTTCACAGCTAAAGGATCCCTGACAGATGGCCATCTAACCTCTGTTTAAAAACCTCCAGCGGAGGAGAGACCACCCATAGGATAGTAGAATTATAGAGGTGGAAAGGATCCCAGATCTCATCTGGTCCACCCCCCTGCAATGCAGGAATCTCAGCTAAAGAATCTCCAGCAAATGGCCATCCAAGCTCTGCTTAAAAACCTTGAATGAAAGAGAGTCCACCCCATTCTGAGTTCATCCATTCCACTGTCCAATGGTTATTGGATGGTGGCTAACAGATTGAGGATGAATCCTGACAAGACCGAAGTCCTGTGTGAGTGTCTGGAGGAGGTTGGAGGATGGATGGTGGCTGACGGATTGAGGTTGAATCCTGACAAGACAAAACTACTGTTTTGGGGGGACAGGAGGCGGGCAGGTGTGGAGGACTCCTTGGTCCTGAATGGGATGACTGTACCACTGAAGGAGCAGGTGCACAGCTTGGGAGTCATTCTGGACTCACAGCTGTCCATGGATGTACAGGTCAATTCTGTGTCCAGGGCAGCTGTCTACCAGCTTCATTTGGTACTCAGGATGAGACCCTCCCTGCCCGCAGACTGTCTCGCCAAAGTGGTGCATACTCTGGTTATCTCTCACTTGGACCACTGCAATGTACTTTATGTGGTGCTACCTGTGAAGGTGACCCGGAAACTGCAACTAATCCAGAATGCAGCAGCTAGACTGGTGACTGGGAGTGGCTGCCGACATTGATTCCCAGTACGTTTCCGAGCACAATTCAAAGTGTTGGTGCTGACCTTTAAAGCCCTAAATGGCCTCGGTCCAGTATACCTGAAGGAGCTTCTCCACCCCCATCGTTCTGCCCAGACACTGAGGTCCAGCTCTGAGGACCTTCTGGCGGTTCCCTCACTGTGAGAAGCCAAGTTACAGGGAACCAGGCAGAGGGCCTTCTCGGTAGTGGCACCCGCCCTGTGGAACGCCCTCCCTCCAGATGTCAAAGAGAACAACAACTACCAAACTTTTAGAAGACATCTGAAGGCAGTCCTATTTAGGGAAGCTTTTAATGTTTAATAGACTATTGTATTTTAATATTTTGCTGGAAGCTGCCCAGAGTGGCTGGGGAAACCCAGGCAGATGGGCGGGATGTAAATAAATTATTATTATTATTATTATTATTATTATTATTATTATTATTATTATTATTACACCCCTTAGGCAGTTCTTCCTTATGTTGAGTCAAAATCGCCTTCTTTGCCCTTTGAAACCACAGAAGCATAGATTTGCAGAGACCTTCTTGTGCGCTCACCATCTGGGCATCGGGTTGGCCACTGTAAGAACTGGAAGTTGGGTTAGATGGGCCTTTGGCCTGATCCAGCTGCAGGCTTTTCTGCTTCAATTCCTATGAGAATACTTGGAGTCCTGATCAGGTGGCATCCTGCCACAGTCTGTCACTTACACAGGTGTTTACTCACAAGTCACTTATGTCCTGATTCTTCATTAATCTCTGCTTCTTTGTTCTTTGGGGGGAAAACTGCACAAAAAATCCAATTTTAAATACTATTTTTAAATACGTGTCCCACCCCCCTCAACATATGGATTGCTAATGAATTTTTCTCACATTTTAAAATGTTTCCTCATATCTTGTTGGAGCCCAGAACTGCGCTGGAACATTTGGAAAGTGTGAAACTGCTCGGGTAACTAAGTTACAATCTCTGCATTAGCCCGAGAGGTCCAGATCAGGTCGGTTCATATCAGAGTTGACAAAGATCAGATCCCTCTCAAGTATGTCTAATTTGCCCCATGGGAAGAAATGTGCCGGTGTGGTTTGAACGCTACTTGAGGCCTTGAGCTAATTCACCCTCTTCCAGTGAGTTCTTCTGCCCTTAAATGCGCAGAATAGCAGGGGGAGTTGGGTGATCATGGAACAACCAGCCCAGATGTGGTCTGGGTTAGATGCTGGCAGGATAATTCAGTGGACTGAGGCTCAGGGTGGAGCAAAGGTGGATTCTCAGCACTCCAAAATAGCTTCTTGGAGCCATTTAACTCTGCATAAATTACGGCATAATTTAGGTGCATGCTATTTCACGCTCAATTAGTGCCACTTCTATGGAGAGGCAGTTCGGAATGCAGGGCACAGCGCAGGAATCTCACTCTGGGCTTGGGGGGAAATGTATCTTAAAGGTAAAAGTGTCACCATGGAAACTGCACAAAGACATCTCTCCAAGTGCGAGAGGCAGATATCGACTGTATACGAAGGTAGATAAAAAGGCAGGGCCCAATCAGGATTTATTGCAGGGTATTTGATGAACTTATCAGAGAAACAGGCTGGTAATGACTTGGTGAGAACACCACCTGGGGAAAGGGTGTCCTGGTTGCTCCACATTCACCACAAAGAACTACTATACTTCCCTGTGCATCATTCGCAGAATCACAGAATTGCAAAGTTGGAAGTGACCCAAAGGGTCGTCTAAGCCCAACTCTCTGTAAAGCAGGAATCACAACTAAATACGATGGTAATGAAGAAATTTATATACTTCCCTACATCTGAGAACTGCAAGGTGGTTTACAGTATAAGAATTCCTGACAGATGGCGATCCAACCTCTGTTTAAGAGTTTCCAATGAAGGAGAGTCTGCCACCTTCCGAGGAAATCTGTTCCATTGTTGAATGACATTTGTTGTTGTTTAGTGGTGTCCGAGTCTTCGTGACCCCCTGGACCAGAGCACGCCAGCCACTCCTGTCTTCCACTACCTCCCACAGTTTGGTCAAACTCATGCTGGTAGCTTCGAGAACACTGTCCAACCATCTCGTCCTCTGTCGTCCCCTTCTCCTTGTGCCCTCCATCTTTCCCAGCATCAGGGTCTTTTCCAGGGAGTCTTCTCTTCTCAAGAGGTGGCCAAAGTATTGGAGCCTCAGCTTCACGATCTGTCCTTCCAGTGAGCACTCCGGGCTGATTTCCTTCAGAATGGAGAGGTTGGATCTTCTTGCAGTCCATGGAACTCTCAAGAGTCTCCTCCAGCACCATAATTCAAAAGCATCCATTCTTCGGCGATCAGCCTTCTGTATGGTCCAGCTCTCACTTCCATACATCACTACTGGGAAAACCAGAGCTTGAACTATACGGACCTTTGTCGGCAAGGTGATGTTTCTGTTTTTTAAGATGCTGTCTAGGTTTGTCTGAATGACACTTACCATCAGAAAACTCTTCCTGATGTTCATGGAACTATTTTCATCCATTGATTTGGGTCCTACCCTCTGAAGCAGAAGAGAACAAGCTAGCTCCATCCTCCATGTGGCAAGCCCTTCAGATATTTGAAGATGCCTCACATATCTCTTCTTAGTCTTCCCTTCTCCAGGCTAAACATACCCACTTCTTTCAACCGTTCCTCATCAGGCTTGGTTTCCAGACTCTTGATCATCTTGTTCACCCTCCTCTGCACACATTCCAGCTTGTCAATATCCTTCTTGAATTGTGGTTCCCAGAACTGGACACAGTCTTCCAGGTGGGATCTGATTGAGACAGCATAGATTGGCCCTATAACTCCCCTTGATCTGGACACTATACTTCTGTTGATGCAGCCCTGGACAAGATTAGCTTTTTTTGTTGCTGCATCACATCATTGACTCATGTGAAGCCTGTGGTCTACTAAGACCCCTAGATCCTTCTTACATGTTCTGCTGTCAAGCCAGGTGTCCCCATCCTATATTTGTGGATATTCCTACAGAACCTTACATTTCTCCCTATTTTCAGTCTTTATTACTGTCAAAGACAGGAAAGCAGAAATAACAATAATAATACATAGAACTGCACCAGCACCAATGGGCAGAAGCAATAAACAAAATGCAAAATTTCATTTATAACTTATTTACATTAAAAGAAACACTCTAGCAGCTAAAGTGTGTAATCCAGAGTCTAAGACTGATATTCATCCATCGATGAATATTCAGCCCCTATTAAAATTCATTTTGTTAGTTTGGGAATGTAGGCGCACCAAAGGAATATACACTGAAAACTTCACATGTTCCGTTGGAATGCTCATTTCAACTGTCTGCCTCTAAATGTTGTGGGTTTAAGAACATGTGGGTGAATCTCAAAGCATTGTTTATATTCATTAAATGCATTGCTGGGCCACAGCTTTTCGTTGAGGTGTGTCTTGCTGTTGTTTTAAACTGACTTTTGCTCTGCCTTTCTGGAAATTCTTTCCTTGCTCCTTGGACAAACTTCCTTGCAATAATTCATCTCCCACCCAGGGTGAAACCAGCCTGGTCCCGGTCCCCCCACAAGTCAGAAGTACAGACATCAGGATCCACCCCCCACCCCACCCCTTCCAAAAGTTGTGACTTGCTTTGTGAACTTTCCATTGCTTTCTGTGTATCTGAAGAAGTGTGCATGCACACGAAAGCTCATACCTAGAACTAACTCAGTTGGTCTTTAAGGTGCTACTGGAAGGAATTTTTTTATTTTGTTTTGACCATGGCAGACCAACACGGCTACCTATCTGTAACTTTCCATTGCTTGCTCTTCCATGGTCTCCAGAGCGCTGCGCAATATCATCTAGAGATGTTATTAATGGTCTGTTTGCTTCCCCTTCAACACCATTAATAAAGATGTGAAACTCAGCCAGCTTTTCCCATTAAATGCCAGCGCCCCCCTCTAAGCCCACGACCAGCTTGGTTCAATGCCATTCATCAGCCAACCTGTGCCAATGGCCCTTACATCACTTCTCGGTTAGGTAGGGGGGCTGGGAGCTCAGCTGGTCAGGATTAATTTCTCCGGGAACATTTTGCAAGGCACTTTATCAAGCCTCTGCTCAGACTGGCCCCAAAGTGCTCACAATTTCCCTTCCCTTAATAGAAGTCCCTTTGCTGGGAGAGATAACACACAGGTAGGGGAAGGCGCAGAGGCCTCCGTCGCTGATATATGGGGGCACCACGGCAACTGACCAATCCCCAAAGAGCCCCCGTTCCTCCTGTGCGTCTTTTATCTGGTCCTATATTTCAGGTGGAATCAGAGCTCAGGAAGTCTGGCTCCTTGTGATTAGAACTGCTGGGCAGAGCAGCTCGAAAGAGACAATAGATGCATTTAATTCGGTCCACAGCTGCCGGTTGGTGGGATTTTGGAAGCAAATACACTGTGCCATAGAATCATGGAACGGTGGCATTGTAAGGGACGCTCAAGGATAATCCAATCCCACCCCCTGCAATGCACAAATCACCACTAAATAACTCTGGACAAATGGCCACCCAACCTCTGCTTAAAAACCTCCAATGAAGGAGAGTTCACCACCTCCAAAGGCTTCCATTGCACCATCAAACAGCTCTTGCCAGCAGAAAATTCTTCCTAATACTTAGTCAGAATCTCCTGTCTTGTCATTTGAATCCATTGAGTCCCACCTTCCAGGGCTGCAGAAAACTAGCTTGCTCCTTCCTTTGCATCACAACACTTCCAATATTTGAAGAGGGCTCTCATGTCACTTCTTGTGCTGGGTCCAGGGGGGGTAACGCATGAAACGCGGTCCAGGTACGGTCCCGAATCCAAGGGTTCTGCAAGGAGTCAGTCCGACAGGGCCAAGGCAGGACACGAGGCAGGAAACCAGGCAAGGACAGGTACGGGATCTCAGGCATGATCTGGCATACAGCAATGTTGCTCCTGCAATCTGGGGCAGGGTCTGGCAGCCTTTTATCTTTGTTGGGGTAGCGGCCGGTCCTGATCCCCTGGCAACGCACCACCTTGTTTCTCCCAAAGGTGAGCACTCCTCCTGCAAGTACTCAGGTCTCTCCTTCTCTCAGACCTCAGTCTCTGCAGCTCGGGAAATGTCGGTGGGTGACTACACCCAGAGGCCGCCTCAGCCTCCCCTGACCTAACCGGTAGTGGAGCAGCTGTAAGTGATGGCCCAGCTGGAGGCAACAAGGTCATCCCCGCATCTGGAGCCAGGGCAGGCTCAGGCCCCTGACTCGGCCCAGCTGGGGTTTGTTGCAGGGGAACCTGTGCAGACTGGGACTCTTCAGGATCAGGCCCCAGACTTGGTTCAGATGATGCCTGAGGCAAAGGATCCGGTGCAGACTGAGTCCCCTCTGGTTCTGAGTCTGAGCCCGAGTCCCAGGCCATCACACTTCTCAGTTTTCTTGTGTCTTGGCTAAACCTTCCTAACTCTTTCAAGTGGTGAGGGGATAGTGAGGGCTGTGGCCTGGGAAGTCCATGTGGGACCAGAGATGAAGTATTGCCTGAAGAGACTCATGTGGGCCAGAAACAGAGACCTAAATTTATCCCCTGGGCCTTTATTGGTGCAGACCCAATAGAGGGAAGTTGTGTAGGATGAAAGAGAAGATACAAACAGCCCTTGTCTACATTGAAGCTCTTAAGAAGTTCACCAAAGTTCTCTCTCCCCTCTGGTAATTTTTAAGTGCTATTTCACTCTGCCCTAAACCAGGCATGTCCAAAGTCCGTTTCAGGGACTGGTTGATTTAATTTGGAGCCCGTGGCAGTATATGTCCTGGGGTAAAATCCTAAATAATAATAATTATTATCAATTTTATTTATTTAGGGTAATAATAATAATAAATTTTATTTATACCCTGCCCTCCCCAGCCAAAACTGGGCTCAGGGCAGCTAACACCAAATATAAAAACAATTGATTGAAACACAGCTTGAAAACAAGATTAAAACACAACATTAAAACATTAAAACGCAACTTCAATTCAGTGGTAACTCAATCAAAAACTTTTTGGGGGGGATAAAAACGTCAAGTCTTCACCAAGGCTAACTATCCAGACTGGTCCTACGTGGGCCAGAAAAAAGCCAGGGAAGTCCCCAAATAGGAGTTCCATCACAGAAGGAGAAAGGAAAAAGGAAAGAGGGAGAGGGAATCAAGTTGATTCTAAGCCGAAGGCCAGGCGGAACAACTCTGTCTTCCAGGCCCTGCAGAAAGAAATCAGATCCCACAGGGCCCTGGTCTCACAAGGCAGAGTGTTCCACCAGGCCGGAGCCAGTGATGAAAGGCCCTGGCTCTGGTTGAGGCTAATCTGACTTCTTCGGGGTAAAATTGTAAAAAAAAAAAAAAAAGCTCAACAACTTCAATCCTAATTCAGTCAGCTCACTTCATCAAATCCAGCCCTCTTTGGAAAAAGTTTGGGCACCCCTTCCCTAAACTGATGGAGAATGGGCCCGATGAACTGCATCCAAGAGTATTAAAAGAACTGGCAGGTGTGATCTCAGAACCACTGGCAGTCATCTTTGAGAATTCCTGGAGAACAGGCGAAGTCCCGGCAGAGTGGAGGAGGGCAAATGTTGTCCCTATTTTCAAAAAGGGGGAAAGAGAGGACCCAAATAATTACCACCCAGTCAGTCTGACATCAATACCAGGGAAGATTCTGGAGCAGATCATTAAGCAAACAGTCTGTGAGCACCTAGAAAGGAATGCTGTGATCACCAATAGTCAGCATGGATTTCTGAAAAATAAGTCATGTCAGACTAACCTGATCTCGTTTTTTGACAGAATTACAACCCTGGTAGATGAAGGGAATGCAGTGGATGTAGCCTACCTTGATTTCAGCAAGGCATATGACAAGGTGCCCCATGATATTCTTGCAAAGAAGCTGGTAAAATGCGGTCTTGACTATGCGACCACTCAGTGGATTTGTAACTGGCTGACTGACCGAACCCAAAGGGTGCTCATCAATGGTTCCTCTTCATCCTGGAGAAGAGTGACTAGTGGGGTGCCACAGGGTTCTGTCTTGGGCCCGGTCTTATTCAACATCTTTATCAACGACTTGGATGATGGACTCAAGGGCATCCTGATCAAATTTGCAGATGACACCAAACTGGGAGGGGTAGCTAACACCCCAGAGGACAGGATCACACTTCAAAACGACCTTGACAGATTAGAGAACTGGGCCAAAACAAACAAGATGAATTTTAACAGGGAGAAATGTAAAGTATTGCACTTGGGCAAAAAAAAAATGAGAGGCACAAATACAAGATGGCGGACACCTGGCTTGAGAGCAGTACATGTGAAAAGGATCTAGGAGTCTTGGTTGACCACAAACTTGACATGAGCCAACAGTGTGACACGGCAGCTAAAAAAGCCAATGCAATTCTGGGCTGCATCAATAGGAGTATAGCATCTAGATCAAGGGAAGTAATAGTGCCACTGTATTCTGCTCTGGTCAGACCTCACCTGGAGTACTGTGTCCAGTTCTGGGCACCACAGTTCAAGAAGGACACTGACAAACTGGAACGTGTCCAGAGGAGAGCAACCAAAATGGTCAAAGGCCTGGAAATGATGCCTTATGAGGAACGGCTAAGGGAGCTGGGCATGTTTAGCCTGGAGAAGAGGAGGTTAAGGGGTGATATGATAGCCATGTTCAAATATATAAAAGGATGTCACATAGAGGAGGGAGAAAGGTTGTTTTCTGCTGCTCCAGAGAAGCGGACACGGAGCAATGGATCCAAACTACAAGAAAGAAGATTCCACCTAAACATTAGGAAGAACTTCCTGACAGTAAGAGCTGTTCGACAGTGGAATTTGCTGCCAAGGAGTGTGGTGGAGTCGCCTTCTTTGGAGGTCTTTAAGCAGAGGCTTGACAACCATATGTCAGGAGTGCTCTGATGGTGTTTCCTGCTTGGCAGGGGGTTGGACTCGATGGCCCTTGTGGTCTCTTCCAACTCTATGATTCTATGATTCTATTCTATGATTCTAATGGCACTGCACTAGGAAACAGCCCCAAATATCTCCTGGAAGCTGCCTGCTTGGGTCTTAAGAACACAAGAAAAGTCTGCTAGATCAGGCCCAGCCATTCCCCCGCATCCTGTTCTCACAGTGGCCAACCAGATGCAGGATTCAAGCACATGAGCCCTCTCCCTTCCTGTGGCTTCCTGTAACTGGCACCCAGAAGCATGTGTGGAGGCAGAGCATAGTAATCATGGCTAGTAGCCACTGATAGTCCTCTCCTCCTCTTGCCTTCTCTCCTCCATGTCCTTCCTTTCTCTATTCCATGCTACAGCATTCCTGTTCTAAGCCATACCTATTTGCCTGCCAGCATCCCTGGACCTAATAATATCTCATTTCTGTCATGGAGCTGTCTGAGGACCTCTTATGAAGCTCAGGTGCTCACGAGCCTAGTTGGGCATCATGTTCATAATACCCTGTCAAGTCTTCCGAGCCTGGAGTCAAGGACAGAATCTGTCTAAATGTATTCTCTGAGCAATGCCATCATAGCAAAGCTTTATGATTATGCATCATCCATAGAGCTGGGTGTTTGCTTTTTAAGTCCGGAAAAGTGAAAAGGGTCTTGCACATTTGGAGTCTGAGCTAATCTGAACATGACCCGGCTACATGGCTTCCCATTTTTACAGCATCCCCTGCACATCAGTTTTCCTCCTCTCCTCTTGTTCTTTCCTTATTAACTGCCACCCCTCCCAATTTCCATGCCTCCACTGTGTCCAAGCAGCCTAGCCCCCCAATGTGCTGGCAATGCCTCATCTCTCTTTGCGTGGCAGGCCATCTCACTGTCTCATTAGCCGCGGGGGCCGTGCATATTCCTGGCGTGCTCACCTCCAGCATCGTTAGCGACAGGTCTCTAAATGGCCTGACATTCTCCGCTTCCTGGAGAAGTGTGTGACACTGACAGAGCTCCCCGATTGGAATATGAAATCTATTTGTTTAGATGCATAATGACCAATTCATCTTCTGATGCAGCAGCTGCCAAGGACCGGGGGTGGTTAGTTACCATCGCGCAGCACCTAGAGCAATCATCTCTGAGCTGCAGCCTCAGAACTTTGCTGGAGAAATTCTATTTATTTGCAAAATTGATTTAGTTAACAGTTTTCTATTAGAAACGTCAAGTGGTTTGCCCCCCCCCCAAAAAAGGAGGGGGAATTATTAAAAGCAAGAACAATTATTAAAAGAGAATTATTAAAACCACCATCATGGGCATTGGTAGTCCACACTTCCCAAAAGGAAAGAGTAAAGTAAAACACAGAATCAGGATTCAAGAAGACCTTAACAGTTTGGAGAACTGGGCTGAAGCTAACAAAATGAATCTCAATAGGGATGAATATAAGATTCTGCCATAAATGTAGGATGGGGGACACCTGTCTGGACAGCAGGATATGTAAGAAGACCACAAGTTAGTTGACCACAAACTTAACATGAGTTAACAGTGTGAGGCAGCAGCAACCCCTCCCCCCATGCTATTCCAGCCTGCCTCAACAGAAGTCTAGTAGCCAGGTCAAGGGAAGTAGTAGTACTACTCTATTCTGCCTTGGTTAGGCCCCACATGGAATACCCATAGCTGTCAACTTTTCCCTTTTCTTGCAAGGAATCCTATTCAGAATAAGGGAATTTCCCTTAAAAAATGGGAACGTTGACAGCTATGGGAAAAATGGGAACGTTGAAAGCTGTGAGGTGAGTGGGGCTGAGGGACTTCAGAGAAGTGTGACTAGCCCAAGGTCACCCAGTAGCTGCAGGTGGAGGAGCGGGAAAGCGAACCCAGCTCACCAGATTATGAGTCTACCGCTCTTAACCACTACACCACACTGGCTCCCAGTTCAAAGAGACCCCAAGGGTCATCTAGTCCAACCCCCTGCAATGTAGGAATCTCAACTAAAGCATCCCTGATCCAACCTTTGCTTAAAACCTTCAAGGAAGGAGAGTCCACCACCTTCCAAGGGAGTCCGCTCTACTGTTGAACAGCTCTTACTTCCAGAAAGTTGTTCCCGATTCTTTCTTGTAACTTGAATCTGTTGGTTCAGGTACTCTGATGCGGCAGCAGAAACCAACCTTGTTTCAACTTCCCATCAGATATTTCAAGATGACCATAACAGCAGCACACACACCCCAGTCTGCTTTCCTGCAAGCTGGACATACCCATAAGGAGGGTCAGTGGCGAGAGTGCAGGAGGCATAAGACTTGGTCTGAACCTGGCCCAATACAGGTGTGGATCCACCATCATGCCTGCCATGTGTTGGTGGCTTCGAAGAAAGCCTGTTTCTCTGCCACTGTGGCACCTGCATGTGCTGTTGTGAGCGGTGAATGGGCTTTTGTCATGTGACCAAGAGTTTTGCTTTGACACCTTCAGAAGCCCCACTGTAACAACTTTGCAAGGTACTTTGGGAGGTGGGGTGGTCCTGCACAGCATAGCTCATAGCTTCTCTGAGTTATTCAAGCCCCTTCACCACGGCAAGGCAGTGATCCATAAAGGGGCTGGAGGAGACTCTTGAGAGTCCCATGGACTGCAAGAAGATCCAACATCTTCATTATTAAGGAAATCAGCCCTGAGTGCTCACTGGAAGGACAGATCCTGAAGCTGAGGCTCCAAGACTTTGGCCACCTCATGAGAAGAGAAGACTCCCTAGAAAAGACCATGATGTTGGGAAAGATGGAGGGCACAAGGAGAAGGGGACGACAGAGGACGAGGTGGCTGGTCAGTGTTCTCGAAGCTACCAGAATGAGTTTGACCAAACTGCGGGAGGCAGTGGAAGACAGGAGTGCCTGGCGTGCTCTGGTCCAGGGGGTCACGAAGAGGCGGACACGACTAAAAGACTAAACAACAACAACAATTCAGGGGGGATTGCTCAGATTCAGGCAGACTTCGATGCCTGAATGCCTCACAGGGTGAGTCCAATGGAGGTGTCTAGAGCGCAGTCTGACCCATCTATACTGGATTGGTTTGGAGAATTGCAGTCCGAGGATGTGGGTAAATGGCTTGAAAAAGTGTGGCAGCTCAGCATTTGTCAAACAATTTCAGAAAAGAACTGCAATTGCTTCCGGTACTTTTCTTGGAGGTTTTCTGCCTGTTCTGTGGGACACCAAAGGCTGCCTCTTGCCCCTTGTAGTAAGGGGTCTTATCTGATATGACTGGCTGCAGAGGAACCCAAGAAAAACCTCCTGGATCAGGCCAATGGCCCATCTAGTCCAGCATCCTGTTCTCACAGTGGCCAAAACAGTGGCACTGTGGGAAACCCGCAGGCAGGATTCGAGCGCAAGAAGCATTGCTGCCTTCAACTGTGGAGGCAGAACATAGCCCTCTTGTCCTCCATGAATTTGTCTATTTATTTTTTTAATATTTATTAGCCGTTTAAAGATTACAAAAGAAAAGAAAAAGAATTAAACAAGACAATACAATACAATACAAAAACAAAAACACCACACAACCCAAACCCTAAAACATTGAATCAACCAAACAAAACCAAAAACAATTAAAAACACATCCAATAATTTCGATAGCATAACTTTCATTCACTTGTTTCAGCGACCTCCTCACACCTCCCTTTTTGTATTCCACTTCAATTAGCTGTTTCAGCAATTCCTTTCCATCTTCCTGTTTTCTGTCCTGTAATTTATCTTAACATATTCTAACCTTATTTTTTCCCTTTAATACATTTACAATCTGTCTGTACCTAATTCCTTATAACATTTCTGCTAAAGCCATATAACTTCATTCCATCATTTTTCTAACATTCATTAATTTTACAATATTTCTGTAAATAATCTTTAAACTTTTTCCAGTCTTCTTCCACCGACTCTTCTCCCTGGTCTCGGATTCTGCCAGTCATTTCCGCCAGTTCCATATAGTCCATCAACTTCATCTGCCATTCTTTCCGGGTGGGTAAATCTTGTGTCTTCCAATACTTCGCGATGAGTATTCTTGCTGCTGTTGTTGCATACATAAAAAAAGTTCTATCTTTCTTTGACACCAATTGGCCGACCATGCCCAGAAGAAAGGCCTCTGGTTTCTTAAGGAAGGTATATTTAAATACCTTTTTCAGTTCATTATAAATCATCTCCCAGAATGTCTTAATCCTTGGGCATGTCCACCAAAGGTGAAAGAATGTACCTTCAATCTCATTACATTTCCAACATTTATCTCCATGAATTTGTCTAATTCCCTTTTAAAGCAATCTAGGTTGCTCTCCATCATGGACTCTTGTTGGAGTGTGTTGCGCAGTTTAATTCTGCTTTGCATGAAGAAGGACTTTCTTTCGGGGTCCTTGCCACGGGATCACATTCATCCAGTGCTTTACCAACTGAACTGGCTCCCGGTGGAGTACAGGGTCAGGTTTAAGGTGCTGGTTTTGACCTTTAAAGCCCTATGCGGCCTAGGAGCCACGTACCTATGGGACCGCCTCTCCTGGTATGTCCCAAAGAGGACCTTAAGGTCCACAAATAACAACACTTTGGAGGTCCTGAGCCTCAAGGAGGTTAGATTGGTCTCAACTAGGGCCAGGGCCTTTTCAGCACTGGCCCCAACGTGGTAGAACGCTCTGTCCCAAGAGACTAGGGCCCTGCGGGACTTGACATCTTTCCACAGGGCCTGCAAGACAGAGCTGTTCCACCTGGCCTTTGGTTTTGACTCAGTCCGACCCTTATGTTTTCCTTCTGCTTTTGATCTATGGGTTA